>NC_143258.1:69431357-69771234 GCF_984573655.1 Nuphar pumila
AAACTGGATTTGAAAATCCTGACCAGTTATAGAAACTGGATTTGAAAATCCCGACTAGTTATAGAAACTGGATTTGAAAATCCCGACCAGTTATAGAAACTGGATTTGAAAATATCGACCAGTTATAGAAACTGAATTTGAAAATCCCGACCGGTTATAAAAACTAGATTTGAAAATCCCGACCAGTTATAGAAACTAGATTTGAAAATCCCGACCAGTTATAGAAACTGGATTTGAAAATCCCGACCAGTTATAAAAACTGGATTTGAAAATCCTGATCAGTTATAACACTGGATTTGAAAATTCCGACCAATTATAAAACTAGATTTGAAAATCCGGACCTGTTATAGAAACTGGATTTGAAAATCCCGACCAGTTAAAAAACTGGATTTGAAAATCTCAACCAGTTATAAAACTAGATTTTAAAATCCCGACCAGTTATAGAAACTGGATTTGAAAATCCTGACGAGTTATAAAAACTGGATTTGAAAATCCCGACCAGTTATAAAAACTAGATTTGAAATTCCCGACCAGTTATCGAAACTGGATTTGAAAATCCCGACCAGTTATAGAAACTGGATTTGAAAATATCTCCCACATTTAGAAACTAGATTTGAAAATCCCGACCAGTTATAAAACTGGATTTGAAAATCCCGACCAGTTATAGAAACTGGATTTAAAAATCCTGACTAGTTATAAAAACTGGATTTGAAAATCCCAAACAGTTATAGAAACTGGATTTCAAAATCCCGACCAGTTATAGAAACTGGAGTTGAAAATCCCGACCAGTTATAAAACTGAATTTAAAAATCCCGACCAGTTATAAAAACTGAATTTGAAAATCCCGACCAGTTATAGAAACTGAATTTGAAAATACTGACCAGTTATAGAAACTGAATTTGAAAATTCGGACCAGTTATAAAAACTGGATTTGAAAATCCCGACTAGTTATAAAACTGGATTTGAAAATCCCGACGAATTATAGAAACTGAATTTGAAAATCCTGATCAGTTATAACACTGGATTTGAAAATCCCGACCAATTATAAAACTAGATTTGAAAATCCAGACCAGTTATAAAAAATGGATTTGAAAATCCCGACCAGTTATAAAACTGGATTTGAAAATCCCGACCAGTTATAGAAACTGGATTTTAAAATCCTGACCAGTTATAAAACTGGATTTGAAAATCCCGACCAGTTATAGAAACTGAATTTAAAAATTCCGACCAGTTATGACACTAGATTTGAAAATCCCGACCAGTTATAACACTGAATTTGAAAATCCCGAACAGTTATAAAAACTGGATTTGAAAATCCCGACCAGTTATAGAAACTGGATTTGAAAATCCTGACTAGTTTTAGAAATTGGATTTTAAAATCCCGACCAATTATAGAAACTGGATTTGAAAATCCTGACCAGTTATAGAAACTGGATTTGAAAATCCCGACCAGTTATAAAAACTAGATTTGAAAATCCCGACCAGTTATAGCAACTGGATTTGAAAATCCCGACCAGTTATAGAAACTGGATTTGAAAATATCGACCAATTATAGAAACTAGATTTGAAAATCCCGATCAGTTATAAAACTGGATTTGAAAATCTCGACCAGTTATAGAAACTGGAGTTGAAAATCCCGACCAGTTATAACACTGAATTTGAAAATCCCGACCAGTTATAAAAACTGGATTTGAAAATCCCAACCAGTTATAGAAACTGGATTTGAAAATCCTGACCAGTTATAGAAACTGAATTTGAAAATCCCGACCAGTTATTAAAACTGGATTTGAAAATCCCGACCAGTTATAAAACTGGATTTGAAAATCCCGACGAGTTATAGAAACTGAATTTGAAAATCCTGATCAGTTATAACACTGGATTTGAAAATCCCGACCAATTATAAAACTAGATTTGAAAATCCCGACCAGTTATAAAACTGGATTTGAAAATCCCGACCAGTTATAAAAACTAGAGTTGAAAATGCCGACCAGTTATAGAAACTGGATTTGAAAATCCCGACCAGTTATAGAAACTGGATTTGAAAATCTCGACCAGTTATAGAAACAGGATTTGAAAATCCCGACCAGTTATAGAAACTAGATTTGAAAATCCCGACCATTTATAAAATCTGGAATTGAAAATCCCGACCAGTTATAGAAATTGATTTCAAAATCCCGACCAGTTATAGAAACTGGATTTGAAAATCCCGACCAGTTATAGAAACTGGATTTGAAAATCCTGACCAGTTATAACACTGAATTTGAAAATCCCGACCGGTTATAAAAACTGGATTTGAAAATCCCGACCAGTTATAGAATGTTGATTTGAAAATCCTGACCAGTTATAGAAACTGGATTTGAAAATCCCGACCAGTTATAAAAACTGAATTTGAAAATCTCGACCAGTTATAAAACTGGATTTGAAAATCCCGACCAGTTGTAGAAATTAGATTTGAAAATCCTGATCAGTTATAACACTGGATTTGAAAATCCCGACCAATTATAAAACTAGATTTGAAAATCGGGACCTATTATAAAAACTGGATTTGAAAATCCCGACCAGTTATAAATCTGGATTTGAAAATCCCAACCAGTTATAAAACTAGATTTAAAAATCCCGACCAGTTATAGAAACTGGATTTGAAAATCCTGACCAGTTATAAAACTGGATTTGAAAATCCCGACCAGTTATAGAAACTGGATTTAAAAATTCCGACCAGTTATGACACTAGATTTGAAAATCCCGACCTATTATAGATACTTGATTTGAAAATCCCGAACAGTTATAAAAACTGGAGTTGAAAATCCCGACCAGTTATAGAAACTGGATTTGAAAATCCTGACAGTTATAGAAACTGGATTTGAAAATCTCGAACAGTTATAGAAAATGGATTTGAAAATCCAGACCAGTTATAGAAACTGGATTTGAAAATCCCGACCAGTTATAAAATCTGGAATTGAAAATCCCGACCAGTTATAGAAACTGGATTTGAAAATCCCGACCAGTTATAAAAACTAGATTTGAAAATCCCGACCAGTTATAAAACTGGATTTCAAAATCCTGACCAGTTATAGAAACTGAATTTGAAAATCCCGACCAGTTATAAAAACTGGATTTGAAAATTCCGACCAGTTATAAAAACTGGATTTCAAAATCCCGACCAGTTATAGAAACTGGATTTGAAAATCCTGACCAGTTATAGAAACTGGATTTGAAAATCCCGACTAGTTATAGAAACTGGATTTGAAAATCCCGACCAGTTATAGAAACTGGATTTGAAAATATCGACCAGTTATAGAAACTGAATTTGAAAATCCCGACCGGTTATAAAAACTAGATTTGAAAATCCCGACCAGTTATAGAAACTAGATTTGAAAATCCCGACCAGTTATAGAAACTGGATTTGAAAATCCCGACCAGTTATAAAAACTGGATTTGAAAATCCTGATCAGTTATAACACTGGATTTGAAAATTCCGACCAATTATAAAACTAGATTTGAAAATCCGGACCTGTTATAGAAACTGGATTTGAAAATCCCGACCAGTTAAAAAACTGGATTTGAAAATCTCAACCAGTTATAAAACTAGATTTTAAAATCCCGACCAGTTATAGAAACTGGATTTGAAAATCCTGACGAGTTATAAAAACTGGATTTGAAAATCCCGACCAGTTATAAAAACTAGATTTGAAATTCCCGACCAGTTATCGAAACTGGATTTGAAAATCCCGACCAGTTATAGAAACTGGATTTGAAAATATCTCCCACATTTAGAAACTAGATTTGAAAATCCCGACCAGTTATAAAACTGGATTTGAAAATCCCGACCAGTTATAGAAACTGGATTTAAAAATCCTGACTAGTTATAAAAACTGGATTTGAAAATCCCAAACAGTTATAGAAACTGGATTTCAAAATCCCGACCAGTTATAGAAACTGGAGTTGAAAATCCCGACCAGTTATAAAACTGAATTTAAAAATCCCGACCAGTTATAAAAACTGAATTTGAAAATCCCGACCAGTTATAGAAACTGAATTTGAAAATACTGACCAGTTATAGAAACTGAATTTGAAAATTCGGACCAGTTATAAAAACTGGATTTGAAAATCCCGACTAGTTATAAAACTGGATTTGAAAATCCCGACGAATTATAGAAACTGAATTTGAAAATCCTGATCAGTTATAACACTGGATTTGAAAATCCCGACCAATTATAAAACTAGATTTGAAAATCCAGACCAGTTATAAAAAATGGATTTGAAAATCCCGACCAGTTATAAAACTGGATTTGAAAATCCCGACCAGTTATAGAAACTGGATTTTAAAATCCTGACCAGTTATAAAACTGGATTTGAAAATCCCGACCAGTTATAGAAACTGAATTTAAAAATTCCGACCAGTTATGACACTAGATTTGAAAATCCCGACCAGTTATAACACTGAATTTGAAAATCCCGAACAGTTATAAAAACTGGATTTGAAAATCCCGACCAGTTATAGAAACTGGATTTGAAAATCCTGACTAGTTTTAGAAATTGGATTTTAAAATCCCGACCAATTATAGAAACTGGATTTGAAAATCCTGACCAGTTATAGAAACTGGATTTGAAAATCCCGACCAGTTATAAAAACTAGATTTGAAAATCCCGACCAGTTATAGCAACTGGATTTGAAAATCCCGACCAGTTATAGAAACTGGATTTGAAAATATCGACCAATTATAGAAACTAGATTTGAAAATCCCGATCAGTTATAAAACTGGATTTGAAAATCTCGACCAGTTATAGAAACTGGAGTTGAAAATCCCGACCAGTTATAACACTGAATTTGAAAATCCCGACCAGTTATAAAAACTGGATTTGAAAATCCCAACCAGTTATAGAAACTGGATTTGAAAATCCTGACCAGTTATAGAAACTGAATTTGAAAATCCCGACCAGTTATTAAAACTGGATTTGAAAATCCCGACCAGTTATAAAACTGGATTTGAAAATCCCGACGAGTTATAGAAACTGAATTTGAAAATCCTGATCAGTTATAACACTAGATTTGAAAATCCCGACCAATTATAAAACTAGATTTGAAAATCCCGACCAGTTATAAAACTGGATTTGAAAATCCCGACCAGTTATAAAAACTAGAGTTGAAAATGCCGACCAGTTATAGAAACTGGATTTGAAAATCCCGACCAGTTATAGAAACTGGATTTGAAAATCTCGACCAGTTATAGAAACAGGATTTGAAAATCCCGACCAGTTATAGAAACTAGATTTGAAAATCCCGACCATTTATAAAATCTGGAATTGAAAATCCCGACCAGTTATAGAAATTGATTTCAAAATCCCGACCAGTTATAGAAACTGGATT
This sequence comes from Nuphar pumila, assembly GCF_984573655.1. Classification (NCBI taxonomy): domain Eukaryota; kingdom Viridiplantae; phylum Streptophyta; class Magnoliopsida; order Nymphaeales; family Nymphaeaceae; genus Nuphar; species Nuphar pumila. The sequence continues at coordinate 69,436,726 of NC_143258.1, forward strand.
TGAAAATCCCGACCAGTTATAGAAACTGGATTTGAAAATCCTGACCAGTTATAACACTGAATTTGAAAATCCCGACCGGTTATAAAAACTGGATTTGAAAATCCCGACCAGTTATAGAATGTTGATTTGAAATTCCTGACCAGTTATAGAAACTGGATTTGAAAATCCCGACCAGTTATAAAAACTGAATTTGAAAATCTCGACCAGTTATAAAACTGGATTTGAAAATCCCGACCAGTTGTAGAAATTAGATTTGAAAATCCTGATCAGTTATAACACTGGATTTGAAAATCCCGACCAATTATAAAACTAGATTTGAAAATCGGGACCTATTATAAAAACTGGATTTGAAAATCCCGACCAGTTATAAATCTGGATTTGAAAATCCCAACCAGTTATAAAACTAGATTTAAAAATCCCGACCAGTTATAGAAACTGGATTTGAAAATCCTGACCAGTTATAAAACTGGATTTGAAAATCCCGACCAGTTATAGAAACTGGATTTAAAAATTCCGACCAGTTATGACACTAGATTTGAAAATCCCGACCTATTATAGATACTTGATTTGAAAATCCCGAACAGTTATAAAAACTGGAGTTGAAAATCCCGACCAGTTATAGAAACTGGATTTGAAAATCCTGACAGTTATAGAAACTGGATTTGAAAATCTCGAACAGTTATAGAAACTGGATTTGAAAATCCAGACCAGTTATAGAAACTGGATTTGAAAATCCCGACCAGTTATAAAATCTGGAATTGAAAATCCCGACCAGTTATAGAAACTGGATTTGAAAATCTCGACCAGTTATAAAAACTAGATTTGAAAATCCCGACCAGTTATAAAACTGGATTTCAAAATCCTGACCAGTTATAGAAACTGAATTTGAAAATCCCGACCAGTTATAAAAACTGGATTTGAAAATTCCGACCAGTTATAAAAACTGGATTTCAAAATCCCGACCAGTTATAGAAACTGGATTTGAAAATCCTGACCAGTTATAGAAACTGGATTTGAAAATCCCGACTAGTTATAGAAACTGGATTTGAAAATCCCGACCAGTTATAGAAACTGGATTTGAAAATATCGACCAGTTATAGAAACTGAATTTGAAAATCCCGACCGGTTATAAAAACTAGATTTGAAAATCCCGACCAGTTATAGAAACTAGATTTGAAAATCCCGACCAGTTATAGAAACTGGATTTGAAAATCCCGACCAGTTATAAAAACTGGATTTGAAAATCCTGATCAGTTATAACACTGGATTTGAAAATTCCGACCAATTATAAAACTAGATTTGAAAATCCGGACCTGTTATAGAAACTGGATTTGAAAATCCCGACCAGTTAAAAAACTGGATTTGAAAATCTCAACCAGTTATAAAACTAGATTTTAAAATCCCGACCAGTTATAGAAACTGGATTTGAAAATCCTGACGAGTTATAAAAACTGGATTTGAAAATCCCGACCAGTTATAAAAACTAGATTTGAAATTCCCGACCAGTTATCGAAACTGGATATGAAAATCCCGACCAGTTATAGAAACTGGATTTGAAAATATCTCCCACATTTAGAAACTAGATTTGAAAATCCCGACCAGTTATAAAACTGGATTTGAAAATCCCGACCAGTTATAGAAACTGGATTTAAAAATCCTGACTAGTTATAAAAACTGGATTTGAAAATCCCAAACAGTTATAGAAACTGGATTTCAAAATCCCGACCAGTTATAGAAACTGGAGTTGAAAATCCCGACCAGTTATAAAACTGAATTTAAAAATCCCGACCAGGTTTAAAAACTGAATTTGAAAATCCCGACCAGTTATAGAAACTGAATTTGAAAATACTGACCAGTTATAGAAACTGAATTTGAAAATTCGGACCAGTTATAAAAACTGGATTTGAAAATCCCGACTAGTTATAAAACTGGATTTGAAAATCCCGACGAATTATAGAAACTGAATTTGAAAATCCTGATCAGTTATAACACTGGATTTGAAAATCCCGACCAATTATAAAACTAGATTTGAAAATCCAGACCAGTTATAAAAAATGGATTTGAAAATCCCGACCAGTTATAAAACTGGATTTGAAAATCCCGACCAGTTATAGAAACTGGATTTTAAAATCCTGACCAGTTATAAAACTGGATTTGAAAATCCCGACCAGTTATAGAAACTGAATTTAAAAATTCCGACCAGTTATGACACTAGATTTGAAAATCCCGACCAGTTATAACACTGAATTTGAAAATCCCGAACAGTTATAAAAACTGGATTTGAAAATCCCGACCAGTTATAGAAACTGGATTTGAAAATCCTGACTAGTTTTAGAAATTGGATTTTAAAATCCCGACCAATTATAGAAACTGGATTTGAAAATCCTGACCAGTTATAGAAACTGGATTTGAAAATCCCGACCAGTTATAAAAACTAGATTTGAAAATCCCGACCAGTTATAGCAACTGGATTTGAAAATCCCGACCAGTTATAGAAACTGGATTTGAAAATATCGACCAATTATAGAAACTAGATTTGAAAATCCCGATCAGTTATAAAACTGGATTTGAAAATCTCGACCAGTTATAGAAACTGGAGTTGAAAATCCCGACCAGTTATAACACTGAATTTGAAAATCCCGACCAGTTATAAAAACTGGATTTGAAAATCCCAACCAGTTATAGAAACTGGATTTGAAAATCCTGACCAGTTATAGAAACTGAATTTGAAAATCCCGACCAGTTATTAAAACTGGATTTGAAAATCCCGACCAGTTATAAAACTGGATTTGAAAATCCCGACGAGTTATAGAAACTGAATTTGAAAATCCTGATCAGTTATAACACTGGATTTGAAAATCCCGACCAATTATAAAACTAGATTTGAAAATCCCGACCAGTTATAAAACTGGATTTGAAAATCCCGACCAGTTATAAAAACTAGAGTTGAAAATGCCGACCAGTTATAGAAACTGGATTTGAAAATCCCGACCAGTTATAGAAACTGGATTTGAAAATCTCGACCAGTTATAGAAACAGGATTTGAAAATCCCGACCAGTTATAGAAACTAGATTTGAAAATCCCGACCATTTATAAAATCTGGAATTGAAAATCCCGACCAGTTATAGAAATTGATTTCAAAATCCCGACCAGTTATAGAAACTGGATTTGAAAATCCCGACCAGTTATAGAAACCGGATTTGAAAATCCTGACCAGTTATAACACTGAATTTGAAAATCCCGACCGGTTATAAAAACTGGATTTGAAAATCCCGACCAGTTATAGAATGTTGATTTGAAAATCCTGACCAGTTATAGAAACTGGATTTGAAAATCCCGACCAGTTATAAAAACTGAATTTGAAAATCTCGACCAGTTATAAAACTGGATTTGAAAATCCCGACCAGTTGTAGAAATTAGATTTGAAAATCCTGATCAGTTATAACACTGGATTTGAAAATCCCGACCAATTATAAAACTAGATTTGAAAATCGGGACCTATTATAAAAACTGGATTTGAAAATCCCGACCAGTTATAAATCTGGATTTGAAAATCCCGACCATTTATAGAAACTGGATTTAAAAATTCCGACCAGTTATAGAAACAGCATTTGAAAATCCTGACCAATTATAAAACTGGATTTGAAAATCCCGACCAGTTATAGAAATTGGATTTGAAAATTCCGACCAGTTATGACACTAGATTTGAAAATCCCGACCAGTTATAACACTGAATTTGAAAATCCCGACTAGTTATAAAAACTGGATTTGAAAATCCCGACCAGTTATAGAAACTGGATTTGAAAATCCTGACCAGTTATAGAAACTGGATTTTAAAATCCCGACCAATTATAGAAACTGGATTTGAAAATCCTGACCAGTTATAGAAACTGGATTTGAAAATCCCGACCAGTTATAGAAACTGGATTTGAAAATCCCGACCAGTTATAGAAACTGGATTTGAAAATATCGACCAATTATAGAAACTAGATTTGAAAATCCCGACCAGTTATAAAACTAGATTTGAAAATCTCGACCAGTTATAGAAACTGGATTTGAAAATCCCGACCAGTTATAAAAACTGGATTTGAAAATCCCAACCAGTTATAGAAACTGGATTTCAAAATCCCGACCAGTTATAGAAACTGGAGTTGAAAATCCCGACCAGTTATAAAACTGAATTTAAAAATCCCGACCAGTTATAAAAACTGAATTTGAAAATCCCGACTAGTTATAGAAACTGGATTTGAAAATCCTGACCAGTAATAGAAACTAAATTTGAAAATCCCGACCTGTTATAAAAACTGGATTTGAAAATCCCGACCAGTTATAAAACTGGATTTGAAAATCCCGACGAGTTATATAAACTGAATTTGAAAATCCTGATCAGTTATAACACTGGATTTGAAAATCCCGACCAATTATAAAACTAGATTTGAAAATCCAGACCAGTTATAAAAAATGGATTTGAAAATCCCGACCAGTTATAAAACTGGATTTGAAAATCCCGACCAGTTATAGAAACTGGATTTGAAAACCCTGACCAGTTATAAAACTGGATTTGAAAATCCCGACCAGTTATAGAAACTGGATTTAAAAATTCCGACCAGTTATGACACTAGATTTGAAAATCCCGACCTATTATAGATACTTGATTTGAAAATCCCGAACAGTTATAAAAACTGGAGTTGAAAATCCCGACCAGTTATAGAAACTGGATTTGAAAATCCTGACAGTTATAGAAACTGGATTTGAAAATCTCGAACAGTTATAGAAACTGGATTTGAAAATCCAGACCAGTTATAGAAACTGGATTTGAAAATCCCGACCAGTTATAAAATCTGGAATTGAAAATCCCGACCAGTTATAGAAACTGGATTTGAAAATCCCGACCAGTTATAAAAACTAGATTTGAAAATCCCGACCAGTTATAAAACTGGATTTCAAAATCCTGACCAGTTATAGAAACTGAATTTGAAAATCCCGACCAGTTATAAAAACTGGATTTGAAAATTCCGACCAGTTATAAAAACTGGATTTCAAAATCCCGACCAGTTATAGAAACTGGATTTGAAAATCCTGACCAGTTATAGAAACTGGATTTGAAAATCCCGACTAGTTATAGAAACTGGATTTGAAAATCCCGACCAGTTATAGAAACTGGATTTGAAAATATCGACCAGTTATAGAAACTGAATTTGAAAATCCCGACCGGTTATAAAAACTAGATTTGAAAATCCCGACCAGTTATAGAAACTAGATTTGAAAATCCCGACCAGTTATAGAAACTGGATTTGAAAATCCCGACCAGTTATAAAAACTGGATTTGAAAATCCTGATCAGTTATAACACTGGATTTGAAAATTCCGACCAATTATAAAACTAGATTTGAAAATCCGGACCTGTTATAGAAACTGGATTTGAAAATCCCGACCAGTTAAAAAACTGGATTTGAAAATCTCAACCAGTTATAAAACTAGATTTTAAAATCCCGACCAGTTATAGAAACTGGATTTGAAAATCCTGACGAGTTATAAAAACTGGATTTGAAAATCCCGACCAGTTATAAAAACTAGATTTGAAATTCCCGACCAGTTATCGAAACTGGATTTGAAAATCCCGACCAGTTATAGAAACTGGATTTGAAAATATCTCCCACATTTAGAAACTAGATTTGAAAATCCCGACCAGTTATAAAACTGGATTTGAAAATCCCGACCAGTTATAGAAACTGGATTTAAAAATCCTGACTAGTTATAAAAACTGGATTTGAAAATCCCAAACAGTTATAGAAACTGGATTTCAAAATCCCGACCAGTTATAGAAACTGGAGTTGAAAATCCCGACCAGTTATAAAACTGAATTTAAAAATCCCGACCAGTTATAAAAACTGAATTTGAAAATCCCGACCAGTTATAGAAACTGAATTTGAAAATACTAACCAGTTATAGAAACTGAATTTGAAAATTCGGACCAGTTATAAAAACTGGATTTGAAAATCCCGACTAGTTATAAAACTGGATTTGAAAATCCCGACGAATTATAGAAACTGAATTTGAAAATCCTGATCAGTTATAACACTGGATTTGAAAATCCCGACCAATTATAAAACTAGATTTGAAAATCCAGACCAGTTATAAAAAATGGATTTGAAAATCCCGACCAGTTATAAAACTGGATTTGAAAATCCCGACCAGTTATAGAAACTGGATTTTAAAATCCTGACCAGTTATAAAACTGGATTTGAAAATCCCGACCAGTTATAGAAACTGAATTTAAAAATTCCGACCAGTTATGACACTAGATTTGAAAATCCCGACCAGTTATAACACTGAATTTGAAAATCCCGAACAGTTATAAAAACTGGATTTGAAAATCCCGACCAGTTATAGAAACTGGATTTGAAAATCCTGACTAGTTTTAGAAATTGGATTTTAAAATCCCGACCAATTATAGAAACTGGATTTGAAAATCCTGACCAGTTATAGAAACTGGATTTGAAAATCCCGACCAGTTATAAAAACTAGATTTGAAAATCCCGACCAGTTATAGCAACTGGATTTGAAAATCCCGACCAGTTATAGAAACTGGATTTGAAAATATCGACCAATTATAGAAACTAGATTTGAAAATCCCGATCAGTTATAAAACTGGATTTGAAAATCTCGACCAGTTATAGAAACTGGAGTTGAAAATCCCGACCAGTTATAACACTGAATTTGAAAATCCCGACCAGTTATAAAAACTGGATTTGAAAATCCCAACCAGTTATAGAAACTGGATTTGAAAATCCTGACCAGTTATAGAAACTGAATTTGAAAATCCCGACCAGTTATTAAAACTGGATTTGAAAATCCCGACCAATTATAAAACTGGATTTGAAAATCCCGACGAGTTATAGAAACTGAATTTGAAAATCCTGATCAGTTATAACACTGGATTTGAAAATCCCGACCAATTATAAAACTAGATTTGAAAATCCCGACCAGTTATAAAACTGGATTTGAAAATCCCGACCAGTTATAAAAACTAGAGTTGAAAATGCCGACCAGTTATAGAAACTGGATTTGAAAATCCCGACCAGTTATAGAAACTGGATTTGAAAATCTCGACCAGTTATAGAAACAGGATTTGAAAATCCCGACCAGTTATAGAAACTAGATTTGAAAATCCCGACCATTTATAAAATCTGGAATTGAAAATCCCGACCAGTTATAGAAATTGATTTCAAAATCCCGACCAGTTATAGAAACTGGATTTGAAAATCCCGACCAGTTATAGAAACTGGATTTGAAAATCCCGACCAGTTATAACACTGAATTTGAAAATCCCGACCGGTTATAAAAACTGGATTTGAAAATCCCGACCAGTTATAGAATGTTGATTTGAAAATCCTGACCAGTTATAGAAACTGGATTTGAAAATCCCGACCAGTTATAAAAACTGAATTTGAAAATCTCGACCAGTTATAAAACTGGATTTGAAAATCCCGACCAGTTGTAGAAATTAGATTTGAAAATCCTGATCAGTTATAACACTGGATTTGAAAATCCCGACCAATTATAAAACTAGATTTGAAAATCGGGACCTATTATAAAAACTGGATTTGAAAATCCCGACCAGTTATAAATCTGGATTTGAAAATCCCAACCAGTTATAAAACTAGATTTAAAAATCCCGACCAGTTATAGAAACAGCATTTGAAAATCCTGACCAATTATAAAACTGGATTTGAAAATCCCGACCAGTTATAGAAATTGGATTTGAAAATCCCGACCAGTTATGACACTAGATTTTGAAATCACGACCAGTTATAGAAACTGGATTTGAAAATCCCAACCAGTTATAGAAACTGAATTTGAAAATCCCGACGAGTTATAAAAATTGGATTTGAAAATCCCGACTAGTTATAAAACTGGATTTGAAAATCCCGACGAGTTATAAAACTGGATTTGAAAATCCCGACCAGTTATAGAAACAGCATTTGAAAATCCTGACCAGTTATAAAACTGGATTTGAAAATCCCGACCAGTTATAGAAATTGGATTTGAAAATCCCGACCAGTTATGACACTAGATTTTGAAATCACGACCAGTTATAGAAACTGGATTTGAAAATCCCAACCAGTTATAGAAACTGAATTTGAAAATCCCGACCAGTTATAAAAACTGGATTTGAAAATCCCGACTAGTTATAAAACTGGATTTGAAAATCCCGACGAGTTATAGAAACTGAATTTGAAAATCCTGATCAGTTATAACACTGGATTTGAAAATCCCGACCAATTATAAAACTAGATTTGAAAATCCAGACCAGTTATAAAAAATGAATTTGAAAATCCCGACCAGTTACAAAACTGGATTTGAAAATCCCGACCAGTTATAGAAACAGCATTTGAAAATCCTGACCAGTTATAAAACTGGATTTGAAAATCCCGACCAGTTATAGAAATTGGATTTGAAAATCCCGACCAGTTATGACACTAGATTTTGAAATCACGACCAGTTATAGAAACTGGATTTGAAAATCCCAACCAGTTATAGAAACTGAATTTGAAAATCCCGACCAGTTATAAAAACTGGATTTGAAAATCCCGACTAGTTATAAAACTGGATTTGAAAATCCCGACGAGTAATAAAACTGGATTTGATAATCCCGACCAGTTATAGAAACAGCATTTGCAAATCCTGACCAGTTATAAAACTGGATTTGAAAATCCCGACCAGTTATAGAAATTGGATTTGAAAATCCCGACCAGTTATGACACTAGATTTTGAAATCACGACCAGTTATAGAAACTGGATTTGAAAATCCCAACCAGTTATAGAAACTGAATTTGAAAATCCCGACCAGTTATAAAAACTGGATTTGAAAATCCCGACTAGTTATAAAACTGGATTTGAAAATCCCGACGAGTTATAGAAACTAAATTTGAAAATCCTGATCAGTTATAACTCTGGATTTGAAAATCCCGACCAATTATAAAACTAGATTTGAAAATCCAGACCAGTTATAAAAAATGAATTTGAAAATCCCGACCAGTTACAAAACTGGATTTGAAAATCCCGACCAGTTATAGAAACTGGATTTGAAAATCCTGACCAGTTATAAAACTGGATTTGAAAATCCCGACCAGTTATAGAAAATGGATTTAAAAATTCCGACCAGTTATGACACTAGATTTGAAAATCCCGACCAGTTATAACACTGAATTTGAAAATCCCGACCAGTTATAAAAACTGGATTTGAAAATCCCGACCAGTTATAGAAACTGGATTTGAAAATCCTGACCAGTTATAGAAACTGGATTTTAAAATCCCGACCAATTATAGAAACTGGATTTGAAAATCCTGACCAGTTATAGAAACTGGATTTGAAAATCCCGACCAGTTATAGAAACTGGATTTGAAAATCCCGACCAGTTATAGAAACTGGATTTGAAAATATCGACCAATTATAGAAACTAGATTTGAAAATCCCGACCAGTTATAAAACTAGATTTGAAAATCTCGACCAGTTATAGAAACTGGATTTGAAAATCCCGACCAGTTATAAAAACTGGATTTGAAAATCCCAACCAGTTATAGAAACTGGATTTCAAAATCCCGACCAGTTATAGAAACTGGAGTTGAAAATCCCGACCAGTTATAAAACTGAATTTAAAAATCCCGACCAGTTATAAAAACTGAATTTGAAAATCCCGACTAGTTATAGAAACTGGATTTGAAAATCCTGACCAGTAATAGAAACTAAATTTGAAAATCCCGACCTGTTATAAAAACTGGATTTGAAAATCCCGACCAGTTATAAAACTGGATTTGAAAATCCCGACGAGTTATAGAAACTGAATTTGAAAATCCTGATCAGTTATAACACTGGATTTGAAAATCCCGACCAATTATAAAACTAGATTTGAAAATCCAGACCAGTTATAGAAAATGGATTTGAAAATCCCGACCAGTTATAAAACTGGATTTGAAAATCCCGACCAGTTATAGAAACTGGATTTGAAAACCCTGACCAGTTATAAAACTGGATTTGAAAATCCCGACCAGTTATAGAAACTGGATTTAAAAATTCCGACCAGTTATAGAAACTGGATTTAAAAATTCCGACCAGTTATGACACTAGATTTGAAAATCCCGACCTATTATAGATACTCGATTTGAAAATCCCGAACAGTTATAAAAACTGGAGTTGAAAATCCCGACCAGTTATAGAAACTGGATTTGAAAATCCTGACAGTTATAGAAACTGGATTTGAAAATCTCTAACAGTTATAGAAACTGGATTTGAAAATCCAGAGCAGTTATAGAAACTGGATTTGAAAATCCCGACCAGTTATAAAATCTGGAATTGAAAATCCCGACCAGTTATAGAAACTGGATTTCAAAATCCCGACCAGTTATAGATACTGGATTTGATAATCCCGACCAGTTATAAAAACTGGATTTGAAAATCCAGACCAGTTATAACACTGAATTTGAAAATCCCGACCGGTTATAAAAACTGGATTTGAAAATCACGACCAGTTATAGAAATTAGATTTGAAAATCCTGACGAGTTATAAAAACTGGATTTGAAAATCCCGACCAGTTATAAAAACTAGATTTGAAAATACCGACCAGTTATCGAAACTGGATTTGAAAATCCCGACCAGTTATATAAACTGGATTTGAAAATATCGACCACTTTTAGAAACTAGATTTGAAAATCCCGACCAGTTATAAAACTGGATTTGAAAATCCCGACCAGTTATAGAAACTGGATTTAAAAATCCTCACTAGTTATAAAAACTGGATTTGAAAATCCCAACCAGTTATAGAAACTGGATTTCAAAATCCCGACCAGTTATAGAAACTGGAGTTGAAAATCCCAACCAGTTATAAAACTGAATTTAAAAATCCCGACCAGTTATAAAAACTGAATTTGAAAATCCCGACCAGTTATAGAAACTGGATTTGAAAATACTGACCAGTTATAGAAACTGAATTTGAAAATCCCGACCAGTTATAAAAACTGGATTTGAAAATCCCGACTAGTTATAAAACTGGATTTGAAAATCCCGACGAGTTATAGAAACTGAATTTGAAAATCCTGATCAGTTATAACACTGGATTTGAAAATCCCGACCAATTATAAAACTAGATTTGAAAATCCAGACCAGTTATAAAAAATGGATTTGAAAATCCCGACCAGTTATAAAACTGGATTTGAAAATCCCAACCAGTTATAGAAACTGGATTTGAAAACCCTGACCAGTTATAAAACTGGATTTGAAAATCCCGACCAGTTATAGAAACTGGATTTAAAAATTCCGACCAGTTATGACACTAGATTTGAAAATCCCGACCTATTATAGATACTTGATTTGAAAATCCCGAACAGTTATAAAAACTGGAGTTGAAAATCCCGACCAGTTATAGAAACTGGATTTGAAAATCCTGACAGTTATAGAAACTGGATTTGAAAATCTCGAACAGTTATAGAAACTGGATTTGAAAATCCAGACCTGTTATAGAAACTGGATTTGAAAATCCCGACCAGTTATAAAATCTGGAATTGAAAATCCCGACCAGTTATAGAAACTGGATTTCAAAATCCCGACCAGTTATAGATACTGGATTTGAAAATCCCGAACAGTTATAAAAACTGGATTTGAAAATCCAGACCAGTTATAACATTGAATTTGAAAATCCCGACCGGTTATAAAAACTGGATTTGAAAATCACGACCAGTTATAAAAACTTGATTTGAAAATCCTGACCAGTTATAGAAACTGGATTTGAAAATTCCGACCAGTTATAAAAACTGGATTTGAAAATCCCGACCTGTTATAAAACTGGATTTGAAAATCCCGACCAGTTATAGAAACTGGATTTGAAAATCCTGATCAGTTATAACACTGCATTTGAAAATCCCGACCAATTATAAAACTAGATTTGAAAATCCGGACCTGTTATAGAAACTGGATTTGAAAATCCCGACCAGTTATAAATCTGGATTTGAAAATCCCAACTAGTTATAAAACTATATTTAAAAATCTCGACCAGTTATAGAAACTGCATTTGAAAATCCTGACCAGTTATAAAACTGGATTTGAAAATCCCGACTAGTTATAAAACTGGATTTGAAAATCCCGACCAGTTATAGAAACAGCATTTGAAAATCCTGACCAGTTATAAAACTGGATTTGAAAATCCCGACCAGTTATAGAAATTGGATTTGAAAATCCCGACCAGTTATGACACTAGATTTTGAAATCACGACCAGTTATAGAAACTGGATTTGAAAATCCCAACCAGTTATAGAAACTGAATTTGAAAATCCCGACCAGTTATAAAAACTGGATTTGAAAATCCCGACTAGTTATAAAACTGGATTTGAAAATCCTGACGAGTTATAGAAACTGAATTTGAAAATCCTGATCAGTTATAACACTGGATTTGAAAATCCCGACCAATTATAAAACTAGATTTGAAAATCCAGACCAGTTATAAAAAATGAATTTGAAAATCCCGACCAGTTACAAAACTGGATTTGAAAATCCCGACCAGTTATAGAAACTGGATTTGAAAATCCTGACCAGTTATAAAACTGGATTTGAAAATCCCGACCAGTTATAGAAACTGGATTTAAAAATTCCGACCAGTTATGACACTAGATTTGAAAATCCCGACCTATTATAGATACTTGATTTGAAAATCTCGAACAGTTATAAAAACTGGAGTTGAAAATCCCGACCAGTTATAGAAACTGGATTTGAAAATCCTGACAGTTATAGAAACTGGATTTGAAAATCTCTAACAGTTATAGAAACTGGATTTGAAAATCCAGACCAGTTATAGAAACTGGATTTGAAAATCCCGACCAGTTATAAAATCTGGAATTGAAAATCCCGACCAGTTATAGAAACTGGATTTCAAAATCCCGACCAGTTATAGATACTGGATTTGATAATCCCGACCAGTTATAAAAACTGGATTTGAAAATCCAGACCAGTTATAACACTGAATTTGAAAATCCCGACCGGTTATAAAAACTGGATTTGAAAATCACGACCAGTTATAGAAATTAGATTTGAAAATCCTGACGAGTTATAAAAACTGGATTTGAAAATCCCGACCAGTTATAAAAACTAGATTTGAAAATACCGACCAGTTATCGAAACTGGATTTGAAAATCCCGACCAGTTATAGAAACTGGATTTGAAAATATCGACCACTTTTAGAAACTAGATTTGAAAATCCCGACCAGTTATAAAACTGGATTTGAAAATCCCGACCAGTTATAGAAACTGGATTTAAAAATCCTGACTAGTTATAAAAACTGGATTTGAAAATCCCAACCAGTTATAGAAACTGGATTTCAAAATCCCGACCAGTTATAGAAACTGGAGTTGAAAATCCCGACCAGTTATAAAACTGAATTTAAAAATCCCGACCAGTTATAAAAACTGAATTTGAAAATCCCGACCAGTTATAGAAACTGGATTTGAAAATACTGACCAGTTATAGAAACTGAATTTGAAAATCCCGACCAGTTATAAAAACTGGATTTGAAAATCCCGACTAGTTATAAAACTGGATTTGAAAATCCCGACGCGTTATAGAAACTGAATTTGAAAATCCTGATTAGTTATAACACTGGATTTGAAAATCCCGACCAATTATAAAACTAGATTTGAAAATCCAGACCTGTTATAAAAAATGGATTTGAAAATCCCGACCAGTTATAAAACTGGATTTGAAAATCCCGACCAGTTATAGAAACTGGATTTGAAAACCCTGACCAGTTATAAAACTGGATTTGAAAATCCCGACCAGTTATAGAAACTGGATTTAAAAATTCCGACCAGTTATGACACTAGATTTGAAAATCCCGACCTATTATAGATACTTGATTTGAAAATCCCGAACAGTTATAAAAACTGGAGTTGAAAATCCCGACCAGTTATAGAAACTGGATTTGAAAATCCTGACAGTTATAGAAACTGGATTTGAAAATCTCGAACAGTTATAGAAACTGGATTTGAAAATACAGACCAGTTATAGAAACTGGATTTGAAAATCCCGACCAGTTATAAAATCTGGAATTGAAAATCCCGACCAGTTATAGAAACTGGATTTCAAAATCCCGACCAGTTATAGATACTGGATTTGAAAATCCCGAACAGTTATAAAAACTGGATTTGAAAATCCAGACCAGTTATAACATTGAATTTGAAAATCCCGACCGGTTATAAAAACTGGATTTGAAAATCACGACCAGTTATAAAAACTTGATTTGAAAATCCTGACCAGTTATAGAAACTTGATTTGAAAATCCTGACCAGTTATAAAAACTGGATTTGAAAATCCCGACCTGTTATAAAACTGGATTTGAAAATCCCGACCAGTTATAGAAACTGGATTTGAAAATCCTGATCAGTTATAACACTGCATTTGAAAATCCCGACCAATTATAAAACTAGATTTGAAAATCCGGACCTGTTATAGGAACTGGATTTGAAAATCCCGACCAGTTATAAATCTGGATTTGAAAATCCCAACTAGTTATAAAACTATATTTAAAAATCTCGACCAGTTATAGAAACTGCATTTGAAAATCCTGACCAGTTATAAAACTGGATTTGAAAATCCCGACCAGTTAATGAAATTGGATTTGAAAATCCCGACCAGTTATGACACTAGATTTGGAAATCACGACCAGTTACAGAAACTGGATTTGAAAATCCCGATCAGTTATAGAAAGTAGATTTGAAAATCCGACCAGTTATAGAAACTGGATTTGAAAATCTCGACCAGTTGTAAAAACTGAATTTTGAAAATCCCGACCAGTTACAAAAACTGGATTTGAAAATCCCGACCAGGTATAAAAACTAGATTTGAAAATCCCGACCAGTTATAGAAACTAGATTTGAAAATCCCGACCAGTTATAGAAACTGGATTTGAAAATCCCGACCAGTTATAAAAACTAGATTTGAAAATCCCGACCAGTTATAAAACTGGATTTCAAAATCCCGACCAGTTATAGAAACTGAATTTGAAAATCCCGACCAGTTATAAAAACTGGATTTGAAAATCCCGACCAGTTATAAAAACTGGATTTCAAAATCCCGACCAGTTATAGAAACTGAATTTGAAAATCCCGACCGGTTATAAACACTGAATTTGAAAATCCCGACCGGTTATAAAAACTGGATTTGAAAATCACGACCAGTTATAGAAATTAGATTTGAAAATCCTGACGAGTTATAAAAACTGGATTTGAAAATCCCGACCAGTTATAAAAACTAGATTTGAAAATACCGACCAGTTATCGAAACTGGATTTGAAAATCCCGACCAGTTATAGAAACTGGATTTGAAAATATCGACCACTTTTAGAAACTAGATTTGAAAATCCCGACCAGTTATAAAACTGGATTTGAAAATCCCGACCAGTTATAGAAACTGGATTTAAAAATCCTGACTAGTTATAAAAACTGGATTTGAAAATCCCAACCAGTTATAGAAACTGGATTTCAAAATCCCGACCAGTTATAGAAACTGGAGTTGAAAATCCCGACCAGTTATAAAACTGAATTTAAAAATCCCGACCAGTTATAAAAACTGAATTTGAAAATCCCGACCAGTTATAGAAACTGGATTTGAAAATACTGACCAGTTATAGAAACTGAATTTGAAAATCCCGACCAGTTATAAAAACTGGATTTGAAAATCCCGACTAGTTATAAAACTGGATTTGAAAATCCCGACGCGTTATAGAAACTGAATTTGAAAATCCTGATTAGTTATAACACTGGATTTGAAAATCCCGACCAATTATAAAACTAGATTTGAAAATCCAGACCTGTTATAAAAAATGGATTTGAAAATCCCGACCAGTTATAAAACTGGATTTGAAAATCCCGACCAGTTATAGAAACTGGATTTGAAAACCCTGACCAGTTATAAAACTGGATTTGAAAATCCCGACCAGTTATAGAAACTGGATTTAAAAATTCCGACCAGTTATGACACTAGATTTGAAAATCCCGACCTATTATAGATACTTGATTTGAAAATCCCGAACAGTTATAAAAACTGGAGTTGAAAATCCCGACCAGTTATAGAAACTGGATTTGAAAATCCTGACAGTTATAGAAACTGGATTTGAAAATCTCGAACAGTTATAGAAACTGGATTTGAAAATACAGACCAGTTATAGAAACTGGATTTGAAAATCCCGACCAGTTATAAAATCTGGAATTGAAAATCCCGACCAGTTATAGAAACTGGATTTCAAAATCCCGACCAGTTATAGATACTGGATTTGAAAATCCCGAACAGTTATAAAAACTGGATTTGAAAATCCAGACCAGTTATAACATTGAATTTGAAAATCCCGACCGGTTATAAAAACTGGATTTGAAAATCACGACCAGTTATAAAAACTTGATTTGAAAATCCTGACCAGTTATAGAAACTGGATTTGAAAATTCCGACCAGTTATAAAAACTGGATTTGAAAATCCCGACCTGTTATAAAACTGGATTTGAAAATCCCGACCAGTTATAGAAACTGGATTTGAAAATCCTGATCAGTTATAACACTGCATTTGAAAATCCCGACCAATTATAAAACTAGATTTGAAAATCCGGACCTGTTATAGGAACTGGATTTGAAAATCCCGACCAGTTATAAATCTGGATTTGAAAATCCCAACTAGTTATAAAACTATATTTAAAAATCTCGACCAGTTATAGAAACTGCATTTGAAAATCCTGACCAGTTATAAAACTGGATTTGAAAATCCCGACCAGTTAATGAAATTGGATTTGAAAATCCCGACCAGTTATGACACTAGATTTGGAAATCACGACCAGTTACAGAAACTGGATTTGAAAATCCCGATCAGTTATAGAAAGTAGATTTGAAAATCCGACCAGTTATAGAAACTGGATTTGAAAATCTCGACCAGTTGTAAAAACTGAATTTTGAAAATCCCGACCAGTTACAAAAACTGGATTTGAAAATCCCGACCAGGTATAAAAACTAGATTTGAAAATCCCGACCAGTTATAGAAACTAGATTTGAAAATCCCGACCAGTTATAGAAACTGGATTTGAAAATCCCGACCAGTTATAAAAACTAGATTTGAAAATCCCGACCAGTTATAAAACTGGATTTCAAAATCCCGACCAGTTATAGAAACTGAATTTGAAAATCCCGACCAGTTATAAAAACTGGATTTGAAAATCCCAACCAGTTATAAAAACTGGATTTCAAAATCCCGACCAGTTATAGAAACTGAATTTGAAAATCCCGACCGGTTATAAAAACTGGATTTGAAAATCCCGACCCGTTATAGAAACTTGATTTGAAAATCCGGACCAGTTATAGAAACTGGATTTGAAAATCCCGACTAGTTATAAAAACTGGATTTGAAAATCCCGACCAGTTATAAAACTGGATTTGAAAATCCCGACCAGTGATAGAAACTGGATTTGAAAATCCTGATCAGTTATAACACTGGATTTGAAAATTCCGACCAATTATAAAACTAGATTTGAAAATCCGGACCAGTTATAGAAACTGGATTTGAAAATCCCGACCAGTTATAAAAACTGGATTTGAAAATCTCGACCAGTTATAAAACTGGATTTGAAAATCCCGTCCAGTTATAGAAATTAGATTTGAAAATCCTGACGAGTTATAAAAACTGGATTTGAAAATCCCGACCAGTTATAAAAACTAGATTTGAAAATACCGACCAGTTATCGAAACTGGATTTGAAAATCCCGACCAGTTATAGAAACTGGATTTGAAAATATCGACCACTTTTAGAAACTAGATTTGAAAATCCCGACCAGTTATAAAACTGGATTTGAAAATCCCGACCAGTTATAGAAACTGGATTTAAAAATCCTGACTAGTTATAAAAACTGGATTTGAAAATCCCAACCAGTTATAGAAACTGGATTTCAAAATCCCGACCAGTTATAGGAACTGGAGTTGAAAATCCCGACCAGTTATAAAACTGAATTTAAAAATCCCGACCAGTTATAAAAACTGAATTTGAAAATGCCGACCAGTTATAGAAACTGGATTTGAAAATACTGACCAGTTATAGAAACTGAATTTGAAAATCCCGACCAGTTATAAAAACTGGATTTGAAAATCCCGACTAGTTATAAAACTGGATTTGAAAATCCCGACGAGTTATAGAAACTGCATTTGAAAATCCTGATCAGTTATAACACTGGATTTGAAAATCCCGACCAATTATAAAACTAGATTTGAAAATCCAGACCAGTTATAAAAAATGGATTTGAAAATCCCGACCAGTTATAAAACTGGATTTGAAAATCCCGACCAGTTATAGAAACTGGATTTGAAAACCCTGACCAGTTATAAAACTGGATTTGAAAATCCCGACCAGTTATAGAAACTGGATTTAAAAATTCCGACCAGTTATGACACTAGATTTGAAAATCCCGACCAGTTATAACACTTAATTTGAAAATCCCGACCAGTTATAAAAACTGGATTTGAAAATCCCGACCAGTTATAGAAACTGGATTTGAAAATCCTGACCAGTTATAGAAACTGGATTTTAAAATCCCGACCAATTATAGAAACTGGATTTGAAAATCCTAACCAGTTATAGAAACTGGATTTGAAAATCCCGACCAGTTATAAAAACTGGATTTGAAAATCCCGACCAGTTATAGAAACTGGATTTGAAAATCCCGACCAGTTATAGAAACTGGATTTGAACATATCGACCAATTATAGAAACTAGATTTGAAAATCCCGACCAGTTATAAAACTGGATTTGAAAATCTCGACCAGTTATAGAAACTGGATTTGAAAATCCCGACCAGTTATAAAAACTGGATTTGAAAATCCCAACCAGTTATAGAAACTGGATTTCAAAATCCCGACCAGTTATAGAAACTGGAGTTGAAAATCCTGACCAGTTATAACAATGAATTTGAAAATCCCGACCAGTTATAAAAACTGGATTTGAAAATCCCAACCAGTTATAGAAACTGGATTTGAAAATCCTGACCAGTTATAGAAACTGAATTTGAAAATCCCGACCAGTTATTAAAACTGGATTTGAAAATCCCGACCAGTTATAAAACTGGATTTGAAAATCCCGACGAGGTATAGAAACTGAATTTGAAAATCCTGATCAGTTATAACACTGGATTTGAAAATCCCGACCAATTATAAAACTAGATTTGAAAATCCCGACCAGTTATAAAACTGGATTTGAAAATCCCGACCAGTTATAAAAACTAGAGTTGAAAATGCCGACCAGTTATAGAAACTGGATTTGAAAATCCCGACCAGTTATAGAAACTGGATTTGAAAATCTCGACCAGTTATAGAAACAGGATTTTAAAATCCCGACCAGTTATAGAAACTAGATTTGAAAATCCCGACCATTTATAAAATCTGGAATTGAAAATCCCGACCAGTTATATAAACTGATTTCAAAATCCCGACCAGTTATAGAAACTGGATTTGAAAATCCCGACCAGTTATAGAAACTGGATTTGAAAATCCCGACCAGTTATAACACTGAATTTGAAAATCCCGACCGGTTATAAAAACTGGATTTGAAAATCCCGACCAGTTATAGAATGTTGATTTGAAAATCCTGACCAGTTATAGAAACTGGATTTGAAAATCCCGACCAGTTATAAAAACTGGATTTGAAAATCTCGACCAGTTATAAAACTGGATTTGAAAACCCCGACCAGTTATAGAAATTAGATTTGAAAATCCTGATCAGTTATAACACTGGATTTGAAAATCCCGACCAATTATAAAACTAGATTTGAAAATCGGGACCTATTATAAAAACTGGATTTGAAAATCCCGACCAGTTATAAATCTGGATTTGAAAATCCCAACCAGTTATAAAACTAGATTTAAAAATCCCGACCAGTTATAGAAACAACATTTGAAAATCCTGACCAGTTATAAAACTGGATTTGAAAATCCCGACCAGTTATAGAAATTGGATTTGAAAATCCCGACCAGTTATGACACTAGATTTTGAAATCACGACCAGTTATAGAAACTGGATTTGAAAATCCCAACCAGTTATAGCAACTGGATTTGAAAATCCCGACCAGTTATAGAAACTGGATTTGAAAATCCCGACCAGTTGTAAAAACTGAATTTTGAAAATCCCGACCAGTTACAAAAACTGGATTTGAAAATCCCGACCAGTTATAAAAACTAGATTTGAAAATCTCGACCAGTTATAGAAACTGGATTTGAAAATCCCGACCAGTTATAGAAACTGGATTTGAAAATCCCGACCAGTTATAGAAACTAGATTTGAAAATCCCAACCAGTTATAAAACTGGATTTGAAAATCCCGACCAGTTATAGAAACTGGATTTGAAAATCCCGACCAGTTATAAAAACTAGATTTGAAAATCCCGACCAGTTATAGAAACTGGATCTCAAAATACCGACCAGTTATAGAAACTGGATTTGAAAATCCCGACCAGTTATAGAAACTAGATTTGAAAATCCCAACCAGTTATAAAACTGGATTTGAAAATCCCGACCAGTTATAGAAACTGGATTTGAAAATCCCGACCAGTTATAAAAACTAGATTTGAAAATCCCGACCAGTTATAGAAACTGGATTTCAAAATACCGACCAGTTATAGAAACTGGATTTGAAAATCCCGACCAGTTATAGAAACTGGATTTGAAAATCCCGACCAGTTATAACACTGAATTTGAAAATCCCGACCAGTTATAAAACTAGATTTGAAAATCCCGACCAGTTATAGAAAATGGATTTGAAAATCCCGACCAGTTATAAAACTGGATTTGAAAATCCCGACCAGTTATAAAATTGGAATTGAAAATCCCGACCAGTTATAAAAACTAGATTTGAAAATACCGACCAGTTATAAAAACTAGATTTGAAAATCCCGACCAGTTATAGAAACTGGATTTGAAAATTCCGACCAGTTATAGAAACTGGATTTGAAAATATCGACCAATTATAGAAACTAGATTTGAAAATCCCAACCAGTTATAAAAACTACATTTGAAAATCCCGACCAGTTATAACACTGAATTTGAAAATCCCGACCAGTTATAAAAACTGGATTTGAAAATCCCAACCAGTTATAGAAACTGGATTTGAAAATCCTGACCAGTTATAGAAACTGAATTTGAAAATCCCGACCAGTTATTAAAACTGGATTTGAAAATCCCGACCAGTTATAAAACTGGATTTGAAAATCCCGACGAGGTATAGAAACTGAATTTGAAAATCCTGATCAGTTATAACACTGGATTTGAAAATCCCGACCAATTATAAAACTAGATTTGAAAATCCCGACCAGTTATAAAACTGGATTTGAAAATCCCGACCAGTTATAAAAACTAGAGTTGAAAATGCCGACCAGTTATAGAAACTGGATTTGAAAATCCCGACCAGTTATAGAAACTGGATTTGAAAATCTCTACCAGTTATAGAAACAGGATTTTAAAATCCCGGCCAGTTATAGAAACTAGATTTGAAAATCCCGACCATTTATAAAATCTGGAATTGAAAATCCCGACCAGTTATAGAAACTGATTTCAAAATCCCGACCAGTTATAGAAACTGGATTTGAAAATCCCGACCAGTTATAGAAACTGGATTTGAAAATCCCGACCAGTTATAACACTGAATTTGAAAATCCCGACCGGTTATAAAAACTGGATTTGAAAATCCCGACCAGTTATAGAATGTTGATTTGAAAATACTGACCAGTTATAGAAACTGGATTTGAAAATCCCGACCAGTTATAAAAACTGGATTTGAAAATCTCGACCAGTTATAAAACTGGATTTGAAAATCCCGACCAGTTATAGAAATTAGATTTGAAAATCCTGATCAGTTATAACACTGGATTTGAAAATCCCGACCAATTATAAAACTAGATTTGAAAATCGGGACCTATTATAAAAACTGGATTTGAAAATCCCGACCAGTTATAAATCTGGATTTAAAAATCCCAACCAGTTATAAAACTAGATTTAAAAATCCCGACCAGTTATAGAAACAACATTTGAAAATCCTGACCAGTTATAAAACTGGATTTGAAAATCCCGACCAGTTATAGAAATTGGATTTGAAAATCCCGACCAGTTATGACACTAGATTTTGAAATCACGACCAGTTATAGAAACTGGATTTGAAAATCCCAACCAGTTATAGCAACTGGATTTGAAAATCCCGACCAGTTATAGAAACTGGATTTGAAAATCCCGACCAGTTGTAAAAACTGAATTTTGAAAATCCCGACCAGTTACAAAAACTGGATTTGAAAATCCCGACCAGTTATAAAAACTAGATTTGAAAATCTCGACCAGTTATAGAAACTGGATTTGAAAATCCCGACCAGTTATAGAAACTGGATTTGAAAATCCCGACCAGTTATAGAAACTAGATTTGAAAATCCCAACCAGTTATAAAACTGGATTTGAAAATCCCGACCAGTTATAGAAACTGGATTTGAAAATCCCGACCAGTTATAAAAACTAGATTTGAAAATCCCGACCAGTTATAGAAACTGGATCTCAAAATACCGACCAGTTATAGAAACTGGATTTGAAAATCCCGACCAGTTATAGAAACTAGATTTGAAAATCCCAACCAGTTATAAAACTGGATTTGAAAATCCCGACCAGTTATAGAAACTGAATTTGAAAATCCCGACCAGTTATAAAAACTAGATTTGAAAATCCCGACCAGTTATAGAAACTGGATTTTAAAATACCGACCAGTTATAGAAACTGGATTTGAAAATCCCGACCAGTTATAGAAACTGGATTTGAAAATCCCGACCAGTTATAACACTGAATTTGAAAATCCTGACCAGTTATAAAACTAGATTTGAAAATCCCGACCAGTTATAGAAAATGGATTTGAAAATCCCGACCAGTTATAAAACTGGATTTGAAAATCCCGACCAGTTATAAAATTGGATTTGAAAATCCCAACCAGTTATAAAAACTAGATTTGAAAATACCGACCAGTTATAAAAACTAGATTTGAAAATCCCGACCAGTTATAGAAACTGGATTTGAAAATTCCGACCAGTTATAGAAACTGGATTTGAAAATATCGACCAATTATAGAAACTAGATTTGAAAATCCCGACCAGTTATAAAAACTACATTTGAAAATCCCGACCAGTTATAACACTGAATTTGAAAATCCCGACCATTTATAAAAACTGGATTTGAAAATCCCAACCAGTTATAGAAACTGGATTTGAAAATCCTGACCAGTTATAGAAACTGAATTTGAAAATCCCGACCAGTTATTAAAACTGGATTTGAAAATCCCGACCTGTTATAAAACTGGATTTGAAAATTCCGACGAGTTATAGAAACTGAATTTGAAAATCCTGATCAATTATAACACTGGATTTGAAAATCCCGACCAATTATAAAACTAGATTTGAAAATCCCGACCAGTTATAAAACTGGATTTGAAAATCCCGACCAGTTATAAAAACTAGAGTTGAAAATGCCGACCAGTTATAGAAACTGGATTTGAAAATCCCGACCAGTTATAGAAACTGGATTTGAAAATCTCGACCAGTTATAGAAACAGGATTTGAAAATCCCGACCAGTTATAGAAACTAGATTTGAAAATCCCGACCATTTATAAAATCTGGAATTGAAAATCCCGACCAGTTATAAAATCTGGAATTGAAAATCCCGACCAGTTATAGAAACTGATTTCAAAATCCCGACCAGTTATAGAAACTGGATTTGAAAATCCCGCCAGTTATAGAAACTGGATTTGAAAATCCCGACCAGTTATAACACTGAATTTGAAAATCCCGACCGGTTATAAAAACTGGATTTGAAAATCCCGACCAGTTATAGAATATTGATTTGAAAATCCTGACCAGTTATAGAAACTGGATTTGAAAATCCCGACCAGTTATAAAAACTGGATTTGAAAATCTCGACCAGTTATAAAACTGGATTTGAAAATCCCGACCAGTAATAGAAATTAGATTTGAAAATCCTGATCAGTTATAACACTGGATTTGAAAATCCCGACCAATTATAAAACTAGATTTGAAAATCGGGACCTATTATAAAAACTGGATTTGAAAATCCCGACCAGTTATAAATCTGGATTTGAAAATCCCAACCAGTTATAAAACTAGATTTAAAAATCCCGACCAGTTATAGAAACAACATTTGAAAATCCTGACCAGTTATAAAACTGGATTTGAAAATCCCGACCAGTTATAGAAATTGGATTTGAAAATCCCGACCAGTTATGACACTAGATTTTGAAATAATGACCAGTTATAGAAACTGGATTTGAAAATCCCAACCAGTTATAGAAACTGGATTTGAAAATCCCGACCAGTTATAGAAACTGGATTTGAAAATCTCGACCTGTTGTAAAAACTGAATTTTGAAAATCCCGACCAGTTACAAAAACTGGATTTGAAAATCCCGACCAGTTATAAAAACTAGATTTGAAAATCTCGACCAGTTATAGAAACTGGATTTGAAAATCCCGACCAGTTATAGAAACTGGATTTGAAAATCCCGACCAGTTATAGAAACTAGATTTGAAAATCCCGACCAGTTATAAAACTGGATTTGAAAATCCCGACCAGTTATACAAATTGGATTTGAAAATCCCGACCAGTTATAAAAACTGGATTTGAAAATCCCGACCAGTTATAGAAACTGGATTTCAAAATACCGACCTGTTATAGAAACTGGATTTGAAAATCCCGACTAGTTATAGAAACTGGATTTGAAAATCCCGACCAGTTATAACACTGAATTTGAAAATCCCGACCAGTTATGAAAACTGGATTTGAAAATCCCGACCAGTTATAGAAACTGGATTTGAAAATCCTGACCTGTTATAGAAACTGAATTTGAAAATCCTGACCAGTTATGAAAACTGGATTTGAAAATCCCGACCAGTTATAAAACTGGATTTGAAAATCCCGACGAGTTATAGAAACTAAATTTGAAAATCCTGATCAGTTATAACACTGGATTTGAAAATCCCGACCAATTATAAAACTAGATTTGAAAATCCCGACCAGTTATAGCAAATGGATTTGAAAATCCCGACCAGTTATAAAATTGGATTTGAAAATCCCGACCAGTTATGACACTAGATTTGAAAATCCCGACCAGTTATAGAAACTGGATTTGAAAATCCCGACCAGTTATAAAAACTAGATTTGAAAATTCAGACCAGTTATTGAAACTGGATTTGAAAATCCTGACCAGTTATAGAAATTGGATTTTAAAATCCCGACCAATTATAGAAACTGGATTTGAAAATCCTGACCAGTTATAGAAACTGGATTTGAAAATCCCGACCAGTTATAAAAACTAGACTTGAAAATCCCGATCAGTTATAGAAACTGGATTTGAAAATCCCGACCAGTTATAGAAACTGGATTTGAAAATATCGACCAGTTATAGAAACTAGATTTGAAAATCCCAACCAGTTATAAAACTGGATTTGAAAATCCCGACCAGTTATAGAAACTGGATTTTAAAATCCCGACCAGTTATAAAAACTGGATTTGAAAATGCCAACCAGTTATAGAAACTGGATTTCAAAATCCCTACCAGTTATAGAAACTGGAGTTGAAAATCCCGACCAGTTATAAAAACTGAATTTGAAAATCCCGACCAGTTATAAAACTGGATTTGAAAATCCTGACTAGTTATAGAAACTGAATTTGAAAATCCTGACCAGTTATAAAAACTGGATTTGAAAGTCCCGACCAGTTATAAAAACTGGATTTGAAAATCCCGACCAGTTATAGAAACTGGATTTGAAAATCCTGACCAGTTATAGAAATTGAGTTTGAAAATCCTGACCAGTTATGAAAACTGGATTTGAAAATCCCGACCAGTTATAAAACTGGATTTGAAAATCCCGACGAGTTATAGAAACTAAATTTGAAAATCCTGATCAGTTATAACACTGGATTTGAAAATTCCGACCAATTATAAAACTAGATTTGAAAATCTCGACCAGTTATAGCAAATGGATTTGAAAATCCCGACCAGTTATAAAACTGGATTTGAAAATCCCGACCAGTTATGACACTAGATTTGAAAATCCCGACCAGTTATAAAAACTGGATTTGAAAATCCTGACCAGTTATAGAAACTGGATTTTAAAATCCCGACCAATTATAGAAACTGGATTTGAAAATCCTGACCAGTTATAGAAACTGGATTTGAAAATCCCGACCAGTTATAAAAACTAGATTTGAAAATCCCGACCAGTTATAGAAACTGGATTTGAAAATCCCGACCAGTTATAGAAACTGGATTTGAAAATATCGACAAGTTATAGAAACTAGATTTGAAAATCCCGACCAGTTATAAAACTGGATTTGAAAATCTCGACCAGTTATAGAAACTGGATTTGAAAATCCCGACCAGTTATAAAAACTGGATTTGAAAATCCCAACCAGTTATAGAAACTGGATTTCAAAATCCCGACCAGTTATAGAAACTGGAGTTGAAAATCCCGACCAGTTATAACACTGAATTTGAAAATCTCGACCAGTTATAAAAACTGGATTTGAAATTCCCGACCAGTTATAGAAACTGGATTTGAAAATCCCGACCAGTTATAAAAACTAGATTTGAAAATCCTGACCAGTTATAAAACTGGAATTGAAAATCCCGACCAGTTATAAAAACTAGAGTTGAAAATCCCGACCAGTTATAGAAACTGGATTTGAAAATCCCGATCAGTTATAGAAACTGGATTTGAAAATCTCGACCAGTTATAGAAACAGGATTTGAAAATCCCGACCAGTTATAGAAACTGGATTTGAAAATCCCGACCAGTTATAAAATCTGGAATTGAAAATCCCGACCAGTTATATAAACTGGATTTTAAAATCCCGACCAATTATAGAAACTGGATTTGAAAATCCCGACCAGTTATAGAAACTGGATTTAAAAATCCCGACCAGTTATAACACTGAATTTGAAAATCCCGACCGGTTATAAAAACTGGATTTGAAAATCCCGACCAGTTATAGAAACTTGATTTGAAAATCCAGACCAGTTATAGAAACTGGATTTGAAAATCCCGACCAGTTATAAAAACTGGATTTGAAAATCTCGACCAGTTATAAAACTGGATTTGAAAATCCCGACCAGTTATAGAAATTGGATTTGAAAATACTGATCAGTTATAACACTGGATTTGAAAATCCCGACCAATTATAAAACTAGATTTGAAAATCCCGACCAGTTATAAATCTGAATTTGAAAATCCCGACCAGTTATAAAACTGGATTTGAAAATCCTGACTAGTTATAGAAACTGAATTTGAAAATCCTGACCAGTTATAAAAACTGGATTTGAAAGTCCCGACCAGTTATAAAAACTGGATTTGAAAATCCCGACCAGTTATAGAAACTGGATTTGAAAATCCTGACCAGTTATAGAAATTGAGTTTGAAAATCCTGACCAGTTATGAAAACTGGATTTGAAAATCCCGACCAGTTATAAAACTGGATTTGAAAATCCCGACGAGTTATAGAAACTAAATTTGAAAATCCTGATCAGTTATAACACTGGATTTGAAAATTCCGACCAATTATAAAACTAGATTTGAAAATCTCGACCAGTTATAGCAAATGGATTTGAAAATCCCGACCAGTTATAAAACTGGATTTGAAAATCCCGACCAGTTATGACACTAGATTTGAAAATCCCGACCAGTTATAAAAACTGGATTTGAAAATCCCGACCAGTTATAGAAACTGGATTTTAAAATCCCGACCAATTATAGAAACTGGATTTGAAAATCCTGACCAGTTATAGAAACTGGATTTGAAAATCCCGACCAGTTATAAAAACTAGATTTGAAAATCCCGACCAGTTATAGAAACTGGATTTGAAAATCCCGACCAGTTATAGAAACTGGATTTGAAAATATCGACAAGTTATAGAAACTAGATTTGAAAATCCCGACCAGTTATAAAACTGGATTTGAAAATCTCGACCAGTTATAGAAACTGGATTTGAAAATCCCGACCAGTTATAAAAACTGGATTTGAAAATCCCAACCAGTTATAGAAACTGGATTTCAAAATCCCGACCAGTTATAGAAACTGGAGTTGAAAATCCCGACCAGTTATAACACTGAATTTGAAAATCTCGACCAGTTATAAAAACTGGATTTGAAATTCCCGACCAGTTATAGAAACTGGATTTGAAAATCCCGACCAGTTATAAAAACTAGATTTGAAAATCCTGACCAGTTATAAAACTGGAATTGAAAATCCCGACCAGTTATAAAAACTAGAGTTGAAAATCCCGACCAGTTATAGAAACTGGATTTGAAAATCCCGATCAGTTATAGAAACTGGATTTGAAAATCTCGACCAGTTATAGAAACAGGATTTGAAAATCCCGACCAGTTATAGAAACTGGATTTGAAAATCCCGACCAGTTATAAAATCTGGAATTGAAAATCCCGACCAGTTATATAAACTGGATTTTAAAATCCCGACCAATTATAGAAACTGGATTTGAAAATCCCGACCAGTTATAGAAACTGGATTTAAAAATCCCGACCAGTTATAACACTGAATTTGAAAATCCCGACC
This sequence comes from Nuphar pumila, assembly GCF_984573655.1. Classification (NCBI taxonomy): domain Eukaryota; kingdom Viridiplantae; phylum Streptophyta; class Magnoliopsida; order Nymphaeales; family Nymphaeaceae; genus Nuphar; species Nuphar pumila. The sequence goes on from NC_143258.1 coordinate 69,465,400, forward strand.
GGTTATAAAAACTGGATTTGAAAATCCCGACCAGTTATAGAAACTTGATTTGAAAATCCAGACCAGTTATAGAAACTGGATTTGAAAATCCCGACCAGTTATAAAAACTGGATTTGAAAATCTCGACCAGTTATAAAACTGGATTTGAAAATCCCGACCAGTTATAGAAATTGGATTTGAAAATACTGATCAGTTATAACACTGGATTTGAAAATCCCGACCAATTATAAAACTATATTTGAAAATCCCGACCAGTTATAAATCTGGATTTGAAAATCACAACCAGTTATAAAACTAGATTTAAAAATCCCGACCAGTTATAGAAACAACATTTGAAAATCCTGACCAGTTATAAAACTGGATTTGAAAATCCCGACCAGTTATAGAAATTGGATTTGAAAATCCCGACCAGTTATGACACTAGATTTTGAAATCACGACCAGTTATAGAAACTGGATTTGAAAATCACAACCAGTTATAGAAACTGGATTTGAAAATCCCGACCAGTTATAGAAACTGGATTTGAAAATCCCGACCAGTTACAAAAACTGGATTTGAAAATCCCGACCAGTTATAAAAACTAGATTTCAAAATCTTGATCAGTTATAGAAACTGGATTTGAAAATCCCGACCAGTTACAGAAACTGGATTTGAAAATCCCGAGCAGTTATAGAAACTAGATTTGAAAATCCCGACAAGTTATAAAACTGGATTTGAAAATCCCGACCAGTTATAGAAACTGGATTTGAAAATCTCGACCAGTTATAAAAACTGGATTTGAAAATCCTGACCAGTTATAGAAACTGGATTTCAAAATACCGACCAGTTATAGAAACTGGATTTGAAAATCCCGACCAGTTATAGAAACTGGATTTGAAATTCCCGACCAGTTATAACACTGAATTTGAAAATCCCGACCAGTTATAAAAACTGAATTTGAAAATCCCGACCAGTTATAGAAAATGGATCTGAAAATCCTGACCTGTTATAGAAACTGAATTTGAAAATCCTGACGAGTTATGAAAACTGGATTTGAAAATCCCGACCAGTTATAAAACTATATTTGAAAATCCCGACGAGTTATAGAAACTAAATTTGAAAATCCTGATCAGTTATAACACTGGATTTGAAAATCCCGACCAATTATAAAACTAGATTTGAAAATCCCGACCAGTTATAGCAAATGGATTTGAAAATCTTGACCAGTTATAAAACTGTATTTGAAAATCCCGACCAGTTATAACACTAGATTTGAAAATCCCGACCAGTTATAAAAACTGGATTTGAAAATCCCGACCAGTTATAAAAACTGGATTTGAAAATCCCGACCAGTTATAGAAACTGGATTTAAAAATTCCGACCAGTTATGACACTAGATTTGAAAATCCCGACCAGTTATAACACTGAATTTGAAAATCCCGACCAGTTATAAAAACTGGATTTGAAAATCCGGACCAGTTATAGAAACTGGATTTGAAAATCCTGACCAGTTATAGAAACTGGATTTTAAAATCCCGACCAATTATAGAAACTGGATTTGAAAATCCTAACCAGTTATAGAAACTGGATTTGAAAATCCCGACCAGTTATAAAAACTAGATTTGAAAATCCCGACCAGTTATAGAAACTGGATTTGAAAATCCCGACCAGTTATAGAAACTGGATTTGAAAATATCGACCAATTATAGAAACTAGATTTGAAAATCCCGACCAGTTATAAAACTGGATTTGAAAATCTCGACCAGTTATAGAAACTGGATTTGAAAATCCCGACCAGTTATAAAAACTGGATTTGAAAATCCCAACCAGTTATAGAAACTGGATTTCAAAATCCCGACCAGTTATAGAAACTGGAGTTCTAAATCCCGACCAGTTATAACACTGAATTTGAAAATCCCGACCAGTTATAAAAACTGGATTTGAAAATCCCAACCAGTTATAGAAACTGGATTTGAAAATCCTGACCAGTTATAGAAACTGAATTTGAAAATCCCGACCAGTTATTAAAACTGGATTTGAAAATCCCGACCAGTTATAAAACTGGATTTGAAAATCCCGACGAGTTATAGAAACTGAATTTGAAAATCCTGATCAGTTATAACACTGGATTTGAAAATCCCGACCAATTATAAAACTAGATTTGAAAATCCCGACCAGTTATAAAACTGGATTTGAAAATCCCGACCAGTTATAAAAACTAGAGTTGAAAATGCCGACCAGTTATAGAAACTGGATTTGAAAATCCCGACTAGTTATAGAAACTGGATTTGAAAATCTCGACGAGTTATAGAAACAGGATTTTAAAATCCCGACCAGTTATAGAAACTAGATTTGAAAATCCCGACCATTTATAAAATCTGGAATTGAAAATCCCGACCAGTTATAGAAACTGATTTCAAAATCCCGAACAGTTATAGAAACTGGATTTGAAAATCCCGACCAGTTATAGAAACTGGATTTGAAAATCCCGACCAGTTATAACACTGAATTTGAAAATCCCGACCGGTTATAAAAACTGGATTTGAAAATCCCGACCAGTTATAGAATGTTGATTTGAAAATCCTGACCAGTTATAGAAACTGGATTTGAAAATCCCGACCAGTTATAAAAACTGGATTTGAAAATCTCGACCAGTTATAAAACTGGATTTGAAAATCCCGACCAGTTATAGAAATTAGATTTGAAAATCTTGATCAGTTATAACACTGGATTTGAAAATCCCGACCAATTATAAAACTAGATTTGAAAATCGGGACCTATTATAAAAACTGGATTTGAAAATCCCGACCAGTTATAAATCTGGATTTGAAAATCTCAACCAGTTATAAAACTAGATTTAAAAATCCCGACCAGTTATAGAAACAGCATTTGAAAATCCTGACCAGTTATAAAACTGGATTTGAAAATCCGGACCAGTTATAGAAATTGGATTTGAAAATCCCGACCAGTTATGACACTAGATTTTGAAATCACGACCAGTTATAGAAACTGGATTTGAAAATCCCAACCAGTTATAGAAACTGGATTTGAAAATCCCGACCAGTTATAGAAACTGGATTTGAAAATCCCGACCAGTTGTAAAAACTGAATTTTAAAAATCCCGACTAGTTACAAAAACTTGATTTGAAAATCCCGACCAGTTATAAAAACTAGATTTGAAAATCTCGACCAGTTATAAAAACTGGATTTGAAAATCCCGACCAGTTATAGAAACTGGATTTGAAAATCCCGACCAGTTATAGAAACTAGATTTGAAAATCCCAACCAGTTATAAAACTGGATTTGAAAATCCCGACCAGTTATAGAAACTGGATTTGAAAATCCCGACCAGTTATAAAAACTAGATTTGAAAATCCCGACCAGTTATAGAAACTGGATTTCAAAATACCGACCAGTTATAGAAATTGGATTTGAAAATCCCGACCAGTTATAGAAACTGGATTTGAAAATCCCGACCAGTTATAACACTGAATTTGAAAATCCCGACCAGTTATAAAACTAGATTTGAAAATCCCGACCAGTTATAGAAAATGGATTTGAAAATCCCGACCAGTTATAAAACTGGATTTGAAAATCCCGACCAGTTATAAAGCTGGATTTGAAAATCCCGACCAGTTATAAAAACTAGATTTGAAAATACCGACCAGTTATAAAAACTAGATTTGAAAATCCTGACCAGTTATAGAAACTGGATTTGAAAATCCCGACCAGTTATAGAAACTGGATTTGAAAATATCGACCAATTATAGAAACTAGATTTGAAAATCCCGACCAGTTATAAAAACTAGATTTGAAAATCCCGACCAGTTATAAAAACTAGATTTGAAAATCCCGACCAGTTATAGAAACTGGATTTGAAAATCCCGACCAGTTATAGAAACTGGATTTGAAATATCGACCAATTATAGAAACTAGATTTGAAAATCCTGACCAGTTATAGAAACTGGATTTGAAAATCCCGATCAGTTATAAAAACTGGATTTGAAAATCCCAACCAGTTATAGAAACTGGATTTCAAAATCCCGACCAGTTATAGAAACTGGAGTTGAAAATCCCGACCAGTTATAACACTGAATTTGAAAATCCCGACCAGTTATAAAAACTAGATTTGAAAATCCCAACCAGTTATAGAAACTGGATTTGAAAATCCTGACCAGTTATAGAAACTGAATTTGAAAATCCCGACCAGTTATTAAAACTGGATTTGAAAATCCCGATCAGTTATAAAACTGGATTTGAAAATCCCGACGAGTTATAGAAACTAAATTTGAAAATCCTGATCAATTATAACACTAGATTTGAAAATCCCGACCAATTATAAAACTAGATTTGAAAATCCCGACCAGTTATAAAATTGGATTTGAAAATCCCGACCAGTTATAAAAACTAGAGTTGAAAATGCCGACCAGTTATAGAAACTGGATTTGAAAATCCCGACCAGTTATAGAAACTGGATTTGAAAATCTCGACCAGTTATAGAAACAGGATTTGAAAATCCCGACCAGTTATAGAAACTAGATTTGAATATCCCGACCATTTATAAAATCTGGAATTGAAAATCCCGACCAGTTATAGAAACTGATTTCAAAATCCCGACCAGTTATAGAAATTGGATTTGAAAATCCCGCCAGTTATAGAAACTGGATTTGAAAATCCCGACCAGTTATAACACTGAATTTGAAAATCCCGATCGGTTATAAAAACTGGATTTGAAAATCCCGACCAGTTATAGAATATTGATTTGAAAATCCTGACCAGTTATAGAAACTGGATTTGAAAATCCCGACCAGTTATAAAAACTGGATTTGAAAATCTCGACCAGTTATAAAACTGGATTTGAAAATCCCGACCAGTTATAGAAATTAGATTTGAAAATCCTGATCAGTTATAACACTGGATTTGAAAATCCCGACCAATTATAAAACTAGATTTGAAAATCGGGACCTATTATAAAAACTGGATTTGAAAATCCCGACCAGTTATAAATCTGGATTTGAAAATCCCAACCAGTTATAAAACTAGATTTAAAAATCCCGACCAGTTATAGAAACAACATTTGAAAATCCTGACCAGTTATAAAACTGGATTTGAAAATCTCGACCAGTTATAGAAATTGGATTTGAAAATCCCGACCAGTTATGACACTAGATTTTGAAATCACGACCAGTTATAGAAACTGGATTTGAAAATCCCAACCAGTTATAGAAACTGGATTTGAAAATCCCGACCAGTTATAGAAACTGGATTTGAAAATCCCGACCAGTTGTAAAAACTGAATTTTGAAAATCCCGACCAGTTACAAAAACTGGATTTGAAAATCCCGACCAGTTATAAAAACTAGATTTGAAAATCTCGACCAGTTATAGAAACTGGATTTGAAAATCCCGACCAGTTATAGAAACTGGATTTGAAAATCTCGATCAGTTATAGAAACTAGATTTGAAAATCCCGACCAGTTATAAAACTGGATTTGAAAATCCCGACCAGTTATAGAAACTGGATTTGAAAATCCCGACCAGTTATAAAAACTGGATTTGAAAATCCCGACCAGTTATAGAAACTGGATTTCAAAATACCGACCAGTTATAGAAACTGGATTTGAAAATCCCGACCAGTTATAGAAACTGGATTTGAAAATCCCGACCAGTTATAACACTGAATTTGAAAATCCCGACCAGTTATAAAAACTGGATTTGAAAATCCCGACCAGTTACAGAAACTGGATTTGAAAATCCTGACCTGTTATAGAAACTGAATTTGAAAATCCTGACCAGTTATGAAAACTGGATTTGAAAATCCCGACCAGTTATAAAACTGGATTTGAAAATCCCGACGAGTTATAGAAACTAAATTTGAAAATCCTGATCAGTTATAACACTGGATTTGAAAATCCCGACAAATTATAAAACTAGATTTGAAAATCCCGACCAGTTATAGCAAATGGATTTGAAAATCCCGACCAGTTATAAAATTGGATTTGAAAATCCCGACCAGTTATGACACTAGATTTGAAAATCCCGACCAGTTATAGAAACTGGATTTGAAAATCCCGACCAGTTATAAAAACTAGATTTGAAAATTCAGACCAGTTATTGAAACTGGATTTGAAAATCCTGACCAGTTATAGAAATTGGATTTTAAAATCCCGACCAATTATAGAAACTGGATTTGAAAATCCTGACCAGTTATAGAAACTGGATTTGAAAATCCTGACCAGTTATAAAAACTGGATTTGATAGTCCCGACCAGTTATAAAAACTGGATTTGAAAATCCCGACCAGTTATAGAAACTGGATTTGAAAATCCTGACCAGTTATAGAAATTGAGTTTGAAAATCCTGACCAGTTATGAAAACTGGATTTGAAAATCACGACCAGTTATAAAACTGGATTTGAAAATCCCGACGAGTTATAGAAACTAAATTTGAAAATCCTGATCAGTTATAACACTGGATTTGAAAATTCCGACCAATTATAAAACTAGATTTGAAAATCTCGACCAGTTATAGCAAATGGATTTGAAAATCCCGACCAGTTATAAAACTGGATTTGAAAATCCCGACCAGTTATGACACTAGATTTGAAAATCCCGACCAGTTATAAAAACTGGATTTGAAAATCCCGACCAGTTATAGAAACTGGATTTTAAAATCCCGACCAATTATAGAAACTGGATTTGAAAATCCTGACCAGTTATAGAAACTGGATTTGAAAATCCCGACCAGTTATAAAAACTAGATTTGAAAATCCCGACCAGTTATAGAAACTGGATTTGAAAATCCCGACCAGTTATAGAAACTGGATTTGAAAATATCGACAAGTTATAGAAACTAGATTTGAAAATCCCGACCAGTTATAAAACTGGATTTGAAAATCTCGACCAGTTATAGAAACTGGATTTGAAAATCCCGACCAGTTATAAAAACTGGATTTGAAAATCCCAACCAGTTATAGAAACTGGATTTCAAAATCCCGACCAGTTATAGAAACTGGAGTTGAAAATCCCGACCAGTTATAACACTGAATTTGAAAATCTCGACCAGTTATAAAAACTGGATTTGAAATTTCCGACCAGTTATAGAAACTGGATTTGAAAATCCCGACCAGTTATAAAAACTAGATTTGAAAATCCTGACCAGTTATAAAACTGGAATTGAAAATCCCGACCAGTTATAAAAACTAGAGTTGAAAATCCCGACCAGTTATAGAAACTGGATTTGAAAATCCCGATCAGTTATAGAAACTGGATTTGAAAATCTCGACCAGTTATAGAAACAGGATTTGAAAATCCCGACCAGTTATAGAAACTGGATTTGAAAATCCCGACCAGTTATAAAATCTGGAATTGAAAATCCCGACCAGTTATATAAACTGGATTTTAAAATCCCGACCAGTTATAGAAACTGGATTTGAAAATCCCGACCAGTTATAGAAACTGGATTTAAAAATCCCGACCAGTTATAACACTGAATTTGAAAATCCCGACCGGTTATAAAAACTGGATTTGAAAATCCCGACCAGTTATAGAAACTTGATTAGAAAATCCTGACCAGTTATAGAAACTGGATTTGAAAATCCCGACCAGTTATAAAAACTGGATTTGAAAATCTCGACCAGTTATAAAACTGGATTTGAAAATCCCGACCAGTTATAGAAATTGGATTTGAAAATACTGATCAGTTATAACACTGGATTTGAAAATCCCGACCAATTATAAAACTAGATTTGAAAATCCCGACCAGTTATAAATCTGGATTTGAAAATCACAACCAGTTATAAAACTAGATTTAAAAATCCCGACCAGTTATAGAAACAACATTTGAAAATCCTGACCAGTTATAAAACTGGATTTGAAAATCCCGACCAGTTATAGAAATTGGATTTGAAAATCCCGACCAGTTATGACACTAGATTTTGAAATCACGACCAGTTATAGAAACTGGATTTGAAAATCACAACCAGTTATAGAAACTGGATTTGAAAATCCCGACCAGTTATAGAAACTGGATTTGAAAATCCCGACCAGTTACAAAAACTGGATTTGAAAATCCCGACCAGTTATAAAAACTAGATTTCAAAATCTTGATCAGTTATAGAAACTGGATTTGAAAATCCCGACCAGTTACAGAAACTGGATTTGAAAATCCCGAGCAGTTATAGAAACTAGATTTGAAAATCCCGACAAGTTATAAAACTGGATTTGAAAATCCCGACCAGTTATAGAAACTGGATTTGAAAATCCCGACCAGTTATAGAAACTGGATTTGAAAATCCTGACCAGTTATAGAAACTGGATTTCAAAATACCGACCAGTTATAGAAACTGGATTTGAAAATCCCGACCAGTTATAGAAACTGGATTTGAAATTCCCGACCAGTTATAACACTGAATTTGAAAATCCCGACCAGTTATAAAAACTGAATTTGAAAATCCCGACCAGTTATAGAAAATGGATTTGAAAATCCTGACCTGTTATAGAAACTGAATTTGAAAATCCTGACCAGTTATGAAAACTGGATTTGAAAATCCCGACCAGTTATAAAACTGGATTTGAAAATCCCGACGAGTTATAGAAACTAAATTTGAAAATCCTGATCAGTTATAACACTGGATTTGAAAATCCCGACCAATTATAAAACTAGATTTGAAAATCCCGACCAGTTATAGCAAATGGATTTGAAAATCTTGACCAGTTATAAAACTGTATTTGAAAATCCCGACCAGTTATAACACTAGATTTGAAAATCCCGACCAGTTATAGAAACTGGATTTGAAAATCCCGACCAGTTATAAAAACTGGATTTGAAAATCCCGACCAGTTATAGAAACTGGATTTAAAAATTCCGACCAGTTATGACACTAGATTTGAAAATCCCGACCAGTTATAACACTGAATTTGAAAATCCCGACCAGTTATAAAAACTGGATTTGAAAATCCGGACCAGTTATAGAAACTGGATTTGAAAATCCTGACCAGTTATAGAAACTGGATTTTAAAATCCCGACCAATTATAGAAACTGGATTTGAAAATCCTAACCAGTTATAGAAACTGGATTTGAAAATCCCGACCAGTTATAAAAACTAGATTTGAAAATCCCGACCAGTTATAGAAACTGGATTTGAAAATCCCGACCAGTTATAGAAACTGGATTTGAAAATATCGACCAATTATAGAAACTAGATTTGAAAATCCCGACCAGTTATAAAACTGGATTTGAAAATCTCGACCAGTTATAGAAACTGGATTTGAAAATCCCGACCAGTTATAAAAACTGGATTTCAAAATCCCAACCAGTTATAGAAACTGGATTTCAAAATCCCGACCAGTTATAGAAACTGGAGTTCTAAATCCCGACCAGTTATAACACTGAATTTGAAAATCCCGACCAGTTATAAAAACTGGATTTGAAAATCCCAACCAGTTATAGAAACTGGATTTGAAAATCCTGACCAGTTATAGAAACTGAATTTGAAAATCCCGACAAGTTATTAAAACTGGATTTGAAAATCCCGACCAGTTATAAAACTGAATTTGAAAATCCCGACGAGTTATAGAAACTGAATTTGAAAATCCTGATCAGTTATAACACTGGATTTGAAAATCCCGACCAATTATAAAACTAGATTTGAAAATCCCGACCAGTTATAAAACTGGATTTGAAAATCCCGACCAGTTATAAAAACTAGAGTTGAAAATGCCGACCAGTTATAGAAACTGGATTTGAAAATCCCGACTAGTTATAGAAACTAGATTTGAAAATCTCGACGAGTTATAGAAACAGGATTTTAAAATCCCGACCAGTTATAGAAACTAGATTTGAAAATCCCGACCATTTATAAAATCTGGAATTGAAAATCCCGACCAGTTATAGAAACTGATTTCAAAATCCCGACCAGTTATAGAAACTGGATTTGAAAATCCCGACCAGTTATAGAAACTGGATTTGAAAATCCCGACCAGTTATAACACTGAATTTGAAAATCCCGACCGGTTATAAAAACTGGATTTGAAAATCCCGACCAGTTATAGAATGTTGATTTGAAAATCCTGACCAGTTATAGAAACTGGATTTGAAAATCCCGACCAGTTATAAAAACTGGATTTGAAAATCTCGACCAGTTATAAAACTGGATTTGAAAATCCCGACCAGTTATAGAAATTAGATTTGAAAATCTTGATCAGTTATAACACTGGATTTGAAAATCCCGACCAATTATAAAACTAGATTTGAAAATCGGGAACTATTATAAAAACTGAATTTGAAAATCCCGACCAGTTATAAATCTGGATTTGAAAATCTCAACCAGTTATAAAACTAGATTTAAAAATCCCGACCAGTTATAGAAACAGCATTTGAAAATCCTGACCAGTTATAAAACTGGATTTGAAAATCCGGACCAGTTATAGAAATTGGATTTGAAAATCCCGACCAGTTATGACACTAGATTTTGAAATCACGACCAGTTATAGAAACTGGATTTGAAAATCCCAACCAGTTATAGAAACTGGATTTGAAAATCCCGACCAGTTATAGAAACTGGATTTGAAAATCCCGACCAGTTGTAAAAACTGAATTTTAAAAATCCTGACTAGTTACAAAAACTTGATTTGAAAATCCCGACCAGTTATAAAAACTAGATTTGAAAATCTCGACCAGTTATAAAAACTGGATTTGAAAATCCCGACCAGTTATAGAAACTGGATTTGAAAATCCCGACCAGTTATAGAAACTAGATTTGAAAATCCCAACCAGTTATAAAACTGGATTTGAAAATCCCGACCAGTTATAGAAACTGGATTTGAAAATCCCGACCAGTTATAAAAACTAGATTTGAAAATCCCGACCAATTATAGAAACTGGATTTCAAAATACCGACCAGTTATAGAAATTGGATTTGAAAATCCCGACCAGTTATAGAAACTGGATTTGAAAATCCCGACCAGTTATAACACTGAATTTGAAAATCCCGACCAGTTATAAAACTAGATTTGAAAATCCCGACCAGTTATAGAAAATGGATTTGAAAATCCCGACCAGTTATAAAACTGGATTTGAAAATCCCGACCAGTTATAAAGCTGGATTTGAAAATCCCGACCAGTTATAAAAACTAGATTTGAAAATACCGACCAGTTATAAAAACTAGATTTGAAAATCCTGACCAGTTATAGAAACTGGATTTGAAAATCCCGACCAGTTATAGAAACTGGATTTGAAAATATCGACCAATTATAGAAACTAGATTTGAAAATCCCGACCAGTTATAAAAACTAGATTTGAAAATCCCGACCAGTTATAAAAACTAGATTTGAAAATCCCGACCAGTTATAGAAACTGGATTTGAAAATCCCGACCAGTTATAGAAACTGGATTTGAAATATCGACCAATTATAGAAACTAGATTTGAAAATCCTGACCAGTTATAAAACTGGATTTGAAAATCTCGACCAGTTATAGAAACTGGATTTGAAAATCCCGACCAGTTATAAAAACTGGATTTGAAAATCCCAACCAGTTATAGAAACTGGATTTCAAAATCCCGACCAGTTATAGAAACTGGAGTTGAAAATCCCGACCAGTTATAACACTGAATTTGAAAATCCCGACCAGTTATAAAAACTGGATTTGAAAATCCCAACCAGTTATAGAAACTGGATTTGAAAATCCTGACCAGTTATAGAAACTGAATTTGAAAATCCCGACCAGTTATTAAAACTGGATTTGAAAATCCCGATCAGTTATAAAACTGGATTTGAAAATCCCGACGAGTTATAGAAACTGAATTTGAAAATCCTGATCAATTATAACACTAGATTTGAAAATCCCGACCAATTATAAAACTAGATTTGAAAATCCCGACCAGTTATAAAACTGGATTTGAAAATCCCGACCAGTTATAAAAACTAGAGTTGAAAATGCCGACCAGTTATAGAAACTGGATTTGAAAATCCCGACCAGTTATAGAAACTGGATTTGAAAATCTCGACCAGTTATAGAAACAGGATTTGAAAATCCCGACCAGTTATAGAAACTAGATTTGAATATCCCGACCATTTATAAAATCTGGAATTGAAAATCCCGACCAGTTATAGAAACTGATTTCAAAATCCCGACCAGTTATAGAAATTGGATTTGAAAATCCCGCCAGTTATAGAAACTGGATTTGAAAATCCCGACCAGTTATAACACTGAATTTGAAAATCCCGATCGGTTATAAAAACTGGATTTGAAAATCCCGACCAGTTATAGAATATTGATTTGAAAATCCTGACCAGTTATAGAAACTGGATTTGAAAATCCCGACCAGTTATAAAAACTGGATTTGAAAATCTCGACCAGTTATAAAACTGGATTTGAAAATCCCGACCAGTTATAGAAATTAGATTTGAAAATCCTGATCAGTTATAACACTGGATTTGAAAATCCCGACCAATTATAAAACTAGATTTGAAAATCGGGACCTATTATAAAAACTGGATTTGAAAATCCCGACCAGTTATAAATCTGGATTTGAAAATCCCAACCAGTTATAAAACTAGATTTAAAAATCCCGACCAGTTATAGAAACAACATTTGAAAATCCTGACCAGTTATAAAACTGGATTTGAAAATCTCGACCAGTTATAGAAATTGGATTTGAAAATCCCGACCAGTTATGACACTAGATTTTGAAATCACGACCAGTTATAGAAACTGGATTTGAAAATCCCAACCAGTTATAGAAACTGGATTTGAAAATCCCGACCAGTTATAGAAACTGGATTTGAAAATCCCGACCAGTTGTAAAAACTGAATTTTGAAAATCCCGACCAGTTACAAAAACTGGATTTGAAAATCCCGACCAGTTATAAAAACTAGATTTGAAAATCTCGACCAGTTATAGAAACTGGATTTGAAAATCCCGACCAGTTATAGAAACTGGATTTGAAAATCTCGATCAGTTATAGAAACTGGATTTGAAAATCTCGATCAGTTATAGAAACTGGATTTGAAAATCCCGACCAGTTATAGAAACTAGATTTGAAAATCTCGACGATTTATAGAAACAGGATTTTAAAATCCCGACCAGTTATAGAAACTAGATTTGAAAATCCCGACCATTTATAAAATCTGGAATTGAAAATCCCGACCAGTTATAGAAACTGATTTCAAAATCCCGACCAGTTATAGAAACTGGATTTGAAAATCCCGACCAGTTATAGAAACTGGATTTGAAAATCCCGACCAGTTATAACACTGAATTTGAAAATCCCGACCGGTTATAAAAACTGGATTTGAAAATCCCGACCAGTTATAGAATGTTGATTTGAAAATCCTGACCAGTTATAGAAACTGGATTTGAAAATCCCGACCAGTTATAAAAACTGGATTTGAAAATCTCGACCAGTTATAAAACTGGATTTGAAAATCCCGACCAGTTATAGAAATTAGATTTGAAAATCTTGATCAGTTATAACACTGGATTTGAAAATCCCGACCAATTATAAAACTAGATTTGAAAATCGGGAACTATTATAAAAACTGGATTTGAAAATCCCGACCAGTTATAAATCTGGATTTGAAAATCTCAACCAGTTATAAAACTAGATTTAAAAATCCCGACCAGTTATAGAAACAGCATTTGAAAATCCTGACCAGTTATAAAACTGGATTTGAAAATCCGGACCAGTTATAGAAATTGGATTTGAAAATCCCGACCAGTTATGACACTAGATTTTGAAATCACGACCAGTTATAGAAACTGGATTTGAAAATCCCAACCAGTTATAGAAACTGGATTTGAAAATCCCGACCAGTTATAGAAACTGGATTTGAAAATCCCGACCAGTTGTAAAAACTGAATTTTAAAAATCCCGACTAGTTACAAAAACTTGATTTGAAAATCCCGACCAGTTATAAAAACTAGATTTGAAAATCTCGACCAGTTATAAAAACTGGATTTGAAAATCCCGACCAGTTATAGAAACTGGATTTGAAAATCCCGACCAGTTATAGAAACTAGATTTGAAAATCCCAACCAGTTATAAAACTGGATTTGAAAATCCCGACCAGTTATAGAAACTGGATTTGAAAATCCCGACCAGTTATAAAAACTAGATTTGAAAATCCCGACCAATTATAGAAACTGGATTTCAAAATACCGACCAGTTATAGAAATTGGATTTGAAAATCCCGACCAGTTATAGAAACTGGATTTGAAAATCCCGACCAGTTATAACACTGAATTTGAAAATCCCGACCAGTTATAAAACTAGATTTGAAAATCCCGACCAGTTATAGAAAATGGATTTGAAAATCCCGACCAGTTATAAAACTGGATTTGAAAATCCCGACCAGTTATAAAGCTGGATTTGAAAATCCCGACCAGTTATAAAAACTAGATTTGAAAATACCGACCAGTTATAAAAACTAGATTTGAAAATCCTGACCAGTTATAGAAACTGGATTTGAAAATCCCGACCAGTTATAGAAACTGGATTTGAAAATATCGACCAATTATAGAAACTAGATTTGAAAATCCCGACCAGTTATAAAAACTAGATTTGAAAATCCCGACCAGTTATAAAAACTAGATTTGAAAATCCCGACCAGTTATAGAAACTGGATTTGAAAATCCCGACCAGTTATAGAAACTGGATTTGAAATATCGACCAATTATAGAAACTAGATTTGAAAATCCTGACCAGTTATAAAACTGGATTTGAAAATCTCGACCAGTTATAGAAACTGGATTTGAAAATCCCGACCAGTTATAAAAACTGGATTTGAAAATCCCAACCAGTTATAGAAACTGGATTTCAAAATCCCGACCAGTTATAGAAACTGGAGTTGAAAATCCCGACCAGTTATAACACTGAATTTGAAAATCCCGACCAGTTATAAAAACTGGATTTGAAAATCCCAACCAGTTATAGAAACTGGATTTGAAAATCCTGACCAGTTATAGAAACTGAATTTGAAAATCCCGACCAGTTATTAAAACTGGATTTGAAAATCCCGATCAGTTATAAAACTGGATTTGAAAATCCCGACGAGTTATAGAAACTGAATTTGAAAATCCTGATCAATTATAACACTAGATTTGAAAATCCCGACCAATTATAAAACTAGATTTGAAAATCCCGACCAGTTATAAAACTGGATTTGAAAATCCCGACCAGTTATAAAAACTAGAGTTGAAAATGCCGACCAGTTATAGAAACTGGATTTGAAAATCTCGACCAGTTATAGAAACAGGATTTGAAAATCCCGACCAGTTATAGAAACTAGATTTGAATATCCCGACCATTTATAAAATCTGGAATTGAAAATCCCGACCAGTTATAGAAACTGATTTCAAAATCCCGACCAGTTATAGAAATTGGATTTGAAAATCCCGCCAGTTATAGAAACTGGATTTGAAAATCCCGACCAGTTATAACACTGAATTTGAAAATCCCGATCGGTTATAAAAACTGGATTTGAAAATCCCGACCAGTTATAGAATATTGATTTGAAAATCCTGACCAGTTATAGAAACTGGATTTGAAAATCCCGACCAGTTATAAAAACTGGATTTAAAAATCTCGACCAGTTATAAAACTGGATTTGAAAATCCCGACCAGTTATAGAAATTAGATTTGAAAATCCTGATCAGTTATAACACTGGATTTGAAAATCCCGACCAATTATAAAACTAGATTTGAAAATCGGGACCTATTATAAAAACTGGATTTGAAAATCCCGACCAGTTATAAATCTGGATTTGAAAATCCCAACCAGTTATAAAACTAGATTTAAAAATCCCGACCAGTTATAGAAACAACATTTGAAAATCCTGACCAGTTATAAAACTGGATTTGAAAATCTCGACCAGTTATAGAAATTGGATTTGAAAATCCCGACCAGTTATGACACTAGATTTTGAAATCACGACCAGTTATAGAAACTGGATTTGAAAATCCCAACCAGTTATATAAACTGGATTTGAAAATCCCGACCAGTTATAGAAACTGGATTTGAAAATCCCGACCAGTTGTAAAAACTGAATTTTGAAAATCCCGACCAGTTACAAAAACTGGATTTGAAAATTCCGACCAGTTATAAAAACTAGATTTGAAAATCTCGACCAGTTATAGAAACTGGATTTGAAAATCCCGACCAGTTATAGAAACTGGATTTGAAAATCTCGATCAGTTATAGAAACTAGATTTGAAAATCCCGACCAGTTATAAAACTGGATTTGAAAATCCCGACCAGTTATAGAAACTGGATTTGAAAATCCCGACCAGTTATAAAAACTGGATTTGAAAATCCCGACCAGTTATAGAAACTGGATTTCAAAATACCGACCAGTTATAGAAACTGGATTTGAAAATCCCGACCAGTTATAGAAACTGGATTTGAAAATCCCGACCAGTTATAACACTGAATTTGAAAATCCCGACCAGTTATAAAAACTGGATTTGAAAATCCCGACCAGTTATAGAAACTGGATTTGAAAATCCTGACCTGTTATAGAAACTGAATTTGAAAATCCTGACCAGTTATGAAAACTGGATTTGAAAATCCCGACCAGTTATAAAACTGGATTTGAAAATCCCGACGAGTTATAGAAACTAAATTTGAAAATCCTGATCAGTTATAACACTGGATTTGAAAATCCCGACAAATTATAAAACTAGATTTGAAAATCCCGACCAGTTATAGCAAATGGATTTGAAAATCCCGACCAGTTATAAAATTGGATTTGAAAATCCCGACCAGTTATGACACTAGATTTGAAAATCCCGACCAGTTATAGAAACTGGATTTGAAAATCCCGACCAGTTATAAAAACTAGATTTGAAAATTCAGACCAGTTATTGAAACTGGATTTGAAAATCCTGACCAGTTATAGAAATTGGATTTTAAAATCCCGACCAATTATAGAAACTGGATTTGAAAATCCTGACCCAATTATAGAAACTGGATTTGAAAATCCCGACCAGTTATAAAAACTAGACTTGAAAATCCCGATCAGTTATAAAAACTGGATTTGAAAATCCCGACCAGTTATAGAAACTGGATTTGAAAATATCGACCAGTTATAGAAACTAGATTTGAAAATCCCAACCAGTTATAAAACTGGATTTCAAAATCCCGACCAGTTATAAAAACTGGATTTGAAAATGCCAACCAGTTATAGAAACTGGATTTCAAAATCTCTACCAGTTATAGAAACTGGAGTTGAAAATCCCGACCAGTTATAAAAACTGGATTTGAAAATCCCGACCAGTTATAAAACTGGATTTGAAAATCCTGACTAGTTATAGAAACTGAATTTGAAAATCCTGACTAGTTATAAAAACTGGATTTGAAAGTCCCGACCAGTTATAAAAACTGGATTTGAAAATCCCGACCAGTTATAGAAACTGAATTTGAAAATCCTGACCAGTTATAGAAATTGAGTTTGAAAATCCTGACCAGTTATGAAAACTGGATTTGAAAATCCCGACCAGTTATAAAACTGGATTTGAAAATCCCGACGAGTTATAGAAACTAAATTTGAAAATCCTGATCAGTTATAACACTGGATTTGAAAATTCCGACCAATTATAAAACTAGATTTGAAAATCCCGACCAGTTATAGCAAATGGATTTGAAAATCCCGACCAGTTATAAAACTGGATTTGAAAATCCCGACCAGTTATGACACTAGATTTGAAAATCCCGACCAGTTATAAAAACTGGATTTGAAAATCCCGACCAGTTATAGAAACTGGATTTTAAAATCCCGACCAATTATAGAAACTGGATTTGAAAATCCTGACCAGTTATAGAAACTGGATTTGAAAATCCCGACCAGTTATAAAAACTAGATTTGAAAATCCCGACCAGTTATAGAAACTGGATTTGAAAATCCCGACCACTTATAGAAACTGGATTTGAAAATATCGACCAGTTATAGAAACTAGATTTGAAAATCCCGACCAGTTATAAAACTGGATTTGAAAATCTCGACCAGTTATAGAAACTGGATTTGAAAATCCCGACCAGTTATAAAAACTGGATTTGAAAATCCCAACCAGTTATAGAAACTGGGTTTCAAAATCCCGACCAGTTATAGAAACTGGAGTTGAAAATCCCGACCAGTTATAACACTGAATTTGAAAATCTCGACCAGTTATAAAAACTGGATTTGAAATTCCCGACCAGTTATAGAAACTGGATTTGAAAATCCCGACCAGTTATAAAAACTAGATTTGAAAATCCTGACCAGTTATAAAACTGGAATTGAAAATCCCGACCAGTTATAAAAACTAGAGTTGAAAATCCCGACCAGTTATAGAAACTGGATTTGAAAATCCCGATCAGTTATAGAAGATGGATTTGAAAATCTCGACCAGTTATAGAAACAGGATTTGAAAATCCCGACCAGTTATAGAAACTGGATTTGAAAATCCCGACCAGTTAAAAAAACTGGAATTGAAAATCCCGACCAGTTATATAAACTGGATTTTAAAATCCCGACCAGTTATAGAAACTGGATTTGAAAATCCCGACCAGTTATAGAAACTGGATTTAAAAATCCCGACCAGTTATAACACTGAATTTGAAAATCCCGACCGGTTATAAAAACTGGATTTGAAAATCCCGACCAGTTATAGAAACTTGATTTGAAAATCCTGACCAGTTATAGAAACTGGATTTGAAAATCCCGACCAGTTATAAAAACTGGATTTGAAAATCTCGACCAGTTATAAAACTGGATTTGAAAATCCCGACCAGTTATAGAAATTGGATTTGAAAATACTGATCAGTTATAACACTGGATTTGAAAATCCTGACCAATTATAAAACTAGATTTGAAAATCCCGACCAGTTATAAATCTGGATTTGAAAATCACAACCAGTTATAAAACTAGATTTAAAAATCCCGACCAGTTATAGAAACAGCATTTGAAAATCCTGACCAGTTATAAAACTGGATTTGAAAATCCCGACCAGTTATAGAAATTGGATTTGAAAATCCCGACCAGTTATGACACTAGATTTTGAAATCACGACTAGTTATAGAAACTGGATTTGAAAATCACAACCAGTTATAGAAACTGGATTTGAAAATCCCGACCAGTTATAGAAACTGGATTTGAAAATCCCGACCAGTTACAAAAACTGGATTTGAAAATCCCGACCAGTTATAAAAACTAGATTTCAAAATCTTGATCAGTTATAGAAACTGGATTTGAAAATCCCGACCAGTTACAGAAACTGGATTTGAAAATCCCGAGCAGTTATAGAAACTAGATTTGAAAATCCCGACAAGTTATAAAACTGGATTTGAAAATCCCGACCAGTTATAGAAACTGGATTTGAAAATCCCGACCAGTTATAAAAACTGGATTTGAAAATCCTGACCAGTTATAGAAACTGGATTTCAAAATACCGACCAGTTATAGAAACTGGATTTGAAAATCCCGACCAGTTATAGAAACTGAATTTGAAATTCCCGACCAGTTATAACACTGAATTTGAAAATCCCGACCAGTTATAAAAACTGAATTTGAAAATCCCGACCAGTTATAGAAAATGGATTTGAAAATCCTGACCTGTTATAGAAACTGAATTTGAAAATCCTGACCAGTTATGAAAACTGGATTTGAAAATCCCGACCAGTTATAAAACTGGATTTGAAAATCCCGACGAGTTATAGAAACTAAATTTGAAAATCCTGATCAGTTATAACACTGGATTTGAAAATCCCGACCAATTATAAAACTAGATTTGAAAATCCCGACCAGTTATAGCAAATGGATTTGAAAATCTTGACCAGTTATAAAACTGTATTTGAAAATCCCGACCAGTTATAACACTAGATTTGAAAATCCCGACCAGTTATAGAAACTGGATTTGAAAATCCCGACCAGTTATAAAAACTGGATTTGAAAATCCCGACCAGTTATAGAAACTGGATTTAAAAATTCCGACCAGTTATGACACTAGATTTGAAAATCCCGATCAGTTATAACACTGAATTTGAAAATCCCGACCAGTTATAAAAACTGGATTTGAAAATCCCGACCAGTTATAGAAACTGGATTTGAAAATCCTGACCAGTTATAGAAACTGGATTTTAAAATCCCGACCAATTATAGAAACTGGATTTGAAAATCCTAACCAGTTATAGAAACTGGATTTGAAAATCCCGACCAGTTATAAAAACTAGATTTGAAAATCCCGACCAGTTATAGAAACTGGATTTGAAAATCCCGACCAGTTATAGAAACTGGATTTGAAAATATCGACCAATTATAGAAACTAGATTTGAAAATCCCGACCAGTTATAAAACTGGATTTGAAAATCTCAACCAGTTATAGAAACTGGATTTGAAAATCCCGACCAGTTATAAAAACTGGATTTGAAAATCCCAACCAGTTATAGAAACTGGATTTCAAAATCCCGACCAGTTATAGAAACTAGAGTTGAAAATCCCGACCAGTTATAACACTGAATTTGAAAATCCCGACCAGTTATAAAAACTGGATTTGAAAATCCCAACCAGTTATAGAAACTGGATTTGAAAATCCTGACCAGTTATAGAAACTGAATTTGAAAATCCCGACCAGTTATTAAAACTGGATTTGAAAATCCCGACCAGTTATAAAACTGGATTTGAAAATCCCGCCGAGTTATAGAAACTGAATTTGAAAATCCTGATCAGTTATAACACTGGATTTGAAAATCCCGACCAATTATAAAACTAGATTTGAAAATCCCGACCAGTTATAAAACTGGATTTGAAAATCCCGACCAGTTATAAAAACTAGAGTTGAAAATGCCGACCAGTTATAGAAACTGGATTTGAAAATCCCGACCAGTTATAGAAACTGGATTTGAAAATCTCGACCAGTTATAGAAACAGGATTTTAAAATCCCGACCAGTTATAGAAACTAGATTTGAAAATCCCGACCATTTATAAAATCTGGAATTGAAAATCCCGACCAGTTATAGAAACTGATTTCAAAATCCCGACCAGTTATAGAAACTGGATTTGAAAATCCCGACCAGTTATAGATACTGGATTTGAAAATCCCGACCAGTTATAACACTGAATTTGAATATCCCGACCGGTTATAAAAACTGGATTTGAAAATCCCGACCAGTTATAGAATGTTGATTTGAAAATCCTGACCAGTTATAGAAACTGGATTTGAAAATCCCGACCAGTTATAAAAACTGGATTTGAAAATCTCGACCAGTTATAAAACTGGATTTGAAAATCCCGACCAGTTATAGAAATTAGATTTGAAAATCCTGATCAGTTATAACACTGGATTTGAAAATCCCGACCAATTATAAAACTAGATTTGAAAATCGGGACCTATTATAAAAACTGGATTTGAAAATCCCGACCAGTTATAAATCTGGATTTGAAAATCTCAACCAGTTATAAAACTAGATTTAAAAATCCCGACCAGTTATAGAAACAGCATTTGAAAATCCTGACCAGTTATAAAACTGGATTTGAAAATCCGGACCAGTTATAGAAATTGGATTTGAAAATCCCGACCAGTTATGACACTAGATTTTGAAATCACGACCAGTTATAGAAACTGGATTTGAAAATCCCAACCAGTTATAGAAACTGGATTTGAAAATCCCGACCAGTTATAGAAACTGGATTTGAAAATCCCGACCAGTTGTAAAAACTGAATTTTGAAAATCCCGACTAGTTACAAAAACTGGATTTGAAAATCCCGACCAGTTATAAAAACTAGATTTGAAAATCTCGACCAGTTATAGAAACTGGATTTGAAAATCCCGACCAGTTATAGAAACTGGATTTGAAAATCCCGACCAGTTATAGAAACTAGATTTGAAAATCCCAACCAGTTATAAAACTGGATTTGAAAATCCAGACCAGTTATAGAAACTGGATTTGAAATTCCCGACCAGTTATAAAAACTAGATTTGAAAATCCCGACCAGTTATAGAAACTGGATTTCAAAATACCGACCAGTTATAGAAACTGGATTTGAAAATCCCGAACAGTTATAGAAACTGGATTTGAAAATCCCGACCAGTTATAACATTGAATTTGAAAATCCCGACCAGTTATAAAACTAGATTTGAAAATCCCGACCAGTTATAGAAAATGGATTTGAAAATCCCGACCAGTTATAAAACTGGATTTGAAAATCCCGACCAGTTATAAAGCTGGATTTGAAAATCCCGACCAGTTATAAAAACTAGATTTGAAAATCCTGACCAGTTATAGAAACTGGATTTGAAAATCCCGACCAGTTATAGAAACTGGATTTGAAAATATCGACCAATTATAGAAACTAGATTTGAAAATCCCGACCAGTTATAAAAACTAGATTTGAAAATCCCGACCAGTTATAAAAACTAGATTTGAAAATCCCGACCAGTTATAGAAACTGGATTTGAAAATCCCGACCAGTTATAGAAACTGGATTTGAAATATCGACCAATTATAGAAACTAGATTTGAAAATCCCGACCAGTTATAAAACTGGATTTGAAAATCTCGACCAGTTATAGAAACTGGATTTGAAAATCCCGATCAGTTATAAAAACTGGATTTGAAAATCCCAACCAGTTATAGAAACTGGATTTCAAAATCCCGACCAGTTATAGAAACTGGAGTTGAAAATCCCGACCAGTTATAACACTGAATTTGAAAATCCCGACCAGTTATAAAAACTGGATTTGAAAATCCCAACCAGTTATAGAAACTGGATTTGAAAATCCTGACCAGTTATAGAAACTGAATTTGAAAATCCCGACCAGTTATTAAAACTGGATTTGAAAATCCCGACCAGTTATAAAACTGGATTTGAAAATCCCGACGAGTTATAGAAACTGAATTTGAAAATCCTGATCAATTATAACACTGGATTTGAAAATCCCGACCAATTATAAAACTAGATTTAAAATCCCGACCAGTTATAAAACTGGATTTGAAAATCCCGACCAGTTATAGAAACTGGATTTGAAAATCTCGACCAGTTATAGAAACAGGATTTGAAAATCCCGACCAGTTATAGAAACTAGATTTGAAAATCCCGACCATTTATAAAATCTGGAATTGAAAATCCCGACCAGTTATAGAAACTGATTTCAAAATCCCGACCAGTTATAGAAACTGGATTTGAAAATCCCGCCAGTTATAGAAACTGGATTTGAAAATCCCGACCAGTTATAACACTGAATTTGAAAATCCCGACCGGTTATAAAAACTGGATTTGAAAATCCCGACCAGTTATAGAATATTGATTTGAAAATCCTGACCAGTTATAGAAACTGGATTTGAAAATCCCGACCAGTTATAAAAACTGGATTTGAAAATCTCGACCAGTTATAAAACTGGATTTGAAAATCCCGACCAGTTATAGAAATTAGATTTGAAAATCCTGATCAGTTATAACACTGGATTTGAAAATCCCGACCAATTATAAAACTAGATTTGAAAATCGGGACCTATTATAAAAACTGGATTTGAAAATCCCGACCAGTTATAAATCTGGATTTGAAAATCCCAACCAGTTATAAAACTAGATTTAAAAATCCCGACCAGTTATAGAAACAACATTTGAAAATCCTGACCAGTTATAAAACTGGATTTGAAAATCCCGACCAGTTATAGAAATTGGATTTGAAAATCCCGACCAGTTATGACACTAGATTTTGAAATCACGACCAGTTATAGAAACTGGATTTGAAAATCCCAACCAGTTATAGAAACTGGATTTCAAAATCCCGACCAGTTATAGAAACTGGATTTGAAAATCCCGACCAGTTGTAAAAACTGAATTTTGAAAATCCCGACCAGTTACAAAAACTGGATTTGAAAATCCCGACCAGTTATAAAAACTAGATTTGAAAATCTCGACCAGTTATAGAAACTGGATTTGAAAATCCCGACCAGTTATAGAAACTGGATTTGAAAATCTCGATCAGTTATAGAAACTAGATTTGAAAATCCCGACCAGTTATAAAACTGGATTTGAAAATCCCGACCAGTTATAGAAACTGGATTTGAAAATCCCGACCAGTTATAAAAACTGGATTTGAAAATCCCGACCAGTTATAGAAACTGGATTTCAAAATACCGACCAGTTATAGAAACTGGATTTGAAAATCCCGACCAGTTATAGAAACTGGATTTGAAAATCCCGACCAGTTATAACACTGAATTTGAAAATCCCAACCAGTTATAAAAACTGGATTTGAAAATCCCGACCAGTTATAGAAACTGGATTTGAAAATCCTGACCTGTTATAGAAACTGAATTTGAAAATCCTGACCAGTTATGAAAACTGGATTTGAAAATCCCGACCAGTTATAAAACTGGATTTGAAAATCCCGACGAGTTAATGAAACTAAATTTGAAAATCCTGATCAGTTATAACACTGGATTTGAAAATCCCGACAAATTATAAAACTAGATTTGAAAATCCCGACCAGTTATAGCAAATGGATTTGAAAATCCCGACCAGTTATAAAATTGGATTTGAAAATCCCGACCAGTTATGACACTAGATTTGAAAATCCCGACCAGTTATAGAAACTGGATTTGAAAATCCCGACCAGTTATAAAAACTAGATTTGAAAATTCAGACCAGTTATTGAAACTGGATTTAAAAATCCTGACCAGTTATAGAAATTGGATTTTAAAATCCCGACCAATTATAGAAACTGGATTTGAAAATCCTGACCAGTTATAGAAACTGGATTTGAAAATCCCGACCAGTTATAAAAACTAGACTTGAAAATCCCGATCAGTTATAAAAACTGGATTTGAAAATCCCGACCAGTTATAGAAACTGGATTTAAAAATATCGACCAGTTATAGAAACTAGATTTGAAAATCCCAACCAGTTATAAAACTGGATTTGAAAATCCCGACCAGTTATAAAAACTGGATTTGAAAATGCCAACCAGTTATAGAAACTGGATTTCAAAATCCCTACCAGTTATAGAAACAGGAGTTGAAAATCCCGACCAGTTATAAAAACTGGATTTGAAAATCCCGACCAGTTATAAAACTGGATTTGAAAATCCTGACTAGTTATAGAAACTGAATTTGAAAATCCTGACCAGTTATAAAAACTGGATTTGAAAGTCCCGACCAGTTATAAAAACTGGATTTGAAAATCCCGACCAGTTATAGAAACTGGATTTGAAAATCCTGACCAGTTATAGAAATTGAGTTTGAAAATCCTGACCAGTTATGAAAACTGGATTTGAAAATCCCGACCAGTTATAAAACTGGATTTGAAAATCCCGACGAGTTATAGAAACTAAATTTGAAAATCCTGATCAGTTATAACACTGGATTTGAAAATTCCGACCATATATAAAACTAGATTTGAAAATCCCGACCAGTTATAGCAAATGGATTTGAAAATCCCGACCAGTTATAAAACTGGATTTGAAAATCCCGACCAGTTATGACACTAGATTTAAAAATCCCGACCAGTTATAAAAACTGGATTTGAAAATCCCGACCAGTTATAGAAACTGGATTTTAAAATCCCGACCAATTATAGGAACTGGATTTGAAAATCCTGACCAGTTATAGAAACTGGATTTGAAAATCCCGACCAGTTATAAAAACTAGATTTGAAAATCCCGACCAGTTATAGAAACTGGATTTGAAAATCCCGACCAGTTATAGAAACTGGATTTGAAAATATCGACCAGTTATAGAAACTAGATTTGAAAATCCCGACCAGTTATAAAACTGGATTTGAAAATCTCGACCAGTTATAGAAACTGGATTTGAAAATCCCGACCAGTTATAAAAACTGGATTTGAAAATCCCAACCAGTTATAGAAACTGGATTTCAAAATCCCGACCAGTTATAGAAACTGGAGTTGAAAATCACGACCAGTTATAACACTGAATTTGAAAATCTCGACTAGTTATAAAAACTGGATTTGAAATTCCCGACCAGTTATAGAAACTGGATTTGAAAATCCCGACCAGTTATAAAAACTAGATTTGAAAATCCTGACCAGTTATAAAACTGGAATTGAAAATCCCGACCAGTTATAAAAACTAGAGTTGAAAATCCCGACCAGTTATAGAAACTGGATTTGAAAATCCCGATCAGTTATAGAAACTGGATTTGAAAATCTCGACCAGTTATAGAAACAGGATTTGAAAATCCCGACCAGTTATAGAAACTGGATTTGAAAATCCCGACCAGTTATAAAATCTGGAATTGAAAATCACAACCAGTTATATAAACTGGATTTTAAAATCCCGACCAGTTATAGAAACTGGATTTGAAAATCCCGACCAGTTATAGAAACTGGATTTAAAAATCCCGACCAGTTATAACACTGAATTTGAAAATCCCGACCGGTTATAAAAACTGGATTTGAAAATCCCGACCAGTTATAGAAACTTGATTTGAAAATCCTGACCAGTTATAGAAACTGGATTTGAAAATCCCGACCAGTTATAAAAACTGGATTTGAAAATCTCGACCAGTTATAAAACTGGATTTGAAAATCCCGACCAGTTATAGAAATTGGATTTGAAAATACTGATCAGTTATAACACTGGATTTGAAAATCCCGACCAATTATAAAAATAGATTTGAAAATCCCGACCAGTTATAAATCTGGATTTTAAAATCACAACCAGTTATAAAACTAGATTTAAAAATCCCGACCAGTTATAGAAACAGCATTTGAAAATCCTGACCAGTTATAAAACTGGATTTGAAAATCCCGACCAGTTATAGAAAATGGATTTGAAAATCCCGACCAGTTATGACACTAGATTTTGAAATCACGACCAGTTATAGAAACTGGATTTGAAAATCACAACCAGTTATAGAAACTGGATTTGAAAATCTCGACCAGTTATAGAAACTGGATTTGAAAATCCCGACCAGTTACAAAAACTGGATTTGAAAATCCCGACCAGTTATAAAAACTAGATGTCAAAATCTTGATCAGTTATAGAAACTGGATTTGAAAATCCCGACCAGTTATAGAAACTGGATTTGAAAATCCCGAGCAGTTATAGAAACTAGATTTGAAAATCCCAACAAGTTATAAAACTGGATTTGAAAATCCCGCCAGTTATAGAAACTGGATTTGAAAATCCCGACCAGTTATAACACTGAATTTGAAAATCCCGACCGGTTATAAAAACTGGATTTGAAAATCCCGACCAGTTATAGAATATTGATTTGAAAATCCTGACCAGTTATAGAAACTGGATTTGAAAATCCCGACCAGTTATAAAAACTGGATTTGAAAATCTCGACCAGTTATAAAACTGGATTTGAAAATCCCGACCAGTTATAGAAATTAGATTTGAAAATCCTGATCAGTTATAACACTGGATTTGAAAATCCCGACCAATTATAAAACTAGATTTGAAAATCGGGACCTATTATAAAAACTGGATTTGAAAATCCCGACCAGTTATAAATCTGGATTTGAAAATCCCAACCAGTTATAAAACTAGATTTAAAAATCCCGACCAGTTATAGAAACAACATTTGAAAATCCTGACCAGTTATAAAACTGGATTTGAAAATCCCGACCAGTTATAGAAATTGGATTTGAAAATCCCGACCAGTTATGACACTAGATTTTGAAATCACGACCAGTTATAGAAACTGGATTTGAAAATCCCAACCAGTTATAGAAACTGGATTTCAAAATCCCGACCAGTTATAGAAACTGGATTTGAAAATCCCGACCAGTTGTAAAAACTGAATTTTGAAAATCCCGACCAGTTACAAAAACTGGATTTGAAAATCCCGACCAGTTATAAAAACTAGATTTGAAAATCTCGACCAGTTATAGAAACTGGATTTGAAAATCCCGACCAGTTATAGAAACTGGATTTGAAAATCCCGATCAGTTATAGAAACTGGATTTGAAAATCTCGACCAGTTATAGAAACAGGATTTGAAAATCCCGACCAGTTATAGAAACTGGATTTGAAAATCCCGACCAGTTATAAAATCTGGAATTGAAAATCACAACCAGTTATATAAACTGGATTTTAAAATCCCGACCAGTTATAGAAACTGGATTTGAAAATCCCGACCAGTTATAGAAACTGGATTTGAAAATCTCGACCAGTTATAAAACTGGATTTGAAAATCCCGACCAGTTATAGAAACTTGATTTGAAAATCCCGACCAGTTATAGAAACTGGATTTGAAAATCCCGACCAGTTATAGAAACTGGATTTGAAAATCCCGACCAGTTATAGAAACTGGATTTGAAAATATCGACCAGTTATAGAAACTAGATTTGAAAATCCCGACCAGTTATAAAACTGGATTTGAAAATCTCGACCAGTTATAGAAACTGGATTTGAAAATCCCGACCAGTTATAAAAACTGGATTTGAAAATCCCAACCAGTTATAGAAACTGGATTTCAAAATCCCGACCAGTTATAGAAACTGGAGTTGAAAATCCCGACCAGTTATAACACTGAATTTGAAAATCTCGACTAGTTATAAAAACTGGATTTGAAATTCCCGACCAGTTATAGAAACTGGATTTGAAAATCCCGACCAGTTATAAAAACTAGATTTGAAAATCCTGACCAGTTATAAAACTGGAATTGAAAATCCCGACCAGTTATAAAAACTAGAGTTGAAAATCCCGACCAGTTATAGAAACTGGATTTGAAAATCCCGATCAGTTATAGAAACTGGATTTGAAAATCTCGACCAGTTATAGAAACAGGATTTGAAAATCCCGACCAGTTATAGAAACTGGATTTGAAAATCCCGACCAGTTATAAAATCTGGAATTGAAAATCACAACCAGTTATATAAACTGGATTTTAAAATCCCGACCAGTTATAGAAACTGGATTTGAAAATCCCGACCAGTTATAGAAACTGGATTTAAAAATCCCGACCAGTTATAACACTGAATTTGAAAATCCCGACCGGTTATAAAAACTGGATTTGAAAATCCCGACCAGTTATAGAAACTTGATTTGAAAATCCTGACCAGTTATAGAAACTGGATTTGAAAATCCCGACCAGTTATAAAAACTGGATTTGAAAATCTCGACCAGTTATAAAACTGGATTTGAAAATCCCGACCAGTTATAGAAATTGGATTTGAAAATACTGATCAGTTATAACACTGGATTTGAAAATCCCGACCAATTATAAAAATAGATTTGAAAATCCCGACCAGTTATAAATCTGGATTTTAAAATCACAACCAGTTATAAAACTAGATTTAAAAATCCCGACCAGTTATAGAAACAGCATTTGAAAATCCTGACCAGTTATAAAACTGGATTTGAAAATCCCGACCAGTTATAGAAATTGGATTTGAAAATCCCGACTAGTTATGACACTAGATTTTGAAATCACGACCAGTTATAGAAACTGGATTTGAAAATCACAACCAGTTATAGAAACTGGATTTGAAAATCTCGACCAGTTATAGAAACTGGATTTGAAAATCCCGACCAGTTACAAAAACTGGATTTGAAAATCCCGACCAGTTATAAAAACTAGATTTCAAAATCTTGATCAGTTATAGAAACTGGATTTGAAAATCCCGACCAGTTACAGAAACTGGATTTGAAAATCCCGAGCAGTTATAGAAACTAGATTTGAAAATCCCAACAAGTTATAAAACTGGATTTGAAAATCCCGACCAGTTATAGAAACTGGATTTCAAAATACCGACCAGTTATAGAAACTGGATTTGAAAATCCCGACCAGTTATAGAAACTGGATTTGAAATTCCCGACCAGTTATAACACTGAATTTGAAAATCCCGACCAGTTATAAAAACTGGATTTTAAAATCCCGACCAGTTATAGAAAATGGATTTGAAAATCCTGACCTGTTATAGAAACTGAATTTGAAAATCCTGACCAGTTATGAAAACTGGATTTTAAAATCCCGACCAGTTATAAAACTGGAATTGAAAATCCCGACGAGTTATAGAAACTAAATTTGAAAATCCTGATCAGTTATAACACTGGATTTGAAAATCCCGACCAATTATAAAACTAGATTTGAAAATCCCGACCAGTTATAGCAAATGGATTTGAAAATCTTGACCAGTTATAAAACTGGATTTGAAAATCCCGACCAGTTATGACACTAGATTTGAAAATCCCGACCAGTTATAGAAACTGGATTTGAAAATCCCGACCAGTTATAAAAACTAGATTTGAAAATCCTGACCAGTTATAAAAACTAGATTTGAAAATCTCAACCAGTTATAGAAACTGAATTTGAAAATCCTGACCAGTTATAGAAACTGGATTTGAAAATTCCGACCAGTTATAGAAACTGGATTTGAAAATCCCAACTAGTTATAAAAACTGGATTTGAAAATCCCGACCAGTTATAGAAACTGGATTTGAAAATCCTGACCAGTTATAGAAACTGAATTTGAAAATCCTGACCAGTTATGAAAACTGGATTTGAAAATCCCGACCAGTTATAAAACTGGATTTGAAAATCCCGACGAGTTATAAAAACTAAATTTGAAAATCCTGATCAGTTATAACACTGGATTTGAAAATCCCGACCAATTATAAAACTAGATTTGAAAATTCCGACCAGTTATAGCAAATGGATTTGAAAATCCCGACCAGTTATAAAACTGGATTTGAAAATCCTGACCAGTTATGACACTAGATTTGAAAATCCCGACCAGTTATAGAAACTGGATTTGAAAATCCCGACCAGTTATAAAAACTAGATTTGAAAATTCCGACCAGTTATAGAAACTGGATTTGAAAATCCTGACCAGTTATAGAAATTGGATTTTAAAATCCCGACCAATTATAGAAACTGGATTTGAAAATCCTGACCAGTTATAGAAACTGGATTTGAAAATCCCGACCAGTTATAAAAACTAGATTTGAAAATCTCGACCAGTTATAGAAACTGGATTTGAAAATCCCGACCAGTTATAGAAACTGGATTTGAAAATCCCGACCAGTTATAGAAACTAGATTTGAAAATCCCAACCAGTTATAAAACTGGATTTGAAAATCCAGACCAGTTATAGAAACTGGATTTGAAAATCCCGACCAGTTATAAAAACTAGATTTGAAAATCCCGACCAGTTATAGAAACTGGATTTCAAAATACCGACCAGTTATAGAAACTGGATTTGAAAATCCCGACCAGTTATACAAACTGGATTTGAAAATCCCGACCAGTTATAACACTGAATTTGAAAATCCCGACCAGTTATAAAACTAGATTTGAAAATCCCGACCAGTTATAGAAAATGGATTTGAAAATCCCGACCAGTTATAAAACTGGATTTGAAAATCTCGACCAGTTATAAAGCTAGATTTGAAAATCCCGACCAGTTATAAAAACTAGATTTGAAAATCCTGACCAGTTATAGAAACTGGATTTGAAAATCCCGACCAGTTATAGAAACTGGATTTGAAAATATCGACCAATTATAGAAACTAGATTTGAAAATCCTGACCAGTTATAAAAACTAGATTTGAAAATCCCGACCAGTTATAAAAACTAGATTTGAAAATCCCGACCAATTATAGAAACTGGATTTGAAAATCCCGACCAGTTATAGAAACTGGATTTGAAATATCGACCAATTATAGAAACTAGATTTGAAAATCCCGACCAGTTATAAAACTGGATTTGAAAATCTCGACGAGTTATAGAAACTGGATTTGAAAATCCCGACCAGTTATAAAAACTGGATTTGAAAATCCCAACCAGTTATAGAAACTGGATTTCAAAATCCCGACCAGTTATAGAAACTGGAGTTGAAAATCCCGACCAGTTATAACACTGAATTTGAAAATCCCGACCAGTTATAAAAACTGGATTTGAAAATCCCAACCAGTTATAGAAACTGGATTTGAAAATCCTGACCAGTTATAGAAACCGAATTTGAAAATCCCGACCAGTTATTAAAACTGGATTTGAAAATCCCGACCAGTTATAAAACTGGATTTGAAAATCCCGACGAGTTATAGAAACTGAATTTGAAAATCCTAATCAATTATAACACTGGATTTGAAAATCCCGACCAATTATAAAACTAGATTTGAAAATCCCGACCAGTTATAAAACTGGATTTGAAAATCCCGACCAGTTATAAAAACTAGAGTTGAAAATGCCGACCAGTTATAGAAACTGGATTTGAAAATCCCGACCAGTTATAGAAACTGGATTTGAAAATCTCGACCAGTTATAGAAATAGGATTTGAAAATCCCGACCAGTTATAGAAACTAGATTTGAAAATCCCGACCATTTATAAAATCTGGAATTGAAAATCCCGACCAGTTATAGAAACTGATTTCAAAATCCCGACCAGTTATAGAAACTGGATTTGAAAATCCCGCCAGTTATAGAAACTGGATTTGAAAATCCCGACCAGTTATAACACTGAATTTGAAAATCCCGACCGGTTATAAAAACTGGATTTGAAAATCCTGACCAGTTATAGAATATTGATTTGAAAATCCTGACCAGTTATAGAAACTGGATTTGAAAATCCCGACCAGTTATAAAAACTGGATTTGAAAATCTCGACCAGTTATAAAACTGGATTTGAAAATCCCGACCAGTTATAGAAATTAGATTTGAAAATCCTGATCAGTTATAACACTGGATTTGAAAATCCCGACCAATTATAAAACTAGATTTGAAAATCGGGACCTATTATAAAAACTGGATTTGAAAATCCCGACCAGTTATAAATCTGGATTTGAAAATCCCAACCAGTTATAAAACTAGATTTAAAAATCCCGACCAGTTATAGAAACAACATTTGAAAATCCTGACCAGTTATAAAACTGGATTTGAAAATCCCGACCAGTTATAGAAATTGGATTTGAAAATCCCGACCAGTTATGACACTAGATTTCGAAATCACGACCAGTTATAGAAACTGGATTTGAAAATCCCAACCAGTTATAGAAACTGGATTTGAAAATCCCGACCAGTTATAGAAACTGGATTTGAAAATCCCGACCAGTTGTAAAAACTGAATTTTGAAAATCCCGACCAGTTACAAAAACTGGATTTGAAAATCCCGACCAGTTATAAAAACTAGATTTGAAAATCTCGACCAGTTATAGAAACTGGATTTGAAAATCCTGACCAGTTATAGAAACTGGATTTGAAAATCTCGATCAGTTATAGAAACTAGATTTGAAAATCCCGACCAGTTATAAAACTGGATTTGAAAATCCCGACCAGTTATAGAAACTGGATTTGAAAATCCCGACCAGTTATAAAAACTGGATTTGAAAATCCCGACCAGTTATAGAAACTGGATTTCAAAATACCGACCAGTTATAGAAACTGGATTTGAAAATTTCGACCAGTTATAGAAACTGGATTTGAAAATCCCGACCAGTTATAACACTGAATTTGAAAATCCCGACCAGTTATAAAAACTGGATTTGAAAATCCCGACCAGTTATAGAAACTGGATTTGAAAATCCTGACCTGTTATAGAAACTGAATTTGAAAATCCTGACCAGTTATGAAAACTGGATTTGAAAATCCCGACCAGTTATAAAACTGGATTTGAAAATCCCGACGAGTTATAGAAACTAAATTTGAAAATCCTGATCAGTTATAACACTGGATTTGAAAATCCCGACAAATTATAAAACTAGATTTGAAAATCCCGACCAGTTATAGAAAATGGATTTGAAAATCCCGACCAGTTATAAAATTGGATTTGAAAATCCCGACCAGTTATGACACTAGATTTGAAAATCCCGACCAGTTATAGAAACTGGATTTGAAAATCCCGACCAGTTATAAAAACTAGATTTGAAAATTTAGACCAGTTATTGAAACTGGATTTAAAAATCCTGACCAGTTATAGAAATTGGATTTTAAAATCCCGACCAATTATAGAAACTGGATTTGAAAATCCTGACCAGTTATAGAAACTGGATTTGAAAATCCCAACCAGTTATAAAAACTAGACTTGAAAATCCCGATCAGTTATAAAAACTGGATTTGAAAATCCCGACCAGTTATAGAAACTGGATTTGAAAATATCGACCAGTTATAGAAACTAGATTTGAAAATCCCAACCAGTTATAAAACTGGATTTGAAAATCCCGACCAGTTATAAAAACTGGATTTGAAAATGCCAACCAGTTATAGAAACTGGATTTCAAAATCCCTACCAGTTATAGAAACTGGAGTTGAAAATCCCGACCAGTTATAAAAACTGGATTTGAAAATCCCGACCAGTTATAAAACTGGATTTGAAAATCCTGACAAGTTATAGAAACTGAATTTGAAAATCCTGACCAGTTATAAAAACTGGATTTGAAAGTCCCGACCAGTTATAAAAACTGGATTTGAAAATGCCGACCAGTTATAGAAACTGGATTTGAAAATCCTGACCAGTTATAGAAATTGAGTTTGAAAATCCTCACCAGTTATGAAAACTGGATTTGAAAATCCCGACCAGTTATAAAACTGGATTTGAAAATCCCGACGAGTTATAGAAACTAAATTTGAAAATCCTGATCAGTTATAACACTGGATTTGAAAATTCCGACCAATTATAAAACTAGATTTGAAAATCCCGACCAGTTATAGCAAATGGATTTGAAAATCCCGACCAGTTATAAAACTGGATTTGAAAATCCCGACCAGTTATGACACTAGATTTGAAAATCCCGACCAGTTATAAAAACTGGATTTGAAAATCCCGACCAGTTATAGAAACTGGATTTTAAAATCCCGACCAATTATAGAAACTGGATTTGAAAATCCTGACCAGTTACAGAAACTGGATTTGAAAATCCCGACCAGTTATAAAAACTAGATTTGAAAATCCCGACCAGTTATAGAAACTGGATTTGAAAATCCCGACCAGTTATAGAAACTGGATTTGAAAATATCGACCAGTTATAGAAACTAGATTTGAAAATCCCGAGCAGTTATAAAACTGGATTTGAAAATCTCGACCAGTTATAGAAACTGGATTTGAAAATCCCGACCAGTTATAAAAACTGGATTTGAAAATCCCGACCAGTTATAGAAACTGGATTTGAAAATCCTGACCAGTTATAGAAACTGGATTTTAAAATCCCGACCAATTATAGAAACTGGATTTGAAAATCCTGACCAGTTATAGAAACTGGATTTGAAAATCCCGACCAGTTATAAAAACTGGATTTGAAAATCCCGACCAGTTATAGAAACTGGATTTGAAAATCCTGACCAGTTATAGAAACTGGATTTTAAAATCCCGACCAATTATAGAAACTGGATTTGAAAATCATGACCAGTTATAGAAACTGGATTTGAAAATCCCGACTAGTTATAGAAACTGGATTTGAAAATCCCGACCAGTTATAGAAACTGGATTTGAAAATATCGACCAATTATAGAAACTAGATTTGAAAATCCCGACCAGTTATAAAACTGGATTTGAAAATCTCGACCAGTTATAGAAACTGGATTTGAAAATCCCGACCAGTTATAAAAACTGGATTTGAAAATTCCAACCAGTTATAGAAACTGGATTTCAAAATCCCGACCAGTTATAGAAACTGGAGTTGAAAATCCCGACCAGTTATAAAACTGAATTTAAAAATCACGACCAGTTATAAAAACTGAATTTGAAAATCCCGACTAGTTATAGAAACTGGATTTGAAAATCCTGACCAGTTATAGAAACTGAATTTGAAAATCCCGACCAGTTATAAAAACTGGATTTGAAAATCCCGACCAGTTATAAAACTGGATTTGAAAATCCCGACGAGTTATAGAAACTGAATTTGAAAATCCTTATCAGTTATAACACTGGATTTGAAAATCCCGACCAATTATAAAACTAGATTTGAAAATCCAGACCAGTTATAGAAAATGGATTTGAAAATCCCGACTAGTTATAAAACTGGATTTGAAAATCCCGACCAGTTATAGAAACTGGATTTGAAAATTCTGACCAGTTATAAAACCGGATTTGAAAATCCCGACCAGTTATAGAAACTGGATTTAAAAATTCCGACCAGTTATGACACTAGATTTGAAAATCCCGACCTATTATAGATACTTGATTTGAAAATACCGAACAGTTATAAAAACTGGAGTTGAAAATCCCGACCAGTTATAGAAACTGGATTTGAAAATCCTGACTGTTATAGAAACTGGATTTGAAAATCTCGAACAGTTATAGAAACTGGATTTGAAAATCCAGACCAGTTATAGAAACTGGATTTGAAAATCCCGACCAGTTATAAAATCTGGAATTGAAAATCCCGACCAGTTATAGAAACTGGATTTCAAAATCCCGACCAGTTATAAATACTGGATTTGAAAATCCCGACCAGTTATAAAAAATGGATTTGAAAATCCAGACCAGTTATAACACTGAATTTGAAAATCCCGACCGGTTATAAAAACTGGATTTGAAAATCCCGACCAGTTATAAAAACTTGATTTGAAAATCCTGACGAGTTATAGAAACTGGATTTGAAAATTCCGACCAGTTATAAAAACTGGATTTGAAAATCCCGACCAGTTATAAAAACTGGATTTGAAAATCCCGACCAGTTATAAAACTGGATTTGAAAATCCCGACCAGTTATAGAAACTGGATTTGAAAATCCCGACCAATTATAAAACTAGATTTGAAAATCCGGACCTGTTATAGAAACTGGATTTGAAAATCCCGACCAGTTATAAATCTGGATTTGAAAATCCCAACCAGTTATAAAACTATATTTAAAAATCCCGACCAGTTATAGAAACTGCATTTGAAAATCCTGACCAGTTATAAAATCTGTTATTGAAAATCCCGATCAGTTAAAGAAATTGGATTTGAAAATCCCGACCAGTTATGACACTAGATTTGGAAATCACGACCAGTTATAGAAACTGGATTTGAAAATCCCGATCAGTTATAGAAAGTGGATTTGAAAATCCGACCAGTTATAGAAACTGGATTTGAAAATCCCGACGAGTTGTAAAAACTGAATTTTGAAAATCCCGACCAGTTACAAAAACTGGATTTGAAAATCCCGACCAGTTATAAAAACTAGATTTGAAAATCCCGACCAGTTATAGAAACTAGATTTGAAAATCCCGACCAGTTATAGAAACTGGATTTGAAAATCCCGACCAGTTATAAAAACTAGATTTGAAAATCCCGACCAGTTATAAAACTGGATTTCAAAATCCTGACCAGTTATAGAAACTGAATTTGAAAATCCCGACCAGTTATAAAAACTGGATTTGAAAATCCCGACCAGTTATAAAAACTGGATTTCAAAATCCCGACCAGTTATAGAAACTGGATTTGAAAATCCTGACCAGTTATAGAAACTGGATTTGAAAATCCCGACTAGTTATAGAAACTGGATTTGAAAATCCCGACCAGTTATAGAAACTGGATTTGAAAATATCGACCAGTTATAGAAACTGAATTTGAAAATCCCGACCGGTTATAAAAACTAGATTTGAAAATCCCGACCAGTTATAGAAACTAGATTTGAAAATCCCGACCAGTTATAGAAACTGGATTTGAAAATCCCGACCAGTTATAAAAACTGGATTTGAAAATCCTGATCAGTTATAACACTGGATTTGAAAATTCCGACCAATTATAAAACTAGATTTGAAAATCCGGACCTGTTATAGAAACTGGATTTGAAAATCCCGACCAGTTAAAAAACTGGATTTGAAAATCTCAACCAGTTATAAAACTAGATTTTAAAATCCCGACCAGTTATAGAAACTGGATTTGAAAATCCTGACGAGTTATAAAAACTGGATTTGAAAATCCCGACCAGTTATAAAAACTAGATTTGAAATTCCCGACCAGTTATCGAAACTGGATTTGAAAATCCCGACCAGTTATAGAAACTGGATTTGAAAATATCGACCACATTTAGAAACTAGATTTGAAAATCCCGACCAGTTATAAAACTGGATTTGAAAATCCCGACCAGTTATAGAAACTGGATTTAAAAATCCTGACTAGTTATAAAAACTGGATTTGAAAATCCCAAACAGTTATAGAAACTGGATTTCAAAATCCCGACCAGTTATAGAAACTGGAGTTGAAAATCCCGACCAGTTATAAAACTGAATTTAAAAATCCCGACCAGTTATAAAAACTGAATTTGAAAATCCCGACCTGTTATAGAAACTGAATTTGAAAATACTGACCAGTTATAGAAACTGAATTTGAAAATTCGGACCAGTTATAAAAACTGGATTTGAAAATCCCGACTAGTTATAAAACTGGATTTGAAAATCCCGACGAATTATAAAAACTGAATTTGAAAATCCTGATCAGTTATAACACTGGATTTGAAAATCCCGACCAATTATAAAACTAGATTTGAAAATCCAGACCAGTTATAAAAAATGGATTTGAAAATCCCGACCAATTATAAAACTGGATTTGAAAATCCCGACCAGTTATAGAAACTGGATTTGAAAATCCTGACCAGTTATAAAACTGGATTTGAAAATCCCGACCAGTTATAGAAACTGAATTTAAAAATTCCGACCAGTTATGACACTAGATTTGAAAATCCCGACCAGTTATA
Organism: Nuphar pumila; assembly: GCF_984573655.1. NCBI lineage: Eukaryota > Viridiplantae > Streptophyta > Magnoliopsida > Nymphaeales > Nymphaeaceae > Nuphar > Nuphar pumila. Next base: position 69,503,950 of record NC_143258.1, read on the forward strand.
ACACTGAATTTGAAAATCCCGAACAGTTATAAAAACTGGATTTGAAAATCCGGACCAGTTATAGAAACTGGATTTGAAAATCCTGACCAGTTTTAGAAATTGGATTTTAAAATCCCGACCAATTATAGAAACTGGATTTGAAAATCCTGACCAGTTATAGAAACTGGATTTGAAAATCCCGACCAGTTATAAAAACTAGATTTGAAAATCCCGACCAGTTATAGAAACTGGATTTGAAAATCCCGACCAGTTATAGAAACTGGATTTGAAAATATCGACCAATTATAGAAACTAGATTTGAAAATCCCGATCAGTTATAAAACTGGATTTGAAAATCTCGACCAGTTATAGAAACTGGAGTTGAAAATCCCGACCAGTTATAACACTGAATTTGAAAATCCCGACCAGTTATAAAAACTGGATTTGAAAATCCTAACCAGTTATAGAAACTGGATTTGAAAATCCTGACCAGTTATAGAAACTGAATTTGAAAATCCCGACCAGTTATTAAAACTGGATTTGAAAATCCCGACCAGTTATAAAACTGGATTTGAAAATCCCGACGAGTTATAGAAACTGAATTTGAAAATCCTGATCAGTTATAACACTGGATTTGAAAATCCCGACCAATTATAAAACTAGATTTGAAAATCCCGACCAGTTATAAAACTGGATTTGAAAATCCCGACCAGTTATAAAAACTAGAGTTGAAAATGCCGACCAGTTATAGAAACTGGATTTGATAATCTCGACCAGTTATAGAAACAGGATTTGAAAATCCCGACCAGTTATAGAAACTAGATTTGAAAATCCCGACCATTTATAAAATCTGGAATTGAAAATCCCGACCAGTTATAGAAACTGATTTCAAAATCCCGACCAGTTATAGAAACTGGATTTGAAAATCCCGACCAGTTATAGAAACTGGATTTGAAAATCCCGACCAGTTATAACACTGAATTTGAAAATCCCGACCGGTTATAAAAACTGGATTAGAAAATCCCGACCAGTTATAGAATGTTGATTTGAAAATCCTGACCAGTTATAGAAACTGGATTTGAAAATCCCGACCAGTTATAAAAACTGAATTTGAAAATCTCGACCAGTTATAAAACTGCATTTGAAAATCCCGACCAGTTATAGAAATTAGATTTGAAAATCCTGATCAGTTATAACACTGGATTTGAAAATCCCGACCAATTATAAAACTAGATTTGAAAATCGGGACCTATTATAAAAACTGGATTTGAAAATCCCGACCAGTTATAAATCTGGATTTGAAAATCCCAACCAGTTATAAAACTAGATTTAAAAATCCCGACCAGTTATAGAAACAACATTTGAAAATCCTGACCAGTTATAAAACTGGATTTGAAAATCCCGACTAGTTATAGAAATTGGATTTGAAAATCCCGACCAGTTATGACACTAGATTTTGAAATCACGACCAGTTATAGAAACTGGATTTGAAAATCCCAACCAGTTATAGAAACTGAATTTGAAAATCCCGACCAGTTATAAAAATTGGATTTGAAAAACCCGACTAGTTATAAAACTGGATTTGAAAATCCCGACGAGTTATAGAAACTGAATTTGAAAATCCTGATCAGTTATAACACTGGATTTGAAAATCCCGACCAATTATAAAACTAGATTTGAAAATCCCGACCAGTTATAAAACTGGATTTGAAAATCCCGACCAGTTATAAAAACTGGATTTGAAAATATCGACCAATTATAGAAACTAGATTTGAAAATCCCGATCAGTTATAAAACTGGATTTGAAAATCTCGACCAGTTATAGAAACTGGAGTTGAAAATCCCGACCAGTTATAACACTGAATTTGAAAATCCCGACCAGTTATAAAAACTGGATTTGAAAATCCCAACCAGTTATAGAAACTGGATTTGAAAATCCTGACCAGTTATAGAAACTGAATTTGAAAATCCCGACCAGTTATTAAAACTGGATTTGAAAATCCCGACCAGTTATAAAACTGGATTTGAAAATCCCGACGAGTTATAGAAACTGAATTTGAAAATCCTGATCAGTTATAACACTGGATTTGAAAATCCCGACCAATTATAAAACTAGATTTGAAAATCCCGACCAGTTATAAAACTGAATTTGAAAATCCCGACTAGTTATAAAAACTAGAGTTGAAAATGCCGACCAGTTATAGAAACTGGATTTGAAAATCCCGACCAGTTATAGAAACTGGATTTGAAAATCTCGACCAGTTATAGAAACAGGATTTGAAAATCCCGACCAGTTATAGAAACTAGATTTGAAAATCCTGACCAGTTATAAAACTGGATTTGAAAATCCCGACCAGTTATAGAAACTGAATTTAAAAATTCCGACCAGTTATGACACTAGATTTGAAAATCCCGACCAGTTATAACACTGAATTTGAAAATCCCGAACAGTTATAAAAACTGGATTTGAAAATCCCGACCAGTTATAGAAACTGGATTTGAAAATCCTGACCAGTTTTAGAAACTGGATTTGAAAATCCCGACCAGTTATAAAAACTAGATTTGAAAATCCCGACCAGTTATAGAAACTGGATTTGAAAATCCCGACCAGTTATAGAAACTGGATTTGAAAATATCGACCAATTATAGAAACTAGATTTGAAAATCCCGATCAGTTATAAAACTGGATTTGAAAATCTCGACCAGTTATAGAAACTGGAGTTGAAAATCCCGACCAGTTATAAAACTGAATTTGAAAATCCCGACCAGTTATAAAAACTGGATTTGAAAATCCCAACCAGTTATAGAAACTGGATTTGAAAATCCTGACCAGTTATAGAAACTGAATTTGAAAATCCCGACCAGTTATTAAAACTGGATTTGAAAATCCCGACCAGTTATAAAACTGGATTTGAAAATCCCGACGAGTTATAGAAACTGAATTTGAAAATCCTGATCAGTTATAACACTGGATTTGAAAATCCCGACCAATTATAAAACTAGATTTGAAAATCCCGACCAGTTATAAAACTGGATTTGAAAATCCCGACCAGTTATAAAAACTAGAGTTGAAAATGCCGACCAGTTATAGAAACTGGATTTGAAAATCCCGACCAGTTATAGAAACTGGATTTGAAAATCTCGACCAGTTATAGAAACAGGATTTGAAAATCCCGACCAGTTATAGAAACTAGATTTGAAAATCCCGACCATTTATAAAATCTGGAATTGAAAATCCCGACCAGTTATAGAAACTGATTTCAAAATCCCGACCAGTTATAGAAACTGGATTTGAAAATCCCGACCAGTTATAGAAACTGGATTTGAAAATCCCGACCAGTTATAACACTGAATTTGAAAATCCCGACCGGTTATAAAAACTGGATTTGAAAATCCCGACCAGTTATAGAATGTTGATTTGAAAATCCTGACCAGTTATAGAAACTGGATTTGAAAATCCCGACCAGTTATAAAAACTGAATTTGAAAATCTCGACCAGTTATAAAACTGGATTTGAAAATCCCGACCAGTTATAGAAATTAGATTTGAAAATCCTGATCAGTTATAACACTGGATTTGAAAATCCCTACCAATTATAAAACTAGATTTGAAAATCGGGACCTATTATAAAAACTGGATTTGAAAATCCCGACCAGTTATAAATCTGGATTTGAAAATCCCAACCAGTTATAAAACTAGATTTAAAATTCCCGACCAGTTATAGAAACAGCATTTGAAAATCCTGACCAGTTATAAAACTGGATTTGAAAATCCCGACCAGTTATAGAAATTGGATTTGAAAATCCCGACCAGTTATGACACTAGATTTTGAAATCACGACCAGTTATAGAAACTGGATTTGAAAATCCCAACCAGTTATAGAAACTGAATTTGAAAATCCCGACCAGTTATAAAAACTGGATTTGAAAATCCCGACTAGTTATAAAACTGGATTTGAAAATCCCGACGAGTTATAGAAACTGAATTTGAAAATCCTGATCAGTTATAACACTGGATTTGAAAATCCCGACCAATTATAAAACTAGATTTGAAAATCCCGACCAGTTATAAAACTGGATTTGAAAATCCCGACCAGTTATAAAAACTGGATTTGAAAATATCGACCAATTATAGAAACTAGATTTGAAAATCCCGATCAGTTATAAAACTGGATTTGAAAATCTCGACCAGTTATAGAAACTGGAGTTGAAAATCCCGACCAGTTATAACACTGAATTTGAAAATCCCGACCAGTTATAAAAACTGGATTTGAAAATCCCAACCAGTTATAGAAACTGGATTTGAAAATCCTGACCAGTTATAGAAACTGAATTTGAAAATCCCGACCAGTTATTAAAACTGGATTTGAAAATCCCGACCAGTTATAAAACTGGATTTGAAAATCCCGACGAGTTATAGAAACTGAATTTGAAAATCCTGATCAGTTATAACACTGGATTTGAAAATCCCGACCAATTATAAAACTAGATTTGAAAATCCCGACCAGTTATAAAACTGGATTTGAAAATCCCGACCAGTTATAAAAACTAGAGTTGAAAATGCCGACCAGTTATAGAAACTGGATTTGAAAATCCCGACCAGTTATAGAAACTGGATTTGAAAATCTCGACCAGTTATAGAAACAGGATTTGAAAATCCCGACCAGTTATAGAAACTAGATTTGAAAATCCCGACCATTTATAAAATCTGGAATTGAAAATCCCGACCAGTTATAGAAACTGATTTCAAAATCCCGACCAGTTATAGAAACTGGATTTGAAAATCCCGACCAGTTATAGAAACTGGATTTGAAAATCCCGACCAGTTATAACACTGAATTTGAAAATCCCGACCGGTTATAAAAACTGGATTTGAAAATCCCGACCAGTTATAGAATGTTGATTTGAAAATCCTGACCAGTTATAGAAACTGGATTAGAAAATCCCGACCAGTTATAAAAACTGAATTTGAAAATCTCGACCAGTTATAAAACTGGATTTGAAAATCCCGACCAGTTATAGAAATTAGATTTGAAAATCCTGATCAGTTATAACACTGGATTTGAAAATCCCGACCAATTATAAAACTAGCTTTGAAAATCGGGACCTATTATAAAAACTGGATTTGAAAATCCCGACCAGTTATAAATCTGGATTTGAAAATCCCAACCAGTTATAAAACTAGATTTAAAAATCCCGACCAGTTATAGAAACAGCATTTGAAAATCCTAACCAGTTATAAAACTGGATTTGAAAATCCCGACCAGTTATAGAAATTGGATTTGAAAATCCCGACCAGTTATGACACTAGATTTTGAAATCACGACCAGTTATAGAAACAGGATTTGAAAATCCCAACCAGTTATAGAAACTGAATTTGAAAATCCCGACCAGTTATAAAAACTGGATTTGAAAATCCCGACTAGTTATAAAACTGGATTTGAAAATCCCGACGAGTTATAAAACTGGATTTGAAAATCCCGACCAGTTATAGAAACAGCATTTGAAAATCCTGACCAGTTATAAAACTGGATTTGAAAATCCCGACCAGTTATAGAAATTGGATTTGAAAATCCCGACCAGTTATGACACTAGATTTTGAAATCACGACCAGTTATAGAAACTGGATTTGAAAATCCCAACCAGTTATAGAAACTGAATTTGAAAATCCCGACCAGTTATAAAAACTGGATTTGAAAATCCCGACTAGTTATAAAACTGGATTTGAAAATCCCGACGAGTTATAGAAACTGAATTTGAAAATCCTGATCAGTTATAACACTGGATTTGAAAATCCCGACCAATTATAAAACTAGATTTGAAAATCCAGACCAGTTATAAAAAATGAATTTGAAAATCCCGACCAGTTACAAAACTGGATTTGAAAATCCCGACCAGTTATAGAAACTGGATTTGAAAATCCTGACCAGTTATAAAACTGGATTTGAAAATCCCGACCAGTTATAGAAACTGGATTTAAAAATTCCGACCAGTTATGACACTAGATTTGAAAATCCCGACCAGTTATAACACTGAATTTGAAAATCCCGACCAGTTATAAAAACTGGATTTGAAAATCCCGACCAGTTATAGAAACTAGATTTGAAAATCCTGACCAGTTATAGAAACTGGATTTTAAAATCCCGACCAATTATAGAAACTGGATTTGAAAATCCTGACCAGTTATAGAAACTGGATTTAAAAATCCCGACCAGTTATAGAAACTGGATTTGAAAATCCCGACCAGTTATAGAAACTGGATTTGAAAATATCGACCAATTATAGAAACTAGATTTGAAAATCCCGACCAGTTATAAAACTGGATTTGAAAATCTCGACCAGTTATAGAAACTGGATTTGAAAATCCCGACCAGTTATAAAAACTGGATTTGAAAATCCCAACCAGTTATAGAAACTGGATTTCAAAATCCCGACCAGTTATAGAAACTGGAGTTGAAAATCCCGACCAGTTATAAAACTGAATTTAAAAATCCCGACCAGTTATAAAAACTGAATTTGAAAATCCCGACTAGTTATAGAAACTGGATTTGAAAATCCTGACCAGTTATAGAAACTAAATTTGAAAATCCCGACCTGTTATAAAAACTGGATTTGAAAATCCCGACCAGTTATAAAACTGGATTTGAAAATCCCGACGAGTTATAGAAACTGAATTTGAAAATCCTGATCAGTTATAACACTGGATTTGAAAATCCCGACCAATTATAAAACTAGATTTGAAAATCCAGACCAGTTATAGAAAATGGATTTGAAAATCCCGACTAGTTATAAAACTGGATTTGAAAATCCCGACCAGTTATAGAAACTGGATTTGAAAATCCTGACCAGTTATAAAACTGGATTTGAAAATCCCGACCATTTATAGAAACTGGATTTAAAAATTCCGACCAGTTATGACACTAGATTTGAAAATCCCGACCTATTATAGATACTTGATTTGAAAATCCCGAACAGTTATAAAAACTGGAGTTGAAAATCCCGACCAGTTATAGAAACTGGATTTGAAAATCCTGACAGTTATAGAAACTGGATTTGAAAATCTCTAACAGTTATAGAAACTGGATTTGAAAATCCAGACCAGTTATAGAAACTGGATTTAAAAATCCCGACCAGTTATAAAATCTGGAATTGAAAATCCCGACCAGTTATAGAAACTGGATTTCAAAATCCCGACCAGTTATAGATACTGGATTTGATAATCCCGACCAGTTATAAAAACTGGATTTGAAAATCCAGACCAGTTATAACACTGAATTTAAAAATCCCGACCGGTTATAAAAACTGGATTTGAAAATCACGACCAGTTATAGAAATTAGATTTGAAAATCCTGACGAGTTATAAAAACTGGATTTGAAAATCCCGACCAGTTATAAAAACTAGATTTGAAAATACCGACCAGTTATCGAAACTGGATTTGAAAATCCCGACCAGTTATAGAAACTGGATTTGAAAATATCGACCACTTTTAGAAACTAGATTTGAAAATCCCGACCAGTTATAAAACTGGATTTGAAAATCCCGACCAGTTATAGAAACTGGATTCAAAAATCCTGACTAGTTATAAAAACTGGATTTGAAAATCCCAACCAGTTATAGAAACTGGATTTCAAAATCCCGACCAGTTATAGAAACTGGAGTTGAAAATCCCGACCAGTTATAAAACTGAATTTAAAAATCCCGACCAGTTATAAAAACTGAATTTGAAAATCCCGACCAGTTATAGAAACTGGATTTGAAAATACTGACCAGTTATAGAAACTGAATTTGAAAATCCCGACCAGTTATAAAAACTGGATTTGAAAATCCCGACTAGTTATAAAACTGGATTTGAAAATCCCGACGAGTTATAGAAACTGAATTTGAAAATCCTGATCAGTTATAACACTGGATTTGAAAATCCCGACCAATTATAAAACTAGATTTGAAAATCCAGACCAGTTATAAAAAATGGATTTGAAAATCCCGACCAGTTATAAAACTGGATTTGAAAATCCCGACCAGTTATAGAAACTGGATTTGAAAACCCTGACCAGTTATAAAACTGGATTTGAAAATCCCGACCAGTTATAGAAACTGGATTTAAAAATTCCGACCAGTTATGACACTAGATTTGAAAATCCCGACCTATTATAGATACTTGATTTGAAAATCCCGAACAGTTATAAAAACTGGAGTTGAAAATCCCGACCAGTTATAGAAACTGGATTTGAAAATCCTGACAGTTATAGAAACTGGATTTGAAAATCTCGAACAGTTATAGAAACTGGATTTGAAAATCCAGACCAGTTATAGAAACTGGATTTGAAAATCCCGACCAGTTATAAAATCTGGAATTGAAAATCCCGACCAGTTATAGAAACTGGATTTCAAAATCCCGACCAGTTATAGAGACTGGATTTGAAAATCCCGACCAGTTATAAAAACTGGATTTGAAAATCCAGACCAGTTATAACATTGAATTTGAAAATCCCGACCGGTTATAAAAACTGGATTTGAAAATCACGACCAGTTATAAAAACTTGATTTGAAAATCCTGACCAGTTATAGAAACTGGATTTGAAAATTCCGACCAGTTATAAAAACTGGATTTGAAAATCCCGACCTGTTATAAAACTGGATTTGAAAATCCCGACCAGTTATAGAAACTGGATTTGAAAATCCTGATCAGTTATAACACTGCATTTGAAAATCCCGACCAATTATAAAACTAGATTTGAAAATCCGGACCTGTTATAGAAACTGGATTTGAAAATCCCGACCAGTTATAAATCTGGATTTGAAAATCCCAACTAGTTATAAAACTATATTTAAAAATCTCGACCAGTTATAGAAACTGCATTTGAAAATCCTGACCAGTTATAAAACTGGATTTGAAAATCCCGACTAGTTATAAAACTGGATTTGAAAATCCCGACCAGTTATAGAAACAGCATTTGAAAATCCTGACCAGTTATAAAACTGGATTTGAAAATCCCGACCAGTTATAGAAATTGGATTTGAAAATCCCGACCAGTTATGACACTAGATTTTGAAATCACGACCAGTTATAGAAACTGGATTTGAAAATCCCAACCAGTTATAGAAACTGAATTTGAAAATCCCGACCAGTTATAAAAACTGGATTTGAAAATCCCGACTAGTTATAAAACTGGATTTGAAAATCCCGACGAGTTATAGAAACTGAATTTGAAAATCCTGATCAGTTATAACACTGGATTTGAAAATCCCGACCAATTATAAAACTAGATTTGAAAATCCAGACCAGTTATAAAAAATGAATTTGAAAATCCCGACCAGTTACAAAACTGGATTTGAAAATCCCGACCAGTTATAGAAACTGGATTTGAAAATCCTGACCAGTTATAAAACTGGATTTGAAAATCCCGACCAGTTATAGAAACTGGATTTAAAAATTCCGACCAGTTATGACACTAGATTTGAAAATCCCGACCAGTTATAACACTGAATTTGAAAATCCCGACCAGTTATAAAAACTGGATTTGAAAATCCCGACCAGTTATAGAAACTGGATTTGAAAATCCTGACCAGTTATAGAAACTGGATTTTAAAATCTCGACCAATTATAGAAACTGGATTTGAAAATCCTGACCAGTTATAGAAACTGGATTTGAAAATCCCGACCAGTTATAGAAACTGGATTTGAAAATCCCGACCAGTTATAGAAACTGGATTTGAAAATATCGACCAATTATAGAAACTAGATTTGAAAATCCCGACCAGTTATAAAACTGGATTTGAAAATCTCGACCAGTTATAGAAACTGGATTTGAAAATCCCGACCAGTTATAAAAACTGGATTTGAAAATCCCAACCAGTTATAGAAACTGGATTTCAAAATCCCGACCAGTTATAGAAACTGGAGTTGAAAATCCCGACCAGTTATAAAACTGAATTTAAAAATCCCGACCAGTTATAAAAACTGAATTTGAAAATCCCGACTAGTTATAGAAACTGGATTTGAAAATCCTGACCAGTTATAGAAACTAAATTTGAAAATCCCGACCTGTTATAAAAACTGGATTTGAAAATCCCGACCAATTATAAAACTGGATTTGAAAATCCCGACGAGTTATAGAAACTGAATTTGAAAATCCTGATCAGTTATAACACTGGATTTGAAAATCCCGACCAATTATAAAACTAGATTTGAAAATCCAGACCAGTTATAGAAAATGGATTTGAAAATCCCGACTAGTTATAAAACTGGATTTGAAAATCCCGACCAGTTATAGAAACTGGATTTGAAAATCCTGACCAGTTATAAAACTGGATTTGAAAATCCCGACCATTTATAGAAACTGGATTTAAAAATTCCGACCAGTTATGACACTAGATTTGAAAATCCCGACCTATTATAGATACTTGATTTGAAAATCCCGAACAGTTATAAAAACTGGAGTTGAAAATCCCGACCAGTTATAGAAACTGGATTTGAAAATCCTGACAGTTATAGAAACTGGATTTGAAAATCTCTAACAGTTATAGAAACTGGATTTGAAAATCCAGACCAGTTATAGAAACTGGATTTGAAAATCCCGACCAGTTATAAAATCTGGAATTGAAAATCCCGACCAGTTATAGAAACTGGATTTCAAAATCCCGACCAGTTATAAAAACTGGATTTGATAATCCCGACCAGTTATAAAAACTGGATTTGAAAATCCAGACCAGTTATAACACTGAATTTGAAAATCACGACCAGTTATAGAAATTAGATTTGAAAATCCTGACGAGTTATAAAAACTGGATTTGAAAATTCCGACCAGTTATAAAAACTAGATTTGAAAATACCGACCAGTTATCGAAACTGGATTTGAAAATCCCGACCAGTTATAGAAACTGGATTTGAAAATATCGACCACTTTTAGAAACTAGATTTGAAAATCCCGACCAGTTATAAAACTGGATTTGAAAATCCCGACCAGTTATAGAAACTGGATTTAAAAATCCTGACTAGTTATAAAAACTGGATTTGAAAATCCCAACCAGTTATAGAAACTGGATTTCAAAATCCCGACCAGTTATAGAAACTGGAGTTGAAAATCCCGACCAGTTATAAAACTGAATTTAAAAATCCCGACCAGTTATAAAAACTGAATTTGAAAATCCCGACCAGTTATAGAAACTGGATTTGAAAATACTGACCAGTTATAGAAACTGAATTTGAAAATCCCGACCAGTTATAAAAACTGGATTTGAAAATCCCGACTAGTTATAAAACTGGATTTGAAAATCCCGACGAGTTATAGAAACTGAATTTGAAAATCCTGATCAGTTATAACACTGGATTTGAAAATCCCGACCAATTATAAAACTAGATTTGAAAATCCAGACCAGTTATAAAAAATGGATTTGAAAATCCCGACCAGTTATAAAACTGGATTTGAAAATCCCGACCAGTTATAGAAACTAGATTTGAAAACCCTGACCAGTTATAAAACTGGATTTGAAAATCCCGACCAGTTATAGAAACTGGATTTAAAAATTCCGACCAGTTATGACACTAGATTTGAAAATCCCGACCTATTATAGATACTTGATTTGAAAATCCCGAACAGTTATAAAAACTGGAGTTGAAAATCCCGACCAGTTATAGAAACTGGATTTGAAAATCCTGACAGTTATAGAAACTGGATTTGAAAATCTCGAACAGTTATAGAAACTGGATTTGAAAATCCAGACCAGTTATAGAAACTGGATTTGAAAATCCCGACCAGTTATAAAATCTGGAATTGAAAATCCCGACCAGTTATAGAAACTGGATTTCAAAATCCCGACCAGTTATAGATACTGGATTTGAAAATCCCGAACAGTTATAAAAACTGGATTTGAAAATCCAGACCAGTTATAACATTGAATTTGAAAATATCGACCGGTTATAAAAACTGGATTTGAAAATCACGACCAGTTATAAAAACTTGATTTGAAAATCCTGACCAGTTATAGAAACTGGATTTGAAAATTCCGACCAGTTATAAAAACTGGATTTGAAAATCCCGACCTGTTATAAAACTGGATTTGAAAATCCCGACCAGTTATAGAAACTGGATTTGAAAATCCTGATCAGTTATACCACTGCATTTGAAAATCCCGACCAATTATAAAACTAGATTTGAAAATCCGGACCTGTTATAGAAACTGGATTTGAAAATCCCGACCAGTTATAAATCTGGATTTGAAAATCCGAACCAGTTATAAAACTATATTTAAAAATCTCGACCAGTTATAGAAACTGCATTTGAAAATCCTGACCAGTTATAAAACTGGATTTGAAAATCCCGACCAGTTAAAGAAATTGGATTTGAAAATCCCGACCAGTTATGACACTAGATTTGGAAATCACGACCAGTTACAGAAACTGGATTTGAAAATCCCGATCAGTTATAGAAAGTGGATTTGAAAATCCGACCAGTTATAGAAACTGGATTTGAAAATCTCGACCAGTTGTAAAAACTGAATTTTGAAAATCCCGACCAGTTACAAAAACTGGATTTGAAAATCCCGACCAGTTATAAAAACTAAATTTGAAAATCCCGACCAGTTATAGAAACTAGATTTGAAAATCCCGACCAGTTATAGAAACTGGATTTGAAAATCCCGACCAGTTATAAAAACTAGATTTGAAAATCCCGACCAGTTATAAAACTGGATTTCAAAATCCCGACCAGTTATAGAAACTGAATTTGAAAATCCCGACCAGTTATAAAAACTGGATTTGAAAATCCCGACCAGTTATAAAAACTGGATTTCAAAATCCCGACAAGTTATAGAAACTGAATTTGAAAATCCCGACCGGTTATAAAAACTGGATTTGAAAATCCCGACCAGTTATAGAAACTTGATTTGAAAATCCTGACGAGTTATAGAAACTGGATTTGAAAATCCCGACTAGTTATAAAAACTGGATTTGAAAATCCCGACCAGTTATAAAACTGGATTTGAAAATCCCGACCAGTGATAGAAACTGGATTTGAAAATCCTGATCAGTTATAACACTGGATTTGAAAATTCCGACCAATTATAAAACTAGATTTGAAAATCCGGACCAGTTATAGAAACTGGATTTGAAAATCCCGACCAGTTATAAAAACTGGATTTGAAAATCTCGACCAGTTATAAAACTGGATTTGAAAATCCCGACCAGTTATAGAAATTAGATTTGAAAATCCTGACGAGTTATAAAAACTGGATTTGAAAATCCCGACCAGTTATAAAAACTAGATTTGAAAATACCGACCAGTTATCGAAACTGGATTTGAAAATCCCGACCAGTTATAGAAACTGGATTTGAAAATATCGACCACTTTTAGAAACTAGATTTGAAAATCCCGACCAGTTATAAAACTGGATTTGAAAATCCCGACCAGTTATAGAAACTGGATTTAAAAATCCTGACTAGTTATAAAAACTGGATTTGAAAATCCCAACCAGTTATAGAAACTGGATTTCAAAATCCCGACCAGTTATAGAAACTGGAGTTGAAAATCCCGACCAGTTATAAAACTGAATTTAAAAATCCCGACCAGTTATAAAAACTGAATTTGAAAATGCCGACCAGTTATAGAAACTGGATTTGAAAATACTGACCAGTTATAGAAACTGAATTTGAAAATCCCGACCAGTTATAACACTGGATTTGAAAATCCCGACTAGTTATAAAACTAGATTTGAAAATCCAGACCAGTTATAAAAAATGGATTTGAAAATCCCGACCAGTTATAAAACTGGATTTGAAAATCCCGACCAGTTATAGAAACTGGATTTGAAAACACTGACCAGTTATAAAACTGGATTTGAAAATCCCGACGAGTTATAGAAAATGGATTTAAAAATTCCGACCAGTTATGACACTAGATTTGAAAATCCCGACCAGTTATAACACTGAATTTGAAAATCCCGACCAGTTATAAAAACTGGATTTGAAAATCCCGACCAGTTATAGAAACTGGATTTGAAAATCCTGACAAGTTATAGAAACTGGATTTTAAAATCCCGACCAATTATAGAAACTGGATTTGAAAATCCTAACCAGTTATAGAAACTGGATTTGAAAATCCCGACCAGTTATAAAAACTGGATTTGAAAATCCCGACCAGTTATAGAAACTGGATTTGAAAATCCCGACCAGTTATAGAAACTGGATTTGAAAATATCGACCAATTATAGAAACTAGATTTGAAAATCCCGACCAGTTATAAAACTGGATTTGAAAATCTCGACCAGTTATAGAAACTGGATTTGAAAATCCCGACCAGTTATAAAAACTGGATTTGAAAATCCCAACCAGTTATAGAAACTGGATTTCAAAATCCCGACCAGTTATAGAAACTGGAGTTGAAAATCCTGACCAGTTATAACAATGAATTTGAAAATCCCGACCAGTTATAAAAACTGGATTTGAAAATCCCAACCAGTTATAGAAACTGGATTTGAAAATCCTGACCAGTTATAGAAACTGAATTTGAAAATCCCGACCAGTTATTAAAACTGGATTTGAAAATCCCGACCAGTTATAAAACTGGATTTGAAAATCCCGACGAGGTATAGAAACTAAATTTGAAAATCCTGATCAGTTATAACACTGGATTTGAAAATCCCGACCAATTATAAAACTAGATTTGAAAATCCCGACCAGTTATAAAACTGGATTTGAAAATCCCGACCAGTTATAAAAACTAGAGTTGAAAATGCCGACCAGTTATAGAAACTGGATTTGAAAATCCCGACCAGTTATAGAAACTGGATTTGAAAATCTCGACCAGTTATAGAAACAGGATTTTAAAATCCCGACCAGTTATAGAAACTAGATTTGAAAATCCCGACCATTTATAAAATCTGGAATTGAAAATCCCGACCAGTTATAGAAACTGATTTCAAAATCCCGACCAGTTATAGAAACTGGATTTGAAAATCCCGACCAGTTATAGAAACTGGATTTGAAAATCCCGACCAGTTATAACACTGAATTTGAAAATCCCGACCGGTTATAAAAACTGGATTTGAAAATCCCGACCAGTTATAGAATGTTGATTTGAAAATCCTTACCAGTTATAGAAACTGGATTTGAAAATCCCGACCAGTTATAAAAACTGGATTTGAAAATCTCGACCAGTTATAAAACTGGATTTGAAAATCCCGACCAGTTATAGAAATTAGATTTGAAAATCCTGATCAGTTATAACACTGGATTAGAAAATCCCGACCAATTATAAAACTAGATTTGAAAATCGGGACCTATTATAAAAACTGGATTTGAAAATCCCGACCAGTTATAAATCTGGATTTGAAAATCCCAACCAGTTATAAAACTAGATTTAAAAATCCCGACCAGTTATAGAAACAACATTTGAAAATCCTGACCAGTTATAAAACTGGATTTGAAAATCCCGACCAGTTATAGAAATTGGATTTGAAAATCCCGACCAGTTATGACACTAGATTTTGAAATCACGACCAGTTATAGAAACTGGATTTGAAAATCCCAACCAGTTATAGAAACTGGATTTGAAAATCCCGACCAGTTATAGAAACTGGATTTGAAAATCCCGACCAGTTGTAAAAACTGAATTTTGAAAATCCCGACCAGTTACAAAAACTGGATTTGAAAATCCCGACCAGTTATAAAAACTAGATTTGAAAATCTCGACCAGTTATAGAAACTGGATTTGAAAATCCCGACCAGTTATAGAAACTGGATTTGAAAATCCCGACCAGTTATAGAAAGTAGATTTGAAAATCCCAACCAGTTATAAAACTGGATTTGAAAATCCCGACCAGTTATAGAAACTGGATTTGAAAATCCCGACCAGTTATAAAAACTAGATTTGAAAATCCCGACCAGTTATAGAAACTGGATTTCAAAATACCGACCAGTTATAGAAACTGGATTTGAAAATCCCGACCAGTTATAGAAACTGGATTTGAAAATCCCGACCAGTTATAACACTGAATTTGAAAATCCCGACCAGTTATAAAACTAGATTTGAAAATCCCGACCAGTTATAGAAAATGGATTTCAAAATCCCGACCAGTTATAAAACTGGATTTGAAAATCCCGACCAGTTATAAAACTGGATTTGAAAATCCCGACCAGTTATAAAAACTAGATTTGAAAATACCGACCAGTTATAAAAACTAGATTTGAAAATCCCGACCAGTTATAGAAACTGGATTTGAAAATCCCGACCAGTTATAGAAACTAGATTTGAAAATATCGACCAATTATAGAAACTAGATTTGAAAATCCCGACCAGTTATAAAAACTAGATTTGAAAATCCCGACCAGTTATAAAAACTAGATTTGAAAATCCCGACCAGTTATAAAAACTAGATTTGAAAATCCCGACCAGTTATAGAAACTGGATTTGAAAATCTCGACCAGTTATAGAAACAGGATTTTAAAATCCCGACCAGTTATAGAAACTAGATTTGAAAATCCCGACCATTTATAAAATCTGGAATTGAAAATCCCGACCAGTTATAGAAACTGATTTCAAAATCCCGACCAGTTATAGAAACTGGATTTGAAAATCCCGACCAGTTATAGAAACTGGATTTGAAAATCCCGACCAGTTATAGAAACTGGATTTGAAAATCCCGACCAGTTATAACACTGAATTTGAAAATCCCGACCGGTTATAAAAACTGGATTTGAAAATCCCGACCAGTTATAGAATGTTGATTTGAAAATCCTTACCAGTTATAGAAACTGGATTTGAAAATCCCGACCAGTTATAAAAACTGGATTTGAAAATCTCGACCAGTTATAAAACTGGATTTGAAAATCCCGACCAGTTATAGAAATTAGATTTGAAAATCCTGATCAGTTATAACACTGGATTAGAAAATCCCGACCAATTATAAAACTAGATTTGAAAATCGGGACCTATTATAAAAACTGGATTTGAAAATCCCGACCAGTTATAAATCTGGATTTGAAAATCCCAACCAGTTATAAAACTAGATTTAAAAATCCCGACCAGTTATAGAAACAACATTTGAAAATCCTGACCAGTTATAAAACTGGATTTGAAAATCCCGACCAGTTATAGAAATTGGATTTGAAAATCCCGACCAGTTATGACACTAGATTTTGAAATCACGACCAGTTATAGAAACTGGATTTGAAAATCCCAACCAGTTATAGAAACTGGATTTGAAAATCCCGACCAGTTATAGAAACTGGATTTGAAAATCCCGACCAGTTGTAAAAACTGAATTTTGAAAATCCCGACCAGTTACAAAAACTGGATTTGAAAATCCCGACCAGTTATAAAAACTAGATTTGAAAATCTCGACCAGTTATAGAAACTGGATTTGAAAATCCCGACCAGTTATAGAAACTGGATTTGAAAATCCCGACCAGTTATAGAAACTAGATTTGAAAATCCCAACCAGTTATAAAACTGGATTTGAAAATCCCGACCAGTTATAGAAACTGGATTTGAAAATCCCGACCAGTTATAAAAACTCGATTTGAAAATCCCGACCAGTTATAGAAACTGGATTTCAAAATACCGACCAGTTATAGAAACTGGATTTGAAAATCCCGACCAGTTATAGAAACTAGATTTGAACATCCCAACCAGTTATAAAACTGGATTTGAAAATCCCGACCAGTTATAGAAACTGGATTTGAAAATCCCGACCAGTTATAAAAACTAGATTTGAAAATCCCGACCAGTTATAGAAACTGGATTTCAAAATAACGACCAGTTATAGAAACTGGATTTGAAAATCCCGACCAGTTATAGAAACTGGATTTGAAAATCCCGACCAGTTATAACACTGAATTTGAAAATCCCGACCAGTTATAAAACTAGATTTGAAAATCCCGACCAGTTATAGAAAATGGATTTGAAAATCCCGACCAGTTATAAAACTGGATTTGAAAATCCCGACCAGTTATAAAATTGGATTTGAAAATCCCGACCAGTTATAAAAACTAGATTTGAAAATACCGACCAGTTATAAAAACTAGATTTGAAAATCCCGATCAGTTATAGAAACTGGATTTGAAAATTCCGACCAGTTATAGAAACTGGATTTGAAAATATCGACCAATTATAGAAACTAGATTTGAAAATCCCGACCAGTTATAAAAACTAGATTTGAAAATCCCGACCAGTTATAAAAACTAGATTTGAAAATCCCGACCAGTTATAGAAACTGGATTTGAAAATCACGACCAGTTATAGAAACTGGATTTGAAATATCGACCAATTATAGAAACTTGATTTGAAAA
The DNA here is from genome assembly GCF_984573655.1 of Nuphar pumila. NCBI lineage: Eukaryota > Viridiplantae > Streptophyta > Magnoliopsida > Nymphaeales > Nymphaeaceae > Nuphar > Nuphar pumila. Next base: position 69,522,215 of record NC_143258.1, read on the forward strand.
TCCCGACCAGTTATAAAACTGGATTTGAAAATCTCGACCAGTTATAGAAACTGGATTTGAAAATCCCGACCAGTTATAAAAACTAGATTTGAAAATCCCAACCAGTTATAGAAACTGGATTTCAAAATCCCGACCAGTTATAGAAACTGGAGTTGAAAATCCCGACCAGTTATAACACTGAATTTGAAAATCCCGACCAGTTATAAAAACTGGATTTGAAAATCCCAACCAGTTATAGAAACTGGATTTGAAAATCCTGACCAGTTATAGAAACTGAATTTGAAAATCCCGACCAGTTATAAAAACTGGATTTGAAAATCTCGACCAGTTATAAAACTGGATTTGAAAATCCCAACCAGTTATAAAACTAGATTTAAAAATCCCGACCAGTTATAGAAACAACATTTGAAAATCCTGACCAGTTATAAAACTGGATTTGAAAATCCCGACCAGTTATAGAAATTGGATTTGAAAATCCCGACCAGTTATGACACTAGATTTTGAAATCACGACCAGTTATAGAAACTGGATTTGAAAATCCCAACCAGTTATAGAAACTGGATTTGAAAATCCCGACCAGTTATAGAAACTGGATTTGAAAATCCCGACCAGTTGTAAAAACTGAATTTTGAAAATCCCGACCAGTTACAAAAACTGGATTTGAAAATCCCGACCAGTTATAAAAACTAGATTTGAAAATCTCGACCAGTTATAGAAACTGGATTTGAAAATCCCGACCAGTTATAGAAACTGGATTTGAAAATCCCGACCAGTTATAGAAACTAGATTTGAAAATCCCAACCAGTTATAAAACTGGATTTGAAAATCCCGACCAGTTATAGAAACTGAATTTGAAAATCCCGACCAGTTATAAAAACTAGATTTGAAAATCCCGACCAGTTATAGAAACTGGATTTCAAAATACCGACCAGTTATAGAAACTGGATTTGAAAATCCCGACCAGTTATAGAAACTGGATTTGAAAATCCCGACCAGTTATAACACTGAATTTGAAAATCCCGACCAGTTATAAAACTAGATTTGAAAATCCCGACCAGTTATAGAAAATGGATTTCAAAATCCCGACCAGTTATAAAACTGGATTTGAAAATCCCGACCAGTTATAAAACTGGATTTGAAAATCCCGACCAGTTATAAAAACTAGATTTGAAAATACCGACCAGTTATAAAAACTAGATTTGAAAATCCCGACCAGTTATAGAAACTGGATTTGAAAATCCCGACCAGTTATAGAAACTAGATTTGAAAATATCGACCAATTATAGAAACTAGATTTGAAAATCCCGACCAGTTATAAAAACTAGATTTGAAAATCCCGACCAGTTATAAAAACTAGATTTGAAAATCCCGACCAGTTATAAAAACTAGATTTGAAAATCCCGACCAGTTATAGAAACTGGATTTGAAAATCACGACCAGTTATAGAAACTGGATTTGAAATATCGACCAATTATAGAAACTAGATTTGAAAATCCCGACCAGTTATAAAACTGGATTTGAAAATCTCGACCAGTTATAGAAACTGGATTTGAAAATCCCGACCAGTTATAAAAACTGGATTTGAAAATCCCAACCAGTTATAGAAACTGGATTTCAAAATCCCGACCAGTTATAGAAACTGGAGTTGAAAATCCCGACCAGTTATAACACTGAATTTGAAAATCCCGACCAGTTATAAAAACTGGATTTGAAAATCCCAACCAGTTATAGAAACTGGATTTGAAAATCCTGACCAGTTATAGAAACTAAATTTGAAAATCCCGACCAGTTATTAAAACTGGATTTGAAAATCCCGACCTGTTATAAAACTGGATTTGAAAATCCCGACGAGTTATAGAAACTGAATTTGAAAATCCTGATCAATTATAACACTGGATTTGAAAATCCCGACCAATTATAAATCTAGATTTGAAAATCCCGACCAGTTATAAAACTGGATTTGAAAATCCCGACCAGTTATAAAAACTAGAGTTGAAAATGCCGACCAGTTATAGAAACTGGATTTGAAAATCCCGACCAGTTATAGAAAATGGATTTGAAAATCTCGACCAGTTATAGAAACAGGATTTGAAAATCCCGACCAGTTATAGAAACTAGATTTGAAAATCCCGACCATTTATAAAATCTGGAATTGAAAATCCCGACCAGTTATAAAATCTGGAATTGAAAATCCCGACCAGTTATAGAAACTGATTTCAAAATCCCGACCAGTTATAGAAACTGGATTTGAAAATCCCGCAAGTTATAGAAACTGGATTTGAAAATCCCGACCAGTTATAACACTGAATTTGAAAATCCCGACCGGTTATAAAAACTGGATTTGAAAATCCCGACCAGTTATAGAATATTGATTTGAAAATCTTGACCAGTTATAGAAACTGGATTTGAAAATCCCGACCAGTTATAAAAACTGGATTTGAAAATCTCGACCAGTTATAAAACTGGATTTGAAAATCCCGACCAGTAATAGAAATTAGATTTGAAAATCCTGATCAGTTATAACACTGGATTTGAAAATCCCGACCAATTATAAAACTAGATTTGAAAATCGGGACCTATTATAAAAACTGGATTTGAAAATCCCGACCAGTTATAAATCTGGATTTGAAAATCCCAACCAGTTATAAAACTAGATTTAAAAATCCCGACCAGTTATAGAAACAACATTTGAAAATCCAGACCAGTTATAAAACTGGATTTGAAAATCCCGACCAATTATAGAAATTGGATTTGAAAATCCCGACCAGTTATGACACTAGATTTTGAAATCACGACCAGTTATAGAAACTGGATTTGAAAATCCCAACCAGTTATAGAAACTGGATTTGAAAATCCCGACCAGTTATAGAAACTGGATTTGAAAATCCCGACCAGTTGTAAAAACTGAATTTTGAAAATCCCGACCAGTTACAAAAACTGGATTTGAAAATCCCGACCAGTTATAAAAACTAGATTTGAAAATCTCGACCAGTTATAGAAACTGGATTTGAAAATCCCGACCAGTTATAGAAACTGGATTTGAAAATCCCGACCAGTTATAGAAACTAGATTTGAAAATCCCGACCAGTTATAAAACTGGATTTGAAAATCCCGACCAGTTATACAAACTGGATTTGAAAATCCCGACCAGTTATAAAAACTGGATTTGAAAATCCCGACCAGTTATAGAAACTGGATTTCAAAATACCGACCAGTTATAGAAACTGGATTTGAAAATCCCGACCAGTTATAGAAACTGGATTTGAAAATCCCGACCAGTTATAACACTGAATTTGAAAATCCCGACCAGTTATAAAAACTGGATTTGAAAATCCCGACCAGTTATAGAAACTGGATTTGAAAATCCTGACCTGTTATAGAAACTGAATTTGAAAATCCTGACCAGTTATGAAAACTGGATTTGAAAATCCCGACCAGTTATAAAACTGGATTTGAAAATCTCGACGAGTTATAGAAACTAAATTTGAAAATCCTGATCAGTTATAACACTGGATTTGAAAATCCCGACCAATTATAAAACTAGATTTGAAAATCCCGACCAGTTATAGCAAATGGATTTGAAAATCCCGACCAGTTATAAAATTGGATTTGAAAATCCCGACCAGTTATGACACTAGATTTGAAAATCCCGACCAGTTATAGAAACTGGATTTGAAAATCCCGACCAGTTATAAAAACTAGATTTGAAAATTCAGACCAGTTATTGAAACTGGATTTGAAAATCCTGACCAGTTATAGAAATTGGATTTTAAAATCCCGACCAATTATAGAAACTGGATTTGAAAATCCTGACCAGTTATAGAAACTGGATTTGAAAATCCCGACCAGTTATAAAAACTAGACTTGAAAATCCCGATCAGTTATAGAAACTGGATTTGAAAATCCCGACCAGTTATAAAAACTGGATTTGAAAATATCGACCAGTTATAGAAACTAGATTTGAAAATCCCAAACAGTTATAAAACTGGATTTGAAAATCCCGACCAGTTATAAAAACTGAATTTGAAAATCCCGACCAGTTATAAAACTGGATTTGAAAATCCTGACTAGTTATAGAAACTGAATTTGAAAATCCTGACCAGTTATAAAAACTGGATTTGAAAGTCCCGACCAGTTATAAAAACTGGATTTAAAAATCCCGACCAGTTATAGAAACTGGATTTGAAAATCCTGACCAGTTATAGAAATTGAGTTTGAAAATCCTGACCAGTTATGAAAACTGGATTTGAAAATCCCGACCAGTTATAAAACTGGATTTGAAAATCCCGACGAGTTATAGAAACTAAATTTGAAAATCCTGATCAGTTATAACACTGGATTTGAAAATTCCAACCAATTATAAAACTAGATTTGAAAATCCCGACCAGTTATAGCAAATGGATTTGAAAATCCCGACCAGTTATAAAACTGGATTTGAAAATCCCGACCAGTTATGACACTAGATTTGAAAATCCCGACCAGTTATAAAAACTGGATTTGAAAATCCCGACCAGTTATAGAAACTGGATTTTAAAATCCCGACCAATTATAGAAACTGGATTTGAAAATCCTGACCAGTTATAGAAACTGGATTTGAAAATCCCGACCAGTTATAAAAACTAGATTTGAAAATCCCGACCAGTTATAGAAACTGGATTTGAAAATCCCGACCAGTTATAGAAACTGGATTTGAAAATATCGACAAGTTATAGAAACTAGATTTGAAAATCCCGACCAGTTATAAAACTGGATTTGAAAATCTCGACCAGTTATAGAAACTGGATTTGAAAATCCCGACCAGTTATAAAAACTGGATTTGAAAATCCCAACCAGTCATAGAAACTGGATTTCAAAATCCCGACCAGTTATAGAAACTGGAGTTGAAAATCCCGACCAGTTATAACACTGAATTTGAAAATCTCGACCAGTTATAAAAACTGGATTTGAAATTCCCGACCAGTTATAGAAACTGGATTTGAAAATCCCGACCAGTTATAAAAACTAGATTTGAAAATCCTGACCAGTTATAAAACTGGAATTGAAAATCCCGACCAGTTATAAAAACTAGAGTTGAAAATCCCGACCAGTTATAGAAACTGGATTTGAAAATCCCGATCAGTTATAGAAACTGGATTTGAAAATCTCGACCAGTTATAGAAACAGGATTTGAAAATCCCGACCAGTTATAGAAACTGGATTTGAAAATCCCGACCAGTTATAAAATCTGGAATTGAAAATCCCGACCAGTTATATAAACTGGATTTTAAAATCCCGACCAGTTATAGAAACTGGATTTGAAAATCCCGACCAGTTATAGAAACTGGATTTAAAAATCCCGACCAGTTATAACACTGAATTTGAAAATCCCGACCGGTTATAAAAACTGGATTTGAAAATCCCGACCAGTTATAGAAACTTGATTTGAAAATCCTGACCAGTTATAGAAACTGGATTTGAAAATCCCGACCAGTTATAAAAACTAGATTTGAAAATCCCGACCGGTTATAAAAACTGGATTTGAAAATCCCGACCAGTTATAGAAACTTGATTTGAAAATCCTGACCAGTTATAGAAACTGGATTTGAAAATCCCGACCAGTTATAAAAACTGGATTTGAAAATCTCGACCAGTTATAAAACTGGATTTGAAAATCCCGACCAGTTATAGAAATTGGATTTGAAAATACTGATCAGTTATAACACTGGATTTGAAAATCCCGACCAATTATAAAACTAGATTTGAAAATCCCGACCAGTTATAAATCTGGATTTGAAAATCACAACCAGTTATAAAACTAGATTTAAAAATCCCGACCAGTTATAGAAACAACATTTGAAAATCCTGACCAGTTATAAAACTGGATTTGAAAATCCCGACCAGTTATAGAAATTGGATTTGAAAATCCCGACTAGTTATGACACTAGATTTTGAAATCACGACCAGTTATAGAAACTGGATTTGAAAATCACAACCAGTTATAGAAACTGGATTTGAAAATCCCGACCAGTTATAGAAACTGGATTTGAAAATCCCGACCAGTTACAAAAACTGGATTTGAAAATCCCGACCAGTTATAAAAACTAGATTTCAAAATCTTGATCAGTTATAGAAACTGGATTTGAAAATCCCGACCAGTTACAGAAACTGGATTTGAAAATCCCGAGCAGTTATAGAAACTAGATTTGAAAATCCCGACAAGTTATAAAACTGGATTTGAAAATCCCGACCAGTTATAGAAACTGGATTTGAAAATCCCGACCAGTTATAAAAACTGGATTTGAAAATCCTGACCAGTTATAGAAACTGGATTTCAAAATACCGACCAGTTATAGAAACTGGATTTGAAAATCCCGACCAGTTATAGAAACTGGATTTGAAATTCCCGACCAGTTATAACACTGAATTTGAAAATCCCGACCAGTTATAAAAACTGAATTTGAAAATCCTGACCAGTTATAGAAAATGGATTTGAAAATCCTGACCTGTTATAGAAACTGAATTTGAAAATCCTGACCAGTTATGAAAACTGGATTTGAAAATCCCGACCAGTTATAAAACTGGATTTGAAAATCCCGACGAGTTATAGAAACTAAATTTGAAAATCCTGATCAGTTATAACACTGGATTTGAAAATCCCGACCAATTATAAAACTAGATTTGAAAATCCCGACCAGTTATAGCAAATGGATTTGAAAATCTTGACCAGTTATAAAACTGTATTTGAAAATCCCGACCAGTTATAGAAACTGGATTTGAAAATCCCAACCAGTTATAAAAACTGGATTTGAAAATCCCGACCAGTTATAGAAACTGGATTTAAAAATTCCGACCAGTTATGACACTAGATTTGAAAATCCCGACCAGTTATAACACTGAATTTGAAAATCCCGACCAGTTATAAAAACTGGATTTGAAAATCCGGACCAGTTATAGAAACTGGATTTGAAAATCCTGACCAGTTATAGAAACTGGATTTTAAAATCCCGACCAATTATAGAAACTGGATTTGAAATACCTAACCAGTTATAGAAACTGGATTTGAAAATCCCGACCAGTTATAAAAACTAGATTTGAAAATCCCGACCAGTTATAGAAACTGGATTTGAAAATCCCGACCAGTTATAGAAACTGGATTTGAAAATATCGACCAATTATAGAAACTAGATTTGAAAATCCCGACCAGTTATAAAACTGGATTTGAAAATCTCGACCAGTTATAGAAACTGGATTTGAAAATCCCGACCAGTTATAAAAACTGGATTTGAAAATCCCAACCAGTTATAGAAACTGGATTTCAAAATCCCGACCAGTTATAGAAACTGGAGTTCTAAATCCCGACCAGTTATAACACTGAATTTGAAAATCCCGACCAGTTATAAAAACTGGATTTGAAAATCCCAACCAGTTATAGAAACTGGATTTGAAAATCCTGACCAGTTATAGAAAGTGAATTTGAAAATCCCGACCAGTTATTAAAACTGGATTTGAAAATCCCGACCAGTTATAAAACTGGATTTGAAAATCCCGACGAGTTATAGAAACTGAATTTGAAAATCCTGATCAGTTATAACACTGGATTTGAAAATCCCGACCAATTATAAAACTAGATTTGAAAATCCCGACCAGTTATAAAACTGGATTTGAAAATCCCGACCAGTTATAAAAACTAGAGTTGAAAATGCCGACCAGTTATAGAAACTGGATTTGAAAATCCCGACTAGTTATAGAAACTGGATTTGAAAATCTTGACCAGTTATAGAAACAGGATTTTAAAATCCCGACCAGTTATAGAAACTAGATTTGAAAATCCCGACCATTTATAAAATCTGGAATTGAAAATCCCGGCCAGTTATAAAAACTGATTTCAAAATCCCGACCAGTTATAGAAACTGGATTTGAAAATCCCGACCAGTTATAGAAACTGGATTTGAAAATCCCGACCAGTTATAACACTGAATTTGAAAATCCCGACCGGTTATAAAAACTGGATTTGAAAATCCCGACCAGTTATAGAATGTTGATTTGAAAATCCTGACCAGTTATAGAAACTGGATTTGAAAATCCCGACCAGTTATAAAAACTGGATTTGAAAATCTAGACTAGTTATAAAACTGGATTTGAAAATCCCGACCAGTTATAGAAATTAGATTTGAAAATCTTGATCAGTTATAGAAACTGGATTTGAAAATCCCGACCAGTTACAGAAACTGGATTTGAAAATCCCGAGCAGTTATAGAAACTAGATTTGAAAATCCCGACAAGTTATAAAACTGGATTTGAAAATCCCGACCAGTTATAGAAACTGGATTTGAAAATCCCGACCAGTTATAAAAACTGGATTTGAAAATCCTGACCAGTTATAGAAACTGGATTTCAAAATACCGACCAGTTATAGAAACTGGATTTGAAAATCCCGACCAGTTATAGAAACTGGATTTGAAATTCCCGACCAGTTATAACACTGAATTTGAAAATCCCGACCAGTTATAAAAACTGAATTTGAAAATCCTGACCAGTTATAGAAAATGGATTTGAAAATCCTGACCTGTTATAGAAACTGAATTTGAAAATCCTGACCAGTTATGAAAACTGGATTTGAAAATCCCGACCAGTTATAAAACTGGATTTGAAAATCCCGACGAGTTATAGAAACTAAATTTGAAAATCCTGATCAGTTATAACACTGGATTTGAAAATCCCGACCAATTATAAAACTAGATTTGAAAATCCCGACCAGTTATAGCAAATGGATTTGAAAATCTTGACCAGTTATAAAACTGTATTTGAAAATCCCGACCAGTTATAGAAACTGGATTTGAAAATCCCAACCAGTTATAAAAACTGGATTTGAAAATCCCGACCAGTTATAGAAACTGGATTTAAAAATTCCGACCAGTTATGACACTAGATTTGAAAATCCCGACCAGTTATAACACTGAATTTGAAAATCCCGACCAGTTATAAAAACTGGATTTGAAAATCCGGACCAGTTATAGAAACTGGATTTGAAAATCCTGACCAGTTATAGAAACTGGATTTTAAAATCCCGACCAATTATAGAAACTGGATTTGAAATACCTAACCAGTTATAGAAACTGGATTTGAAAATCCCGACCAGTTATAAAAACTAGATTTGAAAATCCCGACCAGTTATAGAAACTAGATTTGAAAATCCCGACCAGTTATAGAAACTGGATTTGAAAATATCGACCAATTATAGAAACTAGATTTGAAAATCCCGACCAGTTATAAAACTGGATTTGAAAATCTCGACCAGTTATAGAAACTGGATTTGAAAATCCCGACCAGTTATAAAAACTGGATTTGAAAATCCCAACCAGTTATAGAAACTGGATTTCAAAATCCCGACCAGTTATAGAAACTGGAGTTCTAAATCCCGACCAGTTATAACACTGAATTTGAAAATCCCGACCAGTTATAAAAACTGGATTTGAAAATCCCAACCAGTTATAGAAACTGGATTTGAAAATCCTGACCAGTTATAGAAAGTGAATTTGAAAATCCCGACCAGTTATTAAAACTGGATTTGAAAATCCCGACCAGTTATAAAACTGGATTTGAAAATCCCGACGAGTTATAGAAACTGAATTTGAAAATCCTGATCAGTTATAACACTGGATTTGAAAATCCCGACCAATTATAAAACTAGATTTGAAAATCCCGACCAGTTATAAAACTGGATTTGAAAATCCCGACCAGTTATAAAAACTAGAGTTGAAAATGCCGACCAGTTATAGAAACTGGATTTGAAAATCCCGACTAGTTATAGAAACTGGATTTGAAAATCTTGACCAGTTATAGAAACAGGATTTTAAAATCCCGACCAGTTATAGAAACTAGATTTGAAAATCCCGACCATTTATAAAATCTGGAATTGAAAATCCCGACCAGTTATAGAAACTGATTTCAAAATCCCGACCAGTTATAGAAACTAGATTTGAAAATCCCGACCAGTTATAGAAACTGGATTTGAAAATCCCGACCAGTTATAACACTGAATTTGAAAATCCCGACCGGTTATAAAAACTGGATTTGAAAATCCCGACCAGTTATAGAATGTTGATTTGAAAATCCTGACCAGTTATAGAAACTGGATTTGAAAATCCCGACCAGTTATAAAAACTGGATTTGAAAATCTAGACCAGTTATAAAACTGGATTTGAAAATCCCGACCAGTTATAGAAATTAGATTTGAAAATCCTGATCAGTTATAACACTGGATTTGAAAATCCCGACCAATTATAAAACTAGATTTGAAAATCGGGACCTATTATAAAAACTGGATTTGAAAATCCCGACCAGTTATAAATCTGGATTTGAAAATCTCAACCAGTTATAAAACTAGATTTAAAAATCCCGACCAGTTATAGAAACAGCATTTGAAAATCCTGACCAGTTATAAAACTGGATTTGAAAATCCGGACCAGTTATAGAAATTGGATTTGAAAATCCCGACCAGTTATGACACTAGATTTTGAAATCACGACCAGTTATAGAAACTGGATTTGAAAATCCCAACCAGTTATAGAAACTGGATTTGAAAATCCCGACCAGTTATAGAAACTGGATTTGAAAATCCCGACCAGTTGTAAAAACTGAATTTTAAAAATCCCGACTAGTTAAAAAAACTGGATTTGAAAATCCCGACCAGTTATAAAAACTAGATTTGAAAATCTCGACCAGTTATAAAAACTGGATTTGAAAATCCCGACCAGTTATAGAAACTAGATTTGAAAATCCCGACCAGTTATAGAAACTAGATTTGAAAATCCCAACCAGTTATAAAACTGGATTTGAAAATCCCGACCAGTTATAGAAACTGGATTTGAAAATCCCGACCAGTTATAAAAACTAGATTTGAAAATCCCGACCAGTTATAGAAACTGGATTTCAAAATACCGACCAGTTATAGAAATTGGATTTGAAAATCCCGACCAGTTATAGAAACTGGATTTGAAAATCCCGACCAGTTATAACACTGAATTTGAAAATCCCGACCAGTTATAAAACTAGATTTGAAAATCCCGACCAGTTATAGAAAATGGATTTGAAAATCCCGACCAATTATAAAACTGGATTTGAAAATCCCGACCAGTTATAAAGCTGGATTTGAAAATCCCGACCAGTTATAAAAACTAGATTTGAAAATACCGACCAGTTATAAAAACTAGATTTGAAAATCCTGACCAGTTATAGAAACTGGATTTGAAAATCCCGACCAGTTATAGAAACTGGATTTGAAAATATCGACCAATTATAGAAACTAGATTTGAAAATCCCGACCAGTTATAAAAACTAGATTTGAAAATCCCGACCAGTTCTAAAAACTAGATTTGAAAATCCCGACCAGTTATAGAAACTGGATTTGAAAATCCCGACCAGTTATAGAAACTGGATTTTAAATATGGGCCAATTATAGAAACTAGATTTGAAAATCCCGACCAGTTATAAAACTGGATTTGAAAATCTCGACCAGTTATAGAAACTGGATTTGAAAATCCCGACCAGTTATAAAAACTGGATTTGAAAATCCCAACCAGTTATAGAAACTGGATTTCAAAATCCCGACCAGTTATAGAAACTGGAGTTGAAAATCCCGACCAGTTATAAAACTGAATTTGAAAATCCCGACCAGTTATAAAAACTGGATTTGAAAATCCCAACCAGTTATAGAAACTGGATTTGAAAATCCTGACCAGTTATAGAAACTGAATTTGAAAATCCCGACCAGTTATTAAAACTGGATTTGAAAATCCCGACCAGTTATAAAACTGGATTTGAAAATCCCGACCAGTTATAGAAACTGAATTTGAAAATCCTGATCAATTATAACACTAGATTTGAAAATCCCGACCAATTATAAAACTAGATTTGAAAATCCCGACCAGTTATAAAACTGGATTTGAAAATCCCGACCAGTTATAAAAACTAGAGTTGAAAATGCCGACCAGTTATAGAAACTGGATTTGAAAATCCCGACCAGTTATAGAAACTCGATTTGAAAATCTCGACCAGTTATAGAAACAGGATTTGAAAATCCCGACCAGTTATAGAAACTAGATTTGAAAATCCCGACCATTTATAAAATCTGGAATTGAAAATCCCGACCAGTTATAGAAACTGATTTCAAAATCCCGACCAGTTATAGAAACTGTATTTGAAAATCCCGACCAGTTATAGAAACTGGATTTGAAAATCCCGACCAGTTATAACACTGAATTTGAAAATCCCGACCGGTTATAAAAACTGGATTTGAAAATCCCGACCAGTTATAGAATATTGATTTGAAAATCCTGACCAGTTATAGAAACTGGATTTGAAAATCCCGACCAGTTATAAAAACTGGATTTGAAAATCTCGACCAGTTATAAAACTGGATTTGAAAATCCCGACCAGTAATAGAAATTAGATTTGAAAATCCTGATCAGTTATAACACTGGATTTGAAAATCCCGACCAATTATAAAACTAGATTTGAAAATCGGGACCTATTATAAAAACTGGATTTGAAAATCCCGACCAGTTATAAATCTGGATTTGAAAATCCCAACCAGTTATAAAACTAGATTTAAAAATCCCGACCAGTTATAGAAACAACATTTGAAAATCTTGACCAGTTATAAAACTGGATTTGAAAATCCCGACCAATTATAGAAATTGGATTTGAAAATCCCGACCAGTTATGACACTAGATTTTGAAATCACGACCAGTTATAGAAACTGGATTTGAAAATCCCAACCAGTTATAGAAACTGGATTTGAAAATCCCGACCAGTTATAGAAACTGGATTTGAAAATCCCGACCAGTTGTAAAAACTGAATTTTGAAAATCCCGACCAGTTACAAAAACTGGATTTGAAAATCCCGACCAGTTATAAAAACTAGATTTGAAAATCTCGACCAGTTATAGAAACTGGATTTGAAAATCCCGACCAGTTATAGAAACTGGATTTGAAAATCCCGACCAGTTATAGAAACTAGATTTGAAAATCCCGACCAGTTATAAAACTGGATTTGAAAATCCCGACCAGTTATACAAACTGGATTTGAAAATCCCGACCAGTTATAAAAACTGGATTTGAAAATCCCGACCAGTTATAGAAACTGGATTTCAAAATACCGACCAGTTATAGAAACTGGATTTGAAAATCCCGACCAGTTATAGAAACTGGATTTGAAAATCCCGACCAGTTATAACACTGAATTTGAAAATCCCGACCAGTTATAAAAACTGGATTTGAAAATCCCGACCAGTTATAGAAACTGGATTTGAAAATCCTGACCTGTTATAGAAACTGAATTTGAAAATCCTGACCATTTATGAAAACTGGATTTGAAAATCCCGACCAGTTATAAAACTGGATTTGAAAATCTCGACGAGTTATAGAAACTAAATTTGAAAATCCTGATCAGTTATAACACTGGATTTGAAAATCCCGACCAATTATAAAACTAGATTTGAAAATCCCGACCAGTTATAGCAAATGGATTTGAAAATCCCGACCAGTTATAAAATTGGATTTGAAAATCCCGACCAGTTATGACACTAGATTTGAAAATCCCGACCAGTTATAGAAACTGGATTTGAAAATCCCGACCAGTTATAAAAACTAGATTTGAAAATTCAGACCAGTTATTGAAACTGGATTTGAAAATCCTGACCAGTTATAGAAATTGGATTTTAAAATCCCGACCAATTATAGAAACTGGATTTGAAAATCCTGACCAGTTATAGAAACTGGATTTGAAAATCCCGACCAGTTATAAAAACTAGACTTGAAAATCCCGATCAGTTATAGAAACTGGATTTGAAAATCCCGACCAGTTATAGAAACTGGATTTGAAAATATCGACCAGTTATAGAAACTAGATTTGAAAATCCCAACCAGTTATAAAACTGGATTTGAAAATCCCGACCAGTTATAGAAACTGGATTTTAAAATCCCGACCAGTTATAAAAACTGGATTTGAAAATGCCAACCAGTTATAGAAACTGGATTTCAAAATCCCTACCAGTTATAGAAACTGGAGTTGAAAATCCCGACCAGTTATAAAAACTGAATTTGAAAATCCCGACCAGTTATAAAACTGGATTTGAAAATCCTGACTAGTTATAGAAACTGAATTTGAAAATCCTGACCAGTTATAAAAACTGGATTTGAAAGTCCCGACCAGTTATAAAAACTGGATTTAAAAATCCCGACCAGTTATAGAAACTGGATTTGAAAATCCTGACCAGTTATAGAAATTGAGTTTGAAAATCCTGACCAGTTATGAAAACTGGATTTGAAAATCCCGACCAGTTATAAAACTGGATTTGAAAATCCCGACGAGTTATAGAAACTAAATTGGAAAATCCTGATCAGTTATAACACTGGATTTGAAAATTCCGACCAATTATAAAACTAGATTTGAAAATCCCGACCAGTTATAGCAAATGGATTTGAAAATCCCGACCAGTTATAAAACTGGATTTGAAAATCCCGACCAGTTATGACACTAGATTTGAAAATCCCGACCAGTTATAAAAACTGGATTTGAAAATCCCGACCAGTTATAGAAACTGGATTTTAAAATCCCGACCAATTATAGAAACTGGATTTGAAAATCCTGACCAGTTATAGAAACTGGATTTGAAAATCCCGACCAGTTATAAAAACTAGATTTGAAAATCCCGACCAGTTATAGAAACTGGATTTGAAAATCCCGACCAGTTATAGAAACTGGATTTGAAAATATCGACAAGTTATAGAAACTAGATTTGAAAATCCCGACCAGTTATAAAACTGGATTTGAAAATCTCGACCAGTTATAGAAACTGGATTTGAAAATCCCGACCAGTTATAAAAACTGGATTTGAAAATCCCAACCAGTTATAGAAACTGGATTTCAAAATCCCGACCAGTTATAGAAACTGGAGTTGAAAATCCCGACCAGTTATAACACTGAATTTGAAAATCTCGACCAGTTATAAAAACTGGATTTGAAATTCCCGACCAGTTATAGAAACTGGATTTGAAAATCCCGACCAGTTATAAAAACTAGATTTGAAAATCCTGACCAGTTATAAAACTGGAATTGAAAATCCCGACCAGTTATAAAAACTAGAGTTGAAAATCCCGACCAGTTATAGAAACTGGATTTGAAAATCCCGATCAGTTATAGAAACTGGATTTGAAAATCTCGACCAGTTATAGAAACAGGATTTGAAAATCCCGACCAGTTATAGAAACTGGATTTGAAAATCCCGACCAGCTATAAAATCTGGAATTGAAAATCCCGACCAGTTATAGAAACTGGATTTGAAAATCCCGACCAGTTATAGAAACTGGATTTAAAAATCCCGACCAGTTATAACACTGAATTTGAAAATCCCGACCAGTTATAGAATATTGATTTGAAAATCCTGACCAGTTATAGAAACTGGATTTGAAAATCCCGACCAGTTATAAAAACTGGATTTGAAAATCTCGACCAGTTATAAAACTGGATTTGAAAATCCCGACCAGTTATAGAAATTAGATTTGAAAATCCTGATCAGTTATAACACTGGTTTTGAAAATCCCGACCAATTATAAAACAGGATTTTAAAATCCCGACCAGTTATAGAAACTAGATTTGAAAATCCCGACCATTTATAAAATCTGGAATTGAAAATCCCGACCAGTTATAGAAACTGATTTCAAAATCCCGACCAGTTATAGAAACTGGATTTGAAAATCCCGACCAGTTATAGAAACTGGATTTGAAAATCCCGACCAGTTATAACACTGAATTTGAAAATCCCGACCGGTTATAAAAACTGGATTTGAAAATCCCGACCAGTTATAGAATGTTGATTTGAAAATCCTGACCAGTTATAGAAACTGGATTTGAAAATCCCGACCAGTTATAAAAACTGGATTTGAAAATCTAGACTAGTTATAAAACTGGATTTGAAAATCCCGACCAGTTATAGAAATTAGATTTGAAAATCCTGATCAGTTATAACACTGGATTTGAAAATCCCGACCAATTATAAAACTAGATTTGAAAATCGGGACCTATTATAAAAACTGGATTTGAAAATCCCGACCAGTTATAAATCTGGATTTGAAAATCTCAACCAGTTATAAAACTAGATTTAAAAATCCCGACCAGTTATAGAAACAGCATTTGAAAATCCTGACCAGTTATAAAACTGGATTTGAAAATCCGGACCAGTTATAGAAATTGGATTTGAAAATCCCGACCAGTTATGACACTAGATTTTGAAATCACGACCAGTTATAAAAACTGGATTTGAAAATCCCAACCAGTTATAGAAACTGGATTTGAAAATCCCGACCAGTTATAGAAACTGGATTTGAAAATCCCGACCAGTTGTAAAAACTGAATTTTAAAAATCCCGACTAGTTACAAAAACTGGATTTGAAAATCCCGACCAGTTATAAAAACTAGATTTGAAAATCTCGACCAGTTATAAAAACTGGATTTGAAAATCCCGACCAGTTATAGAAACTGGATTTGAAAATCCCGACCAGTTATAGAAACTAGATTTGAAAATCCCAACCAGTTATAAAACTGGATTTGAAAATCCCGACCAGTTATAGAAACTGGATTTGAAAATCCCGACCAGTTATAAAAACTAGATTTGAAAATCCCGACCAGTTATAGAAACTGGATTTCAAAATACCGACCAGTTATAGAAATTGGATTTGAAAATCCCGACCAGTTATAGAAACTGGATTTGAAAATCCCGACCAGTTATAACACTGAATTTGAAAATCCCGACCAGTTATAAAACTAGATTTGAAAATCCCGACCAGTTATAGAAAATGGATTTGAAAATCCCGACCAGTTATAAAACTGGATTTGAAAATCCCGACCAGTTATAAAGCTGGATTTGAAAATCCCGACCAGTTATAAAAACTAGATTTGAAAATACCGACCAGTTATAAAAACTAGATTTGAAAATCCTGACCAGTTATAGAAACTGGATTTGAAAATCCCGACCAGTTATAGAAACTGGATTTGAAAATATCGACCAATTATAGAAACTAGATTTGAAAATCCCGACCAGTTATAAAAACTAGATTTGAAAATCCCGACCAGTTCTAAAAACTAGATTTGAAAATCCCGACCAGTTCTAAAAACTAGATTTGAAAATCCCGACCAGTTATAGAAACTGGATTTGAAAATCCCGACCAGTTATAGAAACTGGATTTGAAATATCGACCAATTATAGAAACTAGATTTGAAAATCCCGACCAGTTATAAAACTGGATTTGAAAATCTCGACCAGTTATAGAAACTGGATTTGAAAATCCCGACCAGTTATAAAAACTGGATTTGAAAATCCCAACCAGTTATAGAAACTGGATTTCAAAATCCCGACCAGTTATAGAAACTGGAGTTGAAAATCCCGACCAGTTATAAAACTGAATTTGAAAATCCCGACCAGTTATAAAAACTGGATTTGAAAATCCCAACCAGTTATAGAAACTGGATTTGAAAATCCTGACCAGTTATAGAAACTGAATTTGAAAATCCCGACCAGTTATTAAAACTGGATTTGAAAATCCCGACCAGTTATAAAACTGGATTTGAAAATCCCGACGAGTTATAGAAACTGAATTTGAAAATCCTGATCAATTATAACACTAGATTTGAAAATCCCGACCAATTATAAAACTAGATTTGAAAATCCCGACCAGTTATAAAACTGGATTTGAAAATCCCGACCAGTTATAAAAACTAGAGTTGAAAATGCCGACCAGTTATAGAAACTGGATTTGAAAATCCCGACCAGTTATAGAAACTGGATTTGAAAATCTCGACCAGTTATAGAAACAGGATTTGAAAATCCCGACCAGTTATAGAAACTAGATTTGAAAATCCCGACCATTTATAAAATCTGGAATTGAAAATCCCGACCAGTTATAGAAACTGATTTCAAAATCCCGACCAGTTATAGAAACTGGATTTGAAAATCCCGCCAGTTATAGAAACTGGATTTGAAAATCCCGACCAGTTATAACACTGAATTTGAAAATCCCGATCGGTTATAAAAACTGGATTTGAAAATCCCGACCAGTTATAGAATATTGATTTGAAAATCCTGACCAGTTATAGAAACTGGATTTGAAAATCCCGACCAGTTATAAAAACTGGATTTGAAAATCTCGACCAGTTATAAAACTGGATTTGAAAATCCCGACCAGTTATAGAAATTAGATTTGAAAATCCTGATCAGTTATAACACTGGTTTTGAAAATCCCGACCAATTATAAAACTAGATTTGAAAATCGGGACCTATTATAAAAACTGGATTTGAAAATCCCGACCAGTTATAAATCTGGATTTGAAAATCCCAACCAGTTATAAAACTAGATTTAAAAATCCCGACCAGTTATAGAAACAACATTTGAAAATCCTGACCAGTTATAAAACTGGATTTGAAAATCCCGACCAGTTATAGAAATTGGACTTGAAAATCCCGACCAGTTATGACACTAGATTTTGAAATCACGACCAGTTATAGAAACTGGATTTGAAAATCCCAACCAGTTATAGAAACTGGATTTGAAAATCCCGACCAGTTATAGAAACTGGATTTGAAAATCCCGACCAGTTGTAAAAACTGAATTTTGAAAATCCCGACCAGTTACAAAAACTGGATTTGAAAATCCCGACCAGTTATAAAAACTAGATTTGAAAATCTCGACCAGTTATAGAAACTGGATTTAAAAATCCCGACCAGTTATAGAAACTGGATTTGAAAATCTCGATCAGTTATAGAAACTAGATTTGAAAATCCTGACCAGTTATAAAACTGGATTTGAAAATCCCGACCAGTTATAGAAACTGGATTTGAAAATCCCGACCAGTTATAAAAACTGGATTTGAAAATCCCGACCAGTTATAGAAACTGGATTTCAAAATACCGACCAGTTATAGAAACTGGATTTGAAAATCCCGACCAGTTATAGAAACTGGATTTGAAAATCCCGACCAGTTATAACACTGAATTTGAAAATCCCGACCAGTTATAAAAACTGGATTTGAAAATCCCGACCAGTTATAGAAACTGGATTTGAAAATCCTGACCTGTTATAGAAACTGAATTTGAAAATCTTGACCAGTTATGAAAACTGGATTTGAAAATCCCGACCAGTTATAAAACTGGATTTGAAAATCCCGACGAGTTATAGAAACTAAATTTGAAAATCCTGATCAGTTATAACACTGGATTTCAAAATCCCGACAAATTATAAAACTAGATTTGAAAATTCCGACCAGTTATAGCAAATGGATTTGAAAATCCCGACTAGTTATAAAATTGGATTTGAAAATCCCGACCAGTTATGACACTAGATTTGAAAATCCCGACGAGTTATAGAAACTGGATTTGAAAATCCCGACCAGTTATAAAAACTAGATTTGAAAATTCAGACCAGTTATTGAAACTGGATTTGAAAATCCTGACCAGTTATAGAAATTGGATTTTAAAATCCCGACCAATTATAGAAACTGGATTTGAAAATCCTGACCAGTTATAGAAACTGGATTTGAAAATCCCGACCAGTTATAAAAACTAGACATGAAAATCCCGATCAGTTATAAAAACTGGATTTGAAAATCCCGACCAGTTATAGAAACTGGATTTGAAAATATCGCCCAGTTATAGAAACTAGATTTGAAAATCCCAACCAGTTATAAAACTGGATTTGAAAATCCCGACCAGTTATAAAAACTGGATTTGAAAATGCCAACCAGTTATAGAAACTGGATTTCAAAATCTCTACCAGTTATAGAAACTGGAGTTGAAAATCCCGACCAGTTATAAAAACTGGATTTGAAAATCCCGACCAGTTATAAAACTGGATTTGAAAATCCTGACTAGTTATAGAAACTGAATTTGAAAATCCTGACTAGTTATAAAAACTGGATTTGAAAGTCCCGACCAGTTATAAAAACTGGATTTGAAAATCCCGACCAGTTATAGAAACTGAATTTGAAAATCCTGACCAGTTATAGAAATTGAGTTTGAAAATCCTGACCAGTTATGAAAACTGGATTTGAAAATCCCGACCAGTTATAAAACTGGATTTGAAAATCCCGACGAGTTATAGAAACTAAATTTGAAAATCCTGATCAGTTGTAACACTGGATTTGAAAATTCCGACCAATTATAAAACTAGATTTGAAAATCCCGACCAGTTATAGCAAATGGATTTGAAAATCCCGACCAGTTATAAAACTGGATTTGAAAATCCCGACCAGTTATGACACTAGATTTGAAAATCCCGACCAGTTATAAAAACTGGATTTGAAAATCCCGACCAGTTATAGAAACTGGATTTTAAAATCCCGACCAATTATAGAAACTGGATTTGAAAATCCTGACCAGTTATAGAAACTGGATTTGAAAATCCCGACCAGTTATAAAAACTAGATTTGAAAATCCCGACCAGTTATAGAAACTGGATTTGAAAATCCCGACCAGTTATAGAAACTGGATTTGAAAATATCGACCAGTTATAGAAACTAGATTTGAAAATCCCGACCAGTTATAAAACTGGATTTGAAAATCTCGACTAGTTATAGAAACTGGATTTGAAAATCCCGACCAGTTATAAAAACTGGATTTGAAAATCCCAACCAGTTATAGAAACTGGATTTTAAAATCCCGACCAGTTATAGAAACTGGAGTTGAAAATCCCGACCAGTTATAACACTGAATTTGAAAATCTCGACCAGTTATAAAAACTGGATTTGAAATTCCCGACCAGTTATAGAAACTGGATTTGAAAATCCCGACCAGTTATAAAAACTAGATTTGAAAATCCTGACCAGTTATAAAACTGGAATTGAAAATCCCGACCAGTTATAAAAACTAGAGTTGAAAATCCCGACCAGTTATAGAAACTGGATTTGAAAATCCCGATCAGTTATAGAAACTGGATTTGAAAATCTCGACCAGTTATAGAAACAGGATTTGAAAATCCCGACCAGTTATAGAAACTGGATTTGAAAATCCCGACCAGTTATAAAATCTGGAATTGAAAATCCCGACCAGTTATATAAACTGGATTTTAAAATCCCGACCAGTTATAGAAACTGGATTTGAAAATCCCGACCAGTTATAGAAACTGGATTTAAAAATCCCGACCAGTTATAACACTGAATTTGAAAATCCCGACCGGTTATAAAAACTGGATTTGAAAATCCCGACCAGTTATAGAAACTTGATTTGAAAATCCTGACCAGTTATAGAAACTGGATTTGAAAATCCCGACCAGTTATAAAAACTGGATTTGAAAATCTCGACCAGTTATAAAACTGGATTTGAAAATCCCGACCAGTTATAGAAATTGGATTTGAAAATACTGATCAGTTATAACACTGGATTTGAAAATCCCGACCAATTATAAAACTAGATTTGAAAATCCCGACCAGTTATAAATCTGGATTTGAAAATCACAACCAGTTATAAAACTAGATTTAAAAATCCCGACCAGTTATAGAAACAACATTTGAAAATCCTGACCAGTTATAAAACTGGATTTGAAAATCCCGACCAGTTATAGAAATTGGATTTGAAAATCCCGACCAGTTATGACACTAGATTTTGAAATCACGACCAGTTATAGAAACTGGATTTGAAAATCACAACCAGTTATAGAAACTGGATTTGAAAATCCCGACCAGTTATAGAAACTGGATTTGAAAATCCCGACCAGTTACAAAAACTGGATTTGAAAATCCCGACCAGTTATAAAAACTAGATTTCAAAATCTTGATCAGTTATAGAAACTGGATTTGAAAATCCCGACCAGTTACAGAAACTGGATTTGAAAATCCCGAGCAGTTATAGAAACTAGATTTGAAAATCCCGACAAGTTATAAAACTGGATTTGAAAATCCCGACCAGTTATAGAAACTGGATTTGAAAATCCCGACCAGTTATAAAAACTGGATTTGAAAATCCTGACCAGTTATAGAAACTGGATTTCAAAATACCGACCAGTTATAGAAACTGGATTTGAAAATCCCGACCAGTTATAGAAACTGAATTTGAAATTCCCGACCAGTTATAACTCTGAATTTGAAAATCCCGACCAGTTATAAAAACTGAATTTGAAAATCCCGACCAGTTATAGAAAATGGATTTGAAAATCCTGACCTGTTATAGAAACTGAATTTGAAAATCCTGACCAGTTATGAAAACTGGATTTGAAAATCCCGACCAGTTATAAAACTGGATTTGAAAATCCCGACGAGTTATAGAAACTAAATTTGAAAATCCTGATCAGTTATAACACTGGATTTGAAAATCCCGACCAATTATAAAACTAGATTTGAAAATCCCGACCAGTTATAGCAAATGGATTTGAAAATCTTGACCAGTTATAAAACTGTATTTGAAAATCCCGACCAGTTATAACACTAGATTTGAAAATCCCGACCAGTTATAGAAACTGGATTTGAAAATCCCGACCAGTTATAAAAACTGGATTTGAAAATCCCGACCAGTTATAGAAACTGGATTTAAAAATTCCGACCAGTTATGACACTAGATTTGAAAATCCCGATCAGTTATAACACTGAATTTGAAAATCCCGACCAGTTATAAAAACTGGATTTGAAAATCCCGACCAGTTATAGAAACTGGATTTGAAAATCCTGACCAGTTATAGAAACTGGATTTTAAAATCCCGACCAATTATAGAAACTGGATTTGAAAATCCTAACCAGTTATAGAAACTGGATTTGAAAATCCCGACCAGTTATAAAAACTAGATTTGAAAATCCCGACCAGTTATAGAAACTGGATTTGAAAATCCCGACCAGTTATAGAAACTGGATTTGAAAATATCGACCAATTATAGAAACTAGATTTGAAAATCCCGACCAGTTATAAAACTGGATTTGAAAATCTCGACCAGTTATAGAAACTGGATTTGAAAATCCCGACCAGTTATAAAAACTGGATTTGAAAATCCCAACCAGTTATAGAAACTGGATTTCAAAATCCCGACCAGTTATAGAAACTGGAGTTGAAAATCCCGACCAGTTATAACACTGAATTTGAAAATCCCGACCAGTTATAAAAACTGGATTTGAAAATCCCAACCAGTTATAGAAACTGGATTTGAAAATCCTGACCAGTTATAGAAACTGAATTTGAAAATCCCGACCAGTTATTAAAACTGGATTTGAAAATCCCGACCAGTTATAAAACTGGATTTGAAAATCCCGACGAGTTATAGAAACTGAATTTGAAAATCCTGATCAGTTATAACACTGGATTTGAAAATCCCAACCAATTATAAAACTAGATTTGAAAATCCCGACCAGTTATAAAACTGGATTTGAAAATCCCGACCAGTTATAAAAACTAGAGTTGAAAATGCCGACCAGTTATAGAAACTGGATTTGAAAATCCCGACCAGTTATAGAAACTGGATTTGAAAATCTCGACCAGTTATAGAAACAGGATTTTAAAATCCCGACCAGTTATAGAAACTAGATTTGAAAATCCCGACCATTTATAAAATCTGGAATTGAAAATCCCGACCAGTTATAGAAACTGATTTCAAAATCCCGACCAGTTATAGAAACTGGATTTGAAAATCCCGACCAGTTATAGATACTGGATTTGAAAATCCCGACCAATTATAACACTGAATTTGAAAATCCCGACCGGTTATAAAAACTGGATTTGAAAATCCCGACCAGTTATAGAATGTTGATTTGAAAATCCTGACCAGTTATAGAAACTGGATTTGAAAATCCCGACCAGTTATAAAAACTGGATTTGAAAATCTCGACCAGTTATAAAACTGGATTTGAAAATCCCGACCAGTTATAGAAATTAGATTTGAAAATCCTGATCAGTTATAACACTGGATTTGAAAATCCCGACCAATTATAAAACTAGATTTGAAAATCGGGACCTATTATAAAAACTGGATTTGAAAAACCCGACCAGTTATAAATCTGGATTTGAAAATCTCAACCAGTTATAAAACTAGATTTAAAAATCCCGACCAGTTATAGAAACAGCATTTGAAAATCCTGACCAGTTATAAAACTGGATTTGAAAATCCGGACCAGTTATAGAAATTGGATTTGAAAATCCCGACCAGTTATGACACTAGATTTTGAAATCACGACCAGTTATAGAAACTGGATTTGAAAATCCCAACCAGTTATAGAAACTGGATTTGAAAATCCCGACCAGTTATAGAAACTGGATTTGAAAATCCCGACCAGTTGTAAAAACTGAATTTTGAAAATCCCGACTAGTTACAAAAACTGGATTTGAAAATCCCGACCAGTTATAAAAACTAGATTTGAAAATCTCGACCAGTTATAGAAACTGGATTTGACAATCCCGACCAGTTATAGAAACTGGATTTGAAAATCCCGACCAGTTATAGAAACTAGATTTGAAAATCCCAACCAGTTATAAAACTGGATTTGAAAATCCAGACCAGTTATAGAAACTGGATTTGAAATTCCCGACCAGTTATAAAAACTAGATTTGAAAATCCCGACCAATTATAGAAACTGGATTTCAAAATACCGACCAGTTATAGAAACTGGATTTTAAAATCCCGACCAGTTATAGAAACTGGATTTGAAAATCCCGACCAGTTATAACACTGAATTTGAAAATCCCGACCAGTTATAAAACTAGATTTGAAAATCCCGACCAGTTATAGAAAATGGATTTGAAAATCCCGACCAGTTATAAAACTGGATTTGAAAATCCCGACCAGTTATAAAGCTGGATTTGAAAATCCCGACCAGTTATAAAAACTAGATTTGAAAATCCTGACCAGTTATAGAAACTGGATTTGAAAATCCTGACCAGTTATAGAAACTGGATTTGAAAATATCGACCAATTATAGAAACTAGATTTGAAAATCCCGACCAGTTATAAAAACTAGATTTGAAAATCCCGACCAGTTATAAAAACTAGATTTGAAAATCCCGACCAGTTATAGAAACTGGATTTGAAAATCCCGACCAGTTATAGAAACTGGATTTGAAATATCGACCAATTATAGAAACTAGATTTGAAAATCCCGACCAGTTATAAAACTGGATTTGAAAATCTCGACCAGTTATAGAAACTGGATTTGAAAATCCCGACCAGTTATAAAAACTGGATTTGAAAATCCCAACCAGTTATAGAAACTGGATTTCAAAATCCCGACCAGTTATAGAAACTGGAGTTGAAAATCCCGACCAGTTATAACACTGAATTTGAAAATCCCGACCAGTTATAAAAACTGGATTTGAAAATCCCAACCAGTTATAGAAACTGGATTTGAAAATCCTGAAAAGTTATAGAAACTGAATTTGAAAATCCCGACCAGTTATTAAAACTGGATTTGAAAATCCCGACCAGTTATAAAACTGGATTTGAAAATCCCGACGAGTTATAGAAACTGAATTTGAAAATCCTGATCAATTATAACACTGGATTTGAAAATCCCGACCAATTATAAAACTAGATTTGAAAATCCCGACCAGTTATAAAGCTGGATTTGAAAATCCCGACCAGTTATAAAAACTAGATTTGAAAATCCTGACCAGTTATAGAAACTGGATTTGAAAATCCTGACCAGTTATAGAAACTGGATTTGAAAATATCGACCAATTATAGAAACTAGATTTGAAAATCCCGACCAGTTATAAAAACTAGATTTGAAAATCCCGACCAGTTATAAAAACTAGATTTGAAAATCCCGACCAGTTATAGAAACTGGATTTGAAAATCCCGACCAGTTATAGAAACTGGATTTGAAATATCGACCAATTATAGAAACTAGATTTGAAAATCCCGACCAGTTATAAAACTGGATTTGAAAATCTCGACCAGTTATAGAAACTGGATTTGAAAATCCCGACCAGTTATAAAAACTGGATTTGAAAATCCCAACCAGTTATAGAAACTGGATTTCAAAATCCCGACCAGTTATAGAAACTGGAGTTGAAAATCCCGACCAGTTATAACACTGAATTTGAAAATCCCGACCAGTTATAAAAACTGGATTTGAAAATCCCAACCAGTTATAGAAACTGGATTTGAAAATCCTGAAAAGTTATAGAAACTGAATTTGAAAATCCCGACCAGTTATTAAAACTGGATTTGAAAATCCCGACCAGTTATAAAACTGGATTTGAAAATCCCGACGAGTTATAGAAACTGAATTTGAAAATCCTGATCAATTATAACACTGGATTTGAAAATCCCGACCAATTATAAAACTAGATTTGAAAATCCCGACCAGTTATAAAACTGGATTTGAAAATCCCGACCAGTTATAAAAACTAGAGTTGAAAATGCCGACCAGTTATAGAAACTGGATTTGAAAATCCCGACCAGTTATAGAAACTGGATTTGAAAATCTCGACCAGTTATAGAAACAGGATTTGAAAATCCCGACCAGTTATAGAAACTAGATTTGAAAATCCCGACCATTTATAAAATATGGAATTGAAAATCCCGACCAGTTATAGAAACTGGATTTAAAAATATCGACCAGTTATAGAAACTAGATTTGAAAATCCCAACCAGTTATAAAACTGGATTTGAAAATCCCGACCAGTTATAAAAACTGGATTTGAAAATGCCAACCAGTTATAGAAACTGGATTTCAAAATCCCTACCAGTTATAGAAACTGGAGTTGAAAATCCCGACCAGTTATAAAAACTGGATTTGAAAATCCCGACCAGTTATAAAACTGGATTTGAAAATCCTGACTAGTTATAGAAACTGGATTTGAAAATCCTGACCAGTTATAGAAATTGGATTTTAAAATCCCGACCAATTATAGAAACTGGATTTGAAAATCCCGACCAGTTATAGAAACTGCATTTGAAAATCCCGACCAGTTATAAAAACTAGACTTGAAAATCCCGATCAGTTATAGAAACTGGATTTGAAAATCCCGACCAGTTATAGAAACTGGATTTGAAAATATCGACCAGTTATAGAAACTAGATTTGAAAATCCCAACCAGTTATAAAACTGGATTTGAAAATCCCGACCAGTTATAGAAACTGGATTTTAAAATCCCAACCAGTTATAAAAACTGGATTTGAAAATGCCAACCAGTTATAGAAACTGGATTTCAAAATCCCTACCAGTTATAGAAACTGGAGTTGAAAATCCCGACCAGTTATAAAAACTGAATTTGAAAATCCCGACCAGTTATAAAACTGGATTTGAAAATCCTGACTAGTTATAGAAACTGAATTTGAAAATCCTGACCAGTTATAAAAACTGGATTTGAAAGTCCCGACCAGTTATAAAAACTGGATTTAAAAATCCCGACCAGTTATAGAAACTGGATTTGAAAATCCTGACCAGTTATAGAAATTGAGTTTGAAAATCCTGACCAGTTATGAAAACTGGATTTGAAAATCCCGACCAGTTATAAAACTGGATTTGAAAATCCCGACGAGTTATAGAAACTAAATTTGAAAATCCTGATCAGTTATAACACTGGATTTGAAAATTCCGACCAATTATAAAACTAGATTTGAAAATCACGACCAGTTATAGCAAATGGATTTGAAAATCCCGACCAGTTATAAAACTGGATTTGAAAATCCCGACCAGTTATGACACTAGATTTGAAAATCCCGACCAGTTATAAAAACTGGATTTGAAAATCCTGACCAGTTATAGAAACTGGATTTTAAAATCCCGACCAATTATAGAAACTGGATTTGAAAATCCTGACCAGTTATAGAAACTGGATTTGAAAATCCCGACCAGTTATAAAAACTAGATTTGAAAATCCCGACCAGTTATAGAAACTGGATTTGAAAATCCCGACCAGTTATAGAAACTGGATTTGAAAATATCGACAAGTTATAGAAACTAGATTTGAAAATCCCGACCAGTTATAAAACTGGATTTGAAAATCCCGACCAGTTATAGAAACTGGAGTTGAAAATCCCAACCAGTTATAACACTGAATTTGAAAATCTCGACCAGTTATAAAAACTGGATTTGAAATTCCCGACCAGTTATAGAAACTGGATTTGAAAATCCCGACCAGTTATAAAAACTAGATTTGAAAATCCTGACCAGTTATAAAACTGGAATTGAAAATCCCGACCAGTTATAAAAACTAGAGTTGAAAATCCCGACCAGTTATAGAAACTGGATTTGAAAATCCCGATCAGTTATAGAAACTGGATTTGAAAATCTCGACCAGTTATAGAAACAGGATTTGAAAATCCCGACCAGTTATAGAAACTGGATTTGAAAATCCCGACCAGTTATAAAATCTGGAATTGAAAATCCCGACCAGTTATATAAACTGGATTTTAAAATCCCGACCAGTTATAGAAACTGGATTTGAAAATCCCGACCAGTTATAGAAACTGGATTTAAAAATCCCGACCAGTTATAACACTGAATTTGAAAATCCCGACCGGTTATAAAAACTGGATTTGAAAATCCCGACCAATTATAGAAACTTGATTTGAAAATCCTGACCAGTTATAGAAACTGGATTTGAAAATCCCGACCAGTTATAAAAACTGGATTTGAAAATCTCGACCAGTTATAAAACTGGATTTGAAAATCCCGACCAGTTATAGAAATTGGATTTGAAAATACTGATCAGTTATAACACTGGATTTGAAAATCCCGACCAATTATAAAACTAGATTTGAAAATCCCGACCAGTTATAAATCTGGATTTGAAAATCACAACCAGTTATAAAACTAGATTTAAAAATCCCGACCAGTTATAGAAACAACATTTGAAAATCCTGACCAGTTATAAAACTGGATTTGAAAATCCCGACCAGTTATAGAAATTGGATTTGAAAATCCCGACCAGTTATGACACTAGATTTTGAAATCACGACCAGTTATAGAAACTGGATTTGAAAATCACAACCAGTTATAGAAACTGGATTTGAAAATCCCGACAAGTTATAGAAACTGGATTTGAAAATCCCGACCAGTTACAAAAACTGGATTTGAAAATCCCGACCAGTTATAAAAACTAGATTTCAAAATCTTGATGAGTTATAGAAACTGGATTTGAAAATCCCGACCAGTTACAGAAACTGGATTTGAAAATCCCGAGCAGTTATAGAAACTAGATTTGAAAATCCCGACAAGTTATAAAACTGGATTTGAAAATCCCGACCAGTTATAGAAACTGGATTTGAAAATCCCGACCAGTTATAAAAACTGGATTTGAAAATCCTGACCAGTTATAGAAACTGGATTTCAAAATACCGACCAGTTATAGAAACTGGATTTGAAAATCCCGACCAGTTATAGAAACTGGATTTGAAATTCCCGACCAGTTATAACACTGAATTTGAAAATCCCGACCAGTTATAAAAACTGAATTTGAAAATCCTGACCAGTTATAGAAAATGGATTTGAAAATCCTGACCTGTTATAGAAACTGAATTTGAAAATCCTGACCAGTTATGAAAACTGGATTTGAAAATCCCGACCAGTTATAAAACTGGATTTGAAAATCCCGACGAGTTATAGAAACTAAATTTGAAAATCCTGATCAGTTATAACACTGGATTTGAAAATCCCGACCAATTATAAAACTAGATTTGAAAATCCCGACCAGTTATAGCAAATGGATTTGAAAATCTTGACCAGTTATAAAACTGTATTTGAAAATCCCGACCAGTTATAACACTAGATTTGAAAATCCCGACCAGTTATAGAAACTGGATTTGAAAATCCCAACCAGTTATAAAAACTGGATTTGAAAATCCCGACCAGTTATAGAAACTGGATTTAAAAATTCCGACCAGTTATGACACTAGATTTGAAAATCCCGACCAGTTATAACACTGAATTTGAAAATCCCGACCAGTTATAAAAACTGGATTTGAAAATCCGGACCAGTTATAGAAACTGGATTTGAAAATCCTGACCAGTTATAGAAACTGGATTTTAAAATCCCGACCAATTATAGAAACTGGATTTGAAATACCTAACCAGTTATAGAAACTGGATTTGAAAATCCCGACCAGTTATAAAAACTAGATTTGAAAATCCCGACCAGTTATAGAAACTGGATTTGAAAATCCCGACCAGTTATAGAAACTGGATTTGAAAATATCGACTAATTATAGAAACTAGATTTGAAAATCCCGACCAGTTATAAAACTGGATTTGAAAATCTCGACCAGTTATAGAAACTGGATTTGAAAATCCCGACCAGTTATAAAAACTGGATTTGAAAATCCCAACCAGTTATAGAAACTGGATTTCAAAATCCCGACCAGTTATAGAAACTGGAGTTCTAAATCCCGACCAGTTATAACACTGAATTTGAAAATCCCGACCAGTTATAAAAACTGGATTTGAAAATCCCAACCAGTTATAGAAACTGGATTTGAAAATCCTGACCAGTTATAGAAAGTGAATTTGAAAATCCCGACCAGTTATTAAAACTGGATTTGAAAATCCCGACCAGTTATAAAACTGGATTTGAAAATCCCGACGAGTTATAGAAACTGAATTTGAAAATCCTGATCAGTTATAACACTGGATTTGAAAATCCCGACCAATTATAAAACTAGATTTGAAAATCCCGACCAGTTATAAAACTGGATTTGAAAATCCCGACCAGTTATAAAAACTAGAGTTGAAAATGCCGACCAGTTATAGAAACTGGATTTGAAAATCCCGACTAGTTATAGAAACTGGATTTGAAAATCTTGACCAGTTATAGAAACAGGATTTTAAAATCCCGACCAGTTATAGAAACTAGATTTGAAAATCCCGACCATTTATAAAATCTGGAATTGAAAATCCCGACCAGTTATAAAAACTGATTTCAAAATCCCCACCAGTTATAGAAACTGGATTTGAAAATCCCGACCAGTTATAGAAACTGGATTTGAAAATCCCGACCAGTTATAACACTGAATTTGAAAATCCCGACCGGTTATAAAAACTGGATTTGAAAATCCCGACCAGTTATAGAATGTTGATTTGAAAATCCTGACCAGTTATAGAAACTGGATTTGAAAATCCCGACCAGTTATAAAAACTGGATTTGAAAATCTAGACTAGTTATAAAACTGGATTTGAAAATCCCGACCAGTTATAGAAATTAGATTTGAAAATCCTAATCAGTTATAACACTGGATTTGAAAATCCCGACCAATTATAAAACTAGATTTGAAAATCGGGACCTATTATAAAAACTGGATTTGAAAATCCCGACCAGTTATAAATCTGGATTTGAAAATCTCAACCAGTTATAAAACTAGATTTAAAAATCCCGACCAGTTATAGAAACAGCATTTGAAAATCCTGACCAGTTATAAAACTGGATTTGAAAATCCGGACCAGTTATAGAAATTGGATTTGAAAATCCCGACCAGTTATGACACTAGATTTTGAAATCACGACCAGTTATAGAAACTGGATTTGAAAATCCCAACCAGTTATAGAAACTGGATTTGAAAATCCCGACCAGTTATAGAAACTGGATTTGAAAATCCCGACCAGTTGTAAAAACTGAATTTTAAAAATCCCGACTAGTTACAAAAACTGGATTTGAAAATCCCGACCAGTTATAAAAACTAGATTTGAAAATCTCGACCAGTTATAAAAACTGGATTTGAAAATCCCGACCAGTTATAGAAACTGGATTTGAAAATCCCGACCAGTTATAGAAACTAGATTTGAAAATCCCAACCAGTTATAAAACTGGATTTGAAAATCCCGACCAGTTATAGAAACTGGATTTGAAAATCCCGACCAGTTATAAAAACTAGATTTGAAAATCCCGACCAGTTATAGAAACTGGATTTCAAAATACCGACCAGTTATAGAAATTGGATTTGAAAATCCCGACCAGTTATAGAAACTGGATTTGAAAATCCCGACCAGTTATAACACTGAATTTGAAAATCCCGACCAGTTATAAAACTAGATTTGAAAATCCCGACCAGTTATAGAAAATGGATTTGAAAATCCCGACCAGTTATAAAACTGGATTTGAAAATCCCGACCAGTTATAAAGCTGGATTTGAAAATCCCGACCAGTTATAAAAACTAGATTTGAAAATACCGACCAGTTATAAAAACTAGATTTGAAAATCCTGACCAGTTATAGAAACTGGATTTGAAAATCCCGACCAGTTATAGAAACTGGATTTGAAAATATCGACCAATTATAGAAACTAGATTTGAAAATCCCGACCAGTTATAAAAACTAGATTTGAAAATCCCGACCAGTTCTAAAAACTAGATTTGAAAATCCCGACCAGTTCTAAAAACTAGATTTGAAAATCCCGACCAGTTATAGAAACTGGATTTGAAAATCCCGACCAGTTATAGAAACTGGATTTGAAATATCGACCAATTATAAAAACTAGATTTGAAAATCCCGACCAGTTATAAAACTGGATTTGAAAATCTCGACCAGTTATAGAAACTGGATTTGAAAATCCCGACCAGTTATAAAAACTGGATTTGAAAATCCCAACCAGTTATAGAAACTGGATTTCAAAATCCCGACCAGTTATAGAAACTGGAGTTGAAAATCCCGACCAGTTATAAAACTGAATTTGAAAATCCCGACCAGTTATAAAAACTGGATTTGAAAATCCCAACCAGTTATAGAAACTGGATTTGAAAATCCTGACCAGTTATAGAAACTGAATTTGAAAATCCCGACCAGTTATTAAAACTGGATTTGAAAATCCCGACCAGTTATAAAACTGGATTTGAAAATCCCGACGAGTTATAGAAACTGAATTTGAAAATCCTGATCAATTATAACACTAGATTTGAAAATCCCGACCAATTATAAAACTAGATTTGAAAATCCCGACCAGTTATAAAACTGGATTTGAAAATCCCGACCAGTTATAAAAACTAGAGTTGAAAATGCCGACCAGTTATAGAAACTGGATTTGAAAATCCCGACTAGTTATAGAAACTGGATTTGAAAATCTCGACCAGTTATAGAAACAGGATTTGAAAATCCCGACCAGTTATAGAAACTAGATTTGAAAATCCCGACCATTTATAAAATCTGGAATTGAAAATCCCGACCAGTTATAGAAACTGATTTCAAAATCCCGACCAGTTATAGAAACTGGATTTGAAAATCCCGCCAGTTATAGAAACTGGATTTGAAAATCCCGACCAGTTATAACACTGAATTTGAAAATCCCGATCGGTTATAAAAACTGGATTTGAAAATCCCGACCAGTTATAGAATATTGATTTGAAAATCCTGACCAGTTATAGAAACTGGATTTGAAAATCCCGACCAGTTATAAAAACTGGATTTGAAAATCTCGACCAGTTATAAAACTGGATTTGAAAATCCCGACCAGTTATAGAAATTAGATTTGAAAATCCTGATCAGTTATAACACTGGTTTTGAAAATCCCGACCAATTATAAAACTAGATTTGAAAATCGGGACCTATTATAAAAACTGGATTTGAAAATCCCGACCAGTTATAAATCTGGATTTGAAAATCCCAACCAGTTATAAAACTAGATTTAAAAATCCCGACCAGTTATAGGAACAACATTTGAAAATCCTGACCAGTTATAAAACTGGATTTGAAAATCCCGACCAGTTATAGAAATTGGACTTGAAAATCCCGACCAGTTATGACACTAGATTTTGAAATCACGACCAGTTATAGAAACTGGATTTGAAAATCCCAACCAGTTATAGAAACTGGATTTGAAAATCCCGACCAGTTATAGAAACTGGATTTGAAAATCCCGACCAGTTGTAAAAACTGAATTTTGAAAATCCCGACCAGTTACAAAAACTGGATTTGAAAATCCCGACCAGTTATAAAAACTAGATTTGAAAATCTCGACCAGTTATAGAAACTGGATTTGAAAATCCCGACCAGTTATAGAAACTGGATTTGAAAATCTCGATCAGTTATAGAAACTAGATTTGAAAATCCTGACCAGTTATAAAACTGGATTTGAAAATCCCGACCAGTTATAGAAACTGGATTTGAAAATCCCGACCAGTTATAAAAACTGGATTTGAAAATCCCGACCAGTTATAGAAACTGGATTTCAAAATACCGACCAGTTATAGAAACTGGATTTGAAAATCCCGACCAGTTATAGAAACTGGATTTGAAAATCCCGACCAGTTATAACACTGAATTTGAAAATCCCGACCAGTTATAAAAACTGGATTTGAAAATCCCGACCAGTTATAGAAACTGGATTTGAAAATCCTGACCTGTTATAGAAACTGAATTTGAAAATCTTGACCAGTTATGAAAACTGGATTTGAAAATCCCGACCAGTTATAAAACTGGATTTGAAAATCCCGACGAGTTATAGAAACTAAATTTGAAAATCCTGATCAGTTATAACACTGGATTTGAAAATCCCGACAAATTATAAAACTAGATTTGAAAATTCCGACCAGTTATAGCAAATGGATTTGAAAATCCCGACCAGTTATAAAAACTAGATTTGAAAATCCCGACCAGTTATAGAAACTGGATTTGAAAATCCCGACCAGTTATAGAAACTGGATTTGAAAATATCGACTAATTATAGAAACTAGATTTGAAAATCCCGACCAGTTATAAAACTGGATTTGAAAATCTCGACCAGTTATAGAAACTGGATTTGAAAATCCCGACCAGTTATAAAAACTGGATTTGAAAATCCCAACCAGTTATAGAAACTGGATTTCAAAATCCCGACCAGTTATAGAAACTGGAGTTCTAAATCCCGACCAGTTATAACACTGAATTTGAAAATCCCGACCAGTTATAAAAACTGGATTTGAAAATCCCAACCAGTTATAGAAACTGGATTTGAAAATCCTGACCAGTTATAGAAAGTGAATTTGAAAATCCCGACCAGTTATTAAAACTGGATTTGAAAATCCCGACCAGTTATAAAACTGGATTTGAAAATCCCGACGAGTTATAGAAACTGAATTTGAAAATCCTGATCAGTTATAACACTGGATTTGAAAATCCCGACCAATTATAAAACTAGATTTGAAAATCCCGACCAGTTATAAAACTGGATTTGAAAATCCCGACCAGTTATAAAAACTAGAGTTGAAAATGCCGACCAGTTATAGAAACTGGATTTGAAAATCCCGACTAGTTATAGAAACTGGATTTGAAAATCTTGACCAGTTATAGAAACAGGATTTTAAAATCCCGACCAGTTATAGAAACTAGATTTGAAAATCCCGACCATTTATAAAATCTGGAATTGAAAATCCCGACCAGTTATAAAAACTGATTTCAAAATCCCGACCAGTTATAGAAACTGGATTTGAAAATCCCGACCAGTTATAGAAACTGGATTTGAAAATCCCGACCAGTTATAACACTGAATTTGAAAATCCCGACCGGTTATAAAAACTGGATTTGAAAATCCCGACCAGTTATAGAATGTTGATTTGAAAATCCTGACCAGTTATAGAAACTGGATTTGAAAATCCCGACCAGTTATAAAAACTGGATTTGAAAATCTAGACTAGTTATAAAACTGGATTTGAAAATCCCGACCAGTTATAGAAATTAGATTTGAAAATCCTAATCAGTTATAACACTGGATTTGAAAATCCCGACCAATTATAAAACTAGATTTGAAAATCGGGACCTATTATAAAAACTGGATTTGAAAATCCCGACCAGTTATAAATCTGGATTTGAAAATCTCAACCAGTTATAAAACTAGATTTAAAAATCCCGACCAGTTATAGAAACAGCATTTGAAAATCCTGACCAGTTATAAAACTGGATTTGAAAATCCGGACCAGTTATAGAAATTGGATTTGAAAATCCCGACCAGTTATGACACTAGATTTTGAAATCACGACCAGTTATAGAAACTGGATTTGAAAATCCCAACCAGTTATAGAAACTGGATTTGAAAATCCCGACCAGTTATAGAAACTGGATTTGAAAATCCCGACCAGTTGTAAAAACTGAATTTTAAAAATCCCGACTAGTTACAAAAACTGGATTTGAAAATCCCGACCAGTTATAAAAACTAGATTTGAAAATCTCGACCAGTTATAAAAACTGGATTTGAAAATCCCGACCAGTTATAGAAACTGGATTTGAAAATCCCGACCAGTTATAGAAACTAGATTTGAAAATCCCAACCAGTTATAAAACTGGATTTGAAAATCCCGACCAGTTATAGAAACTGGATTTGAAAATCCCGACCAGTTATAAAAACTAGATTTGAAAATCCCGACCAGTTATAGAAACTGGATTTCAAAATACCGACCAGTTATAGAAATTGGATTTGAAAATCCCGACCAGTTATAGAAACTGGATTTGAAAATCCCGACCAGTTATAACACTGAATTTGAAAATCCCGACCAGTTATAAAACTAGATTTGAAAATCCCGACCAGTTATAGAAAATGGATTTGAAAATCCCGACCAGTTATAAAACTGGATTTGAAAATCCCGACCAGTTATAAAGCTGGATTTGAAAATCCCGACCAGTTATAAAAACTAGATTTGAAAATACCGACCAGTTATAAAAACTAGATTTGAAAATCCTGACCAGTTATAGAAACTGGATTTGAAAATCCCGACCAGTTATAGAAACTGGATTTGAAAATATCGACCAATTATAGAAACTAGATTTGAAAATCCCGACCAGTTATAAAAACTAGATTTGAAAATCCCGACCAGTTCTAAAAACTAGATTTGAAAATCCCGACCAGTTCTAAAAACTAGATTTGAAAATCCCGACCAGTTATAGAAACTGGATTTGAAAATCCCGACCAGTTATAGAAACTGGATTTGAAATATCGACCAATTATAAAAACTAGATTTGAAAATCCCGACCAGTTATAAAACTGGATTTGAAAATCTCGACCAGTTATAGAAACTGGATTTGAAAATCCCGACCAGTTATAAAAACTGGATTTGAAAATCCCAACCAGTTATAGAAACTGGATTTCAAAATCCCGACCAGTTATAGAAACTGGAGTTGAAAATCCCGACCAGTTATAAAACTGAATTTGAAAATCCCGACCAGTTATAAAAACTGGATTTGAAAATCCCAACCAGTTATAGAAACTGGATTTGAAAATCCTGACCAGTTATAGAAACTGAATTTGAAAATCCCGACCAGTTATTAAAACTGGATTTGAAAATCCCGACCAGTTATAAAACTGGATTTGAAAATCCCGACGAGTTATAGAAACTGAATTTGAAAATCCTGATCAATTATAACACTAGATTTGAAAATCCCGACCAATTATAAAACTAGATTTGAAAATCCCGACCAGTTATAAAACTGGATTTGAAAATCCCGACCAGTTATAAAAACTAGAGTTGAAAATGCCGACCAGTTATAGAAACTGGATTTGAAAATCCCGACTAGTTATAGAAACTGGATTTGAAAATCTCGACCAGTTATAGAAACAGGATTTGAAAATCCCGACCAGTTATAGAAACTAGATTTGAAAATCCCGACCATTTATAAAATCTGGAATTGAAAATCCCGACCAGTTATAGAAACTGATTTCAAAATCCCGACCAGTTATAGAAACTGGATTTGAAAATCCCGCCAGTTATAGAAACTGGATTTGAAAATCCCGACCAGTTATAACACTGAATTTGAAAATCCCGATCGGTTATAAAAACTGGATTTGAAAATCCCGACCAGTTATAGAATATTGATTTGAAAATCCTGACCAGTTATAGAAACTGGATTTGAAAATCCCGACCAGTTATAAAAACTGGATTTGAAAATCTCGACCAGTTATAAAACTGGATTTGAAAATCCCGACCAGTTATAGAAATTAGATTTGAAAATCCTGATCAGTTATAACACTGGTTTTGAAAATCCCGACCAATTATAAAACTAGATTTGAAAATCGGGACCTATTATAAAAACTGGATTTGAAAATCCCGACCAGTTATAAATCTGGATTTGAAAATCCCAACCAGTTATAAAACTAGATTTAAAAATCCCGACCAGTTATAGGAACAACATTTGAAAATCCTGACCAGTTATAAAACTGGATTTGAAAATCCCGACCAGTTATAGAAATTGGACTTGAAAATCCCGACCAGTTATGACACTAGATTTTGAAATCACGACCAGTTATAGAAACTGGATTTGAAAATCCCAACCAGTTATAGAAACTGGATTTGAAAATCCCGACCAGTTATAGAAACTGGATTTGAAAATCCCGACCAGTTGTAAAAACTGAATTTTGAAAATCCCGACCAGTTACAAAAACTGGATTTGAAAATCCCGACCAGTTATAAAAACTAGATTTGAAAATCTCGACCAGTTATAGAAACTGGATTTGAAAATCCCGACCAGTTATAGAAACTGGATTTGAAAATCTCGATCAGTTATAGAAACTAGATTTGAAAATCCTGACCAGTTATAAAACTGGATTTGAAAATCCCGACCAGTTATAGAAACTGGATTTGAAAATCCCGACCAGTTATAAAAACTGGATTTGAAAATCCCGACCAGTTATAGAAACTGGATTTCAAAATACCGACCAGTTATAGAAACTGGATTTGAAAATCCCGACCAGTTATAGAAACTGGATTTGAAAATCCCGACCAGTTATAACACTGAATTTGAAAATCCCGACCAGTTATAAAAACTGGATTTGAAAATCCCGACCAGTTATAGAAACTGGATTTGAAAATCCTGACCTGTTATAGAAACTGAATTTGAAAATCTTGACCAGTTATGAAAACTGGATTTGAAAATCCCGACCAGTTATAAAACTGGATTTGAAAATCCCGACGAGTTATAGAAACTAAATTTGAAAATCCTGATCAGTTATAACACTGGATTTGAAAATCCCGACAAATTATAAAACTAGATTTGAAAATTCCGACCAGTTATAGCAAATGGATTTGAAAATCCCGACCAGTTATAAAATTGGATTTGAAAATCCCGACCAGTTATGACACTAGATTTGAAAATCCCGACGAGTTATAGAAACTGGATTTGAAAATCCCGACCAGTTATAAAAACTAGATTTGAAAATTCAGACCAGTTATTGAAACTGGATTTGAAAATCCTGACCAGTTATAGAAATTGGATTTTAAAATCCCGACCAATTATAGAAACTGGATTTGAAAATCCTGACCAGTTATAGAAACTGGATTTGAAAATCCCGACCAGTTATAAAAACTAGACATGAAAATCCCGATCAGTTATAAAAACTGGATTTGAAAATCCCGACCAGTTATAGAAACTGGATTTGAAAATATCGCCCAGTTATAGAAACTAGATTTGAAAATCCCAACCAGTTATAAAACTGGATTTGAAAATCCCGACCAGTTATAAAAACTGGATTTGAAAATGCCAACCAGTTATAGAAACTGGATTTCAAAATCTCTACCAGTTATAGAAACTGGAGTTGAAAATCCCGACCAGTTATAAAAACTGGATTTGAAAATCCCGACCAGTTATAAAACTGGATTTGAAAATCCTGACTAGTTATAGAAACTGAATTTGAAAATCCTGACTAGTTATAAAAACTGGATTTGAAAGTCCCGACCAGTTATAAAAACTGGATTTGAAAATCCCGACCAGTTATAGAAACTGAATTTGAAAATCCTGACCAGTTATAGAAATTGAGTTTGAAAATCCTGACCAGTTATGAAAACTGGATTTGAAAATCCCGACCAGTTATAAAACTGGATTTGAAAATCCCGACGAGTTATAGAAACTAAATTTGAAAATCCTGATCAGTTGTAACACTGGATTTGAAAATTCCGACCAATTATAAAACTAGATTTGAAAATCCCGACCAGTTATAGCAAATGGATTTGAAAATCCCGACCAGTTATAAAACTGGATTTGAAAATCCCGACCAGTTATGACACTAGATTTGAAAATCCCGACCAGTTATAAAAACTGGATTTGAAAATCCCGACCAGTTATAGAAACTGGATTTTAAAATCCCGACCAATTATAGAAACTGGATTTGAAAATCCTGACCAGTTATAGAAACTGGATTTGAAAATCCCGACCAGTTATAAAAACTAGATTTGAAAATCCCGACCAGTTATAGAAACTGGATTTGAAAATCCCGACCAGTTATAGAAACTGGATTTGAAAATATCGACCAGTTATAGAAACTAGATTTGAAAATCCCGACCAGTTATAAAACTGGATTTGAAAATCTCGACCAGTTATAGAAACTGGATTTGAAAATCTCGACCAGTTATAAAAACTGGATTTGAAAATCCCAACCAGTTATAGAAACTGGATTTCAAAATCCCGACCAGTTATAGAAACTGGAGTTGAAAATCCCGACCAGTTATAACACTGAATTTGAAAATCTCGACCAGTTATAAAAACTGGATTTGAAATTCCCGACCAGTTATAGAAACTGGATTTGAAAATCCCGACCAGTTATAAAAACTAGATTTGAAAATCCTGACCAGTTATAAAACTGGAATTGAAAATCCCGACCAGTTATAAAAACTAGAGTTGAAAATCCCGACCAGTTATAGAAACTGGATTTGAAAATCCCGATCAGTTATAGAAACTGGATTTGAAAATCTCGACCAGTTATAGAAACAGGATTTGAAAATCCCGACCAGTTATAGAAACTGGATTTGAAAATCCCGACCAGTTATAAAATCTGGAATTGAAAATCCCGACCAGTTATATAAACTGGATTTTAAAATCCCGACCAGTTATAGAAACTGGATTTGAAAATCCTGACCAGTTATAGAAACTGGATTTAAAAATCCCGACCAGTTATAACACTGAATTTGAAAATCCCGACCGGTTATAAAAACTGGATTTGAAAATCCCGACCAGTTATAGAAACTTGATTTGAAAATCCTGACCAGTTATAGAAACTGGATTTGAAAATCCCGACCAGTTATAAAAACTGGATTTGAAAATCTCGACCAGTTATAAAACTGGATTTGAAAATCCCGACCAGTTATAGAAATTGGATTTGAAAATACTGATCAGTTATAACACTGGATTTGAAAATCCCGACCAATTATAAAACTAGATTTGAAAATCCCGACCAGTTATAAATCTGGATTTGAAAATCACAACCAGTTATAAAACTAGATTTAAAAATCCCGACCAGTTATAGAAACAACATTTGAAAATCCTGACCAGTTATAAAACTGGATTTGAAAATCCCGACCAGTTATAGAAATTGGATTTGAAAATCCCGACCAGTTATGACACTAGATTTTGAAATCACGACCAGTTATAGAAACTGGATTTGAAAATCACAACCAGTTATAGAAACTGGATTTGAAAATCCCGACCAGTTATAGAAACTGGATTTGAAAATCCCGACCAGTTACAAAAACTGGATTTGAAAATCCCGACCAGTTATAAAAACTAGATTTCAAAATCTTGATCAGTTATAGAAACTGGATTTGAAAATCCCGACCAGTTACAGAAACTGGATTTGAAAATCCCGAGCAGTTATAGAAACTAGATTTGAAAATCCCGACAAGTTATAAAACTGGATTTGAAAATCCCGACCAGTTATAGAAACTGGATTTGAAAATCCCGACCAGTTATAAAAACTGGATTTGAAAATCCTGACCAGTTATAGAAACTGGATTTCAAAATACCGACCAGTTATAGAAACTGGATTTGAAAATCCCGACCAGTTATAGAAACTGAATTTGAAATTCCCGACCAGTTATAACACTGAATTTGAAAATCCCGACCAGTTATAAAAACTGAATTTGAAAATCCCGACCAGTTATAGAAAATGGATTTGAAAATCCTGACCTGTTATAGA
This sequence comes from Nuphar pumila, assembly GCF_984573655.1. NCBI lineage: Eukaryota > Viridiplantae > Streptophyta > Magnoliopsida > Nymphaeales > Nymphaeaceae > Nuphar > Nuphar pumila. The sequence goes on from NC_143258.1 coordinate 69,564,018, forward strand.
AACTGAATTTGAAAATCCTGACCAGTTATGAAAACTGGATTTGAAAATCCCGACCAGTTATAAAACTGGATTTGAAAATCCCGACGAGTTATAGAAACTAAATTTGAAAATCCTGATCAGTTATAACACTGGATTTGAAAATCCCGACCAATTATAAAACTAGATTTGAAAATCCCGACCAGTTATAGCAAATGGATTTGAAAATCTTGACCAGTTATAAAACTGTATTTGAAAATCCCGACCAGTTATAACACTAGATTTGAAAATCCCGACCAGTTATAGAAACTGGATTTGAAAATCCCGACCAGTTATAAAAACTGGATTTGAAAATCCCGACCAGTTATAGAAACTGGATTTAAAAATTCCGACCAGTTATGACACTAGATTTGAAAATCCCGATCAGTTATAACACTGAATTTGAAAATTCCGACCAGTTATAAAAACTGGATTTGAAAATCCCGACCAGTTATAGAAACTGGATTTGAAAATCCTGACCAGTTATAGAAACTGGATTTTAAAATCCCGACCAATTATAGAAACTGGATTTGAAAATCCTAACCAGTTATAGAAACTGGATTTGAAAATCCCGACCAGTTATAAAAACTAGATTTGAAAATCCCGACCAGTTATAGAAACTGGATTTGAAAATCCCGACCAGTTATAGAAACTGGATTTGAAAATATCGACCAATTATAGAAACTAGATTTGAAAATCCCGACCAGTTATAAAACTGGATTTGAAAATCTCGACCAGTTATAGAAACTGGATTTGAAAATCCCGACCAGTTATAAAAACTGGATTTGAAAATCCCAACCAGTTATAGAAACTGGATTTCAAAATCCCGACCAGTTATAGAAACTGGAGTTGAAAATCCCGACCAGTTATAACACTGAATTTGAAAATCCCGACCAGTTATAAAAACTGGATTTGAAAATCCCAACCAGTTATAGAAACTGGATTTGAAAATCCTGACCAGTTATAGAAACTGAATTTGAAAATCCCGACCAGTTATTAAAACTGGATTTGAAAATCCCGACCAGTTATAAAACTGGATTTGAAAATCCCGACGAGTTATAGAAACTGAATTTGAAAATCCTGATCAGTTATAACACTGGATTTGAAAATCCCGACCAATTATAAAACTAGATTTGAAAATCCCGACCAGTTATAAAACTGGATTTGAAAATCCCGACCAGTTATAAAAACTAGAGTTGAAAATGCCGACCAGTTATAGAAACTGGATTTGAAAATCCCGACCAGTTATAGAAACTGGATTTGAAAATCTCGACCAGTTATAGAAACAGGATTTTAAAATCCCGACCAGTTATAGAAACTAGATTTGAAAATCCCGACCATTTATAAAATCTGGAATTGAAAATCCCGACCAGTTATAGAAACTGATTTCAAAATCCCGACCAGTTATAGAAACTGGATTTGAAAATCCCGACCAGTTATAGATACTGGATTTGAAAATCCCGACCAATTATAACACTGAATTTGAAAATCCCGACCGGTTATAAAAACTGGATTTGAAAATCCCGACCAGTTATAGAATGTTGATTTGAAAATCCTGACCAGTTATAGAAACTGGATTTGAAAATCCCGACCAGTTATAAAAACTGGATTTGAAAATCTCGACCAGTTATAAAACTGGATTTGAAAATCCCGACCAGTTATAGAAATTAGATTTGAAAATCGTGATCAGTTATAACACTAGATTTGAAAATCCCGACCAATTATAAAACTAGATTTGAAAATCGGGACCTATTATAAAAACTGGATTTGAAAAACCCGACCAGTTATAAATCTGGATTTGAAAATCTCAACCAGTTATAAAACTAGATTTAAAAATCCCGACCAGTTATAGAAACAGCATTTGAAAATCCTGACCAGTTATAAAACTGGATTTGAAAATCCGGACCAGTTATAGAAATTGGATTTGAAAATCCCGACCAGTTATGACACTAGATTTTGAAATCACGACCAGTTATAGAAACTGGATGTGAAAATCCCAACCAGTTATAGAAACTGGATTTGAAAATCCCGACCAGTTATAGAAACTGGATTTGAAAATCCCGACCAGTTGTAAAAACTGAATTTTGAAAATCCCGACTAGTTACAAAAACTGGATTTGAAAATCCCGACCAGTTATAAAAACTAGATTTGAAAATCTCGACCAGTTATAGAAACTGGATTTGACAATCCCGACCAGTTATAGAAACTGGATTTGAAAATCCCGACTAGTTATAGAAACTAGATTTGAAAATCCCAACCAGTTATAAAACTGGATTTGAAAATCCAGACCAGTTATAGAAACTGGATTTGAAATTCCCGACCAGTTATAAAAACTAGATTTGAAAATCCCGACCAGTTATAGAAACTGGATTTCAAAATACCGACCAGTTATAGAAACTGGATTTGAAAATCCCGACCAGTTATAGAAACTGGATTTGAAAATCCCGACCAGTTATAACACTGAATTTGAAAATCCCGACCAGTTATAAAACTAGATTTGAAAATCCCGACCAGTTATAGAAAATGGATTTGAAAATCCCGACCAGTTATAAAACTGGATTTGAAAATCCCGACCAGTTATAAAGCTGGATTTGAAAATCCCGACCAGTTATAAAAACTAGATTTGAAAATCCTGACCAGTTATAGAAACTGGATTTGAAAATCCCGACCAGTTATAGAAACTGGATTTGAAAATATCGACCAATTATAGAAACTAGATTTGAAAATCCCGACCAGTTATAAAAACTAGATTTGAAAATCCCGACCAGTTATAAAAACTAGATTTGAAAATCCCGACCAGTTATAGAAACTGGATTTGAAAATCCCGACCAGTTATAGAAACTGGATTTGAAATATCGACCAATTATAGAAACTAGATTTGAAAATCCCGACCAGTTATAAAACTGGATTTGAAAATCTCGACCAGTTATAGAAACTGGATTTGAAAATCCCGACCAGTTATAAAAACTGGATTTGAAAATCCCAACCAGTTATAGAAACTGGATTTCAAAATCCCGACCAGTTATAGAAACTGGAGTTGAAAATCCCGACCAGTTATAACACTGAATTTGAAAATCCCGACCAGTTATAAAAACTGGATTTGAAAATCCCAACCAGTTATAGAAACTGGATTTGAAAATCCTGAAAAGTTATAGAAACTGAATTTGAAAATCCCGACCAGTTATTAAAACTGGATTTGAAAATCCCGACCAGTTATAAAACTGGATTTGAAAATCCCGACGAGTTATAGAAACTGAATTTGAAAATCCTGATCAATTATAACACTGGAATTGAAAATCCCGACCAGTTATAGAAACTAGATTTGAAAATCCCGACCAGTTATAAAACTGGATTTGAAAATCTCGACCAGTTATAGAAACTGGATTTTAAAATCTCGACCAGTTATAAAAACTGGATTTGAAAATCCCAACCAGTTATAGAAACTGGATTTCAAAATCCCGACCAGTTATAGAAACTGGAGTTGAAAATCCCGACCAGTTATAACACTGAATTTGAAAATCTCGACCAGTTATAAAAACTGGATTTGAAAATCTCGACCAGTTATAAAACTGGATTTGAAAATCCCGACCAGTTATAGAAATTAGATTTGAAAATCCTGATCAGTTATAACACTGGTTTTGAAAATCCCGACCAATTATAAAACTAGATTTGAAAATCGGGACCTATTATAAAAACTGGATTTGAAAATCCCGACCAGTTATAAATCTGGATTTGAAAATCCCAACCAGTTATAAAACTAGATTTAAAAATCCCGACCAGTTATAGGAACAACATTTGAAAATCCTGACCAGTTATAAAACTGGATTTGAAAATCCCGACCAGTTATAGAAATTGGACTTGAAAATCCCGACCAGTTATGACACTAGATTTTGAAATCACGACCAGTTATAGAAACTGGATTTGAAAATCCCAACCAGTTATAGAAACTGGATTTGAAAATCCCGACCAGTTATAGAAACTGGATTTGAAAATCCCGACCAGTTGTAAAAACTGAATTTTGAAAATCCCGACCAGTTACAAAAACTGGATTTGAAAATCCCGACCAGTTATAAAAACTAGATTTGAAAATCTCGACCAGTTATAGAAACTGGATTTGAAAATCCCGACCAGTTATAGAAACTGGATTTGAAAATCTCGATCAGTTATAGAAACTAGATTTGAAAATCCTGACCAGTTATAAAACTGGATTTGAAAATCCCGACCAGTTATAGAAACTGGATTTGAAAATCCCGACCAGTTATAAAAACTGGATTTGAAAATCCCGACCAGTTATAGAAACTGGATTTCAAAATACCGATCAGTTATAGAAACTGGATTTGAAAATCCCGACCAGTTATAGAAACTGGATTTGAAAATCCCGACCAGTTATAACACTGAATTTGAAAATCCCGACCAGTTATAAAAACTGGATTTGAAAATCCCGACCAGTTATAGAAACTGGATTTGAAAATCCTGACCTGTTATAGAAACTGAATTTGAAAATCTTGACCAGTTATGAAAACTGGATTTGAAAATCCCGACCAGTTATAAAACTGGATTTGAAAATCCCGACGAGTTATAGAAACTAAATTTGAAAATCCTGATCAGTTATAACACTGGATTTGAAAATCCCGACAAATTATAAAACTAGATTTGAAAATTCCGACCAGTTATAGCAAATGGATTTGAAAATCCCGACCAGTTATAAAATTGGATTTGAAAATCCCGACCAGTTATGACACTAGATTTGAAAATCCCGACGAGTTATAGAAACTGGATTTGAAAATCCCGACCAGTTATAAAAACTAGATTTGAAAATTCAGACCAGTTATTGAAACTGGAATTGAAAATCCTGACCAGTTATAGAAATTGGATTTTAAAATCCCGACCAATTATAGAAACTGGATTTGAAAATCCTGACCAGTTATAGAAACTGGATTTGAAAATCCCGACCAGTTATAAAAACTAGACATGAAAATCCCGATCAGTTATAAAAACTGGATTTGAAAATCCCGACCAGTTATAGAAACTGGATTTGAAAATATCGCCCAGTTATAGAAACTAGATTTGAAAATCCCAACCAGTTATAAAACTGGATTTGAAAATCCCGACCAGTTATAAAAACTGGATTTGAAAATGCCAACCAGTTATAGAAACTGGATTTCAAAATCTCTACCAGTTATAGAAACTGGAGTTGAAAATCCCGACCAGTTATAAAAACTGGATTTGAAAATCCCGACCAGTTATAAAACTGGATTTGAAAATCCTGACTAGTTATAGAAACTGAATTTGAAAATCCTGACTAGTTATAAAAACTGGATTTGAAAGTCCCGACCAGTTATAAAAACTGGATTTGAAAATCCCGACCAGTTATAGAAACTGAATTTGAAAATCCTGACCAGTTATAGAAATTGAGTTTGAAAATCCTGACCAGTTATGAAAACTGGATTTGAAAATCCCGACCAGTTATAAAACTGGATTTGAAAATCCCGACGAGTTATAGAAACTAAATTTGAAAATCCTGATCAGTTGTAACACTGGATTTGAAAATTCCGACCAATTATAAAACTAGATTTGAAAATCCCGACCAGTTATAGCAAATGGATTTGAAAATCCCGACCAGTTATAAAACTGGATTTGAAAATCCCGACCAGTTATGACACTAGATTTGAAAATCCCGACCAGTTATAAAAACTGGATTTGAAAATCCCGACCAGTTATAGAAACTGGATTTTAAAATCCCGACCAATTATAGAAACTGGATTTGAAAATCCTGACCAGTTATAGAAACTGGATTTGAAAATCCCGACCAGTTATAAAAACTAGATTTGAAAATCCCGACCAGTTATAGAAACTGGATTTGAAAATCCCGACCAGTTATAGAAACTGGATTTGAAAATATCGACCAGTTATAGAAACTAGATTTGAAAATCCCGACCAGTTATAAAACTGGATTTGAAAATCTCGACCAGTTATAGAAACTGGATTTGAAAATCTCGACCAGTTATAAAAACTGGATTTGAAAATCCCAACCAGTTATAGAAACTGGATTTCAAAATCCCGACCAGTTATAGAAACTGGAGTTGAAAATCCCGACCAGTTATAACACTGAATTTGAAAATCTCGACCAGTTATAAAAACTGGATTTGAAATTCCCGACCAGTTATAGAAACTGGATTTGAAAATCCCGACCAGTTATAAAAACTAGATTTGAAAATCCTGACCAGTTATAAAACTGGAATTGAAAATCCCGACCAGTTATAAAAACTAGAGTTGAAAATCCCGACCAGTTATAGAAACTGGATTTGAAAATCCCGATCAGTTATAGAAACTGGATTTGAAAATCTCGACCAGTTATAGAAACAGGATTTGAAAATCCCGACCAGTTATAGAAACAGGATTTGAAAATCCCGACCAGTTATAGAAACTGGATTTGAAAATCCCGACCAGTTATAAAATCTGGAATTGAAAATCCCGACCAGTTATATAAACTGGATTTTAAAATCCCGACCAGTTATAGAAACTGGATTTGAAAATCCCGACCAGTTATAGAAACTGGATTTAAAAATCCCGACCAGTTATAACACTGAATTTGAAAATCCCGACCGGTTATAAAAACTGGATTTGAAAATCCCGACCAGTTATAGAAACTTGATTTGAAAATCCTGACCAGTTATAGAAACTGGATTTGAAAATCCCGACCAGTTATAAAAACTGGATTTGAAAATCTCGACCAGTTATAAAACTGGATTTGAAAATCCCGACCAGTTATAGAAATTGGATTTGAAAATACTGATCAGTTATAACACTGGATTTGAAAATCCCGACCAATTATAAAACTAGATTTGAAAATCCCGACCAGTTATAAATCTGGATTTGAAAATCACAACCAGTTATAAAACTAGATTTAAAAATCCCGACCAGTTATAGAAACAACATTTGAAAATCCTGACCAGTTATAAAACTGGATTTGAAAATCCCGACCAGTTATAGAAATTGGATTTGAAAATCCCGACCAGTTATGACACTAGATTTTGAAATCACGACCAGTTATAGAAACTGGATTTGAAAATCACAACCAGTTATAGAAACTGGATTTGAAAATCCCGACCAGTTATAGAAACTGGATTTGAAAATCCCGACCAGTTACAAAAACTGGATTTGAAAATCCCGACCAGTTATAAAAACTAGATTTCAAAATCTTGATCAGTTATAGAAACTGGATTTGAAAATCCCGACCAGTTACAGAAACTGGATTTGAAAATCCCGAGCAGTTATAGAAACTAGATTTGAAAATCCCGACAAGTTATAAAACTGGATTTGAAAATCCCGACCAGTTATAGAAACTGGATTTGAAAATCCCGACCAGTTATAAAAACTGGATTTGAAAATCCTGACCAGTTATAGAAACTGGATTTCAAAATACCGACCAGTTATAGAAACTGGATTTGAAAATCCCGACCAGTTATAGAAACTGAATTTGAAATTCCCGACCAGTTATAACACTGAATTTGAAAATCCCGACCAGTTATAAAAACTGAATTTGAAAATCCCGACCAGTTATAGAAAATGGATTTGAAAATCCTGACCTGTTATAGAAACTGAATTTGAAAATCCTGACCAGTTATGAAAACTGGATTTGAAAATCCCGACCAGTTATAAAACTGGATTTGAAAATCCCGACGAGTTATAGAAACTAAATTTGAAAATCCTGATCAGTTATAACACTGGATTTGAAAATCCCGACCAATTATAAAACTAGATTTGAAAATCCCGACCAGTTATAGCAAATGGATTTGAAAATCTTGACCAGTTATAAAACTGTATTTGAAAATCCCGACCAGTTATAACACTAGATTTGAAAATCCCGACCAGTTATAGAAACTGGATTTGAAAATCCCGACCAGTTATAAAAACTGGATTTGAAAATCCCGACCAGTTATAGAAACTGGATTTAAAAATTCCGACCAGTTATGACACTAGATTTGAAAATCCCGATCAGTTATAACACTGAATTTGAAAATTCCGACCAGTTATAAAAACTGGATTTGAAAATCCCGACCAGTTATAGAAACTGGATTTGAAAATCCTGACCAGTTATAGAAACTGGATTTTAAAATCCCGACCAATTATAGAAACTGGATTTGAAAATCCTAACCAGTTATAGAAACTGGATTTGAAAATCCCGACCAGTTATAAAAACTAGATTTGAAAATCCCGACCAGTTATAGAAACTGGATTTGAAAATCCCGACCAGTTATAGAAACTGGATTTGAAAATATCGACCAATTATAGAAACTAGATTTGAAAATCCCGACCAGTTATAAAACTGGATTTGAAAATCTCGACCAGTTATAGAAACTGGATTTGAAAATCCCGACCAGTTATAAAAACTGGATTTGAAAATCCCAACCAGTTATAGAAACTGGATTTCAAAATCCCGACCAGTTATAGAAACTGGAGTTGAAAATCCCGACCAGTTATAACACTGAATTTGAAAATCCCGACCAGTTATAAAAACTGGATTTGTAAATCCCAACCAGTTATAGAAACTGGATTTGAAAATCCTGACCAGTTATAGAAACTGAATTTGAAAATCCCGACCAGTTATTAAAACTGGATTTGAAAATCCCGACCAGTTATAAAACTGGATTTGAAAATCCCGACGAGTTATAGAAACTGAATTTGAAAATCCTGATCAGTTATAACACTGGATTTGAAAATCCCGACCAATTATAAAACTAGATTTGAAAATCCCGACCAGTTATAAAACTGGATTTGAAAATCCCGACCAGTTATAAAAACTAGAGTTGAAAATGCCGACCAGTTATAGAAACTGGATTTGAAAATCCCGACCAGTTATAGAAACTGGATTTGAAAATCTCGACCAGTTATAGAAACAGGATTTTAAAATCCCGACCAGTTATAGAAACTAGATTTGAAAATCCCGACCATTTATAAAATCTGGAATTGAAAATCCCGACCAGTTATAGAAACTGATTTCAAAATCCCGACCAGTTATAGAAACTGGATTTGAAAATCCCGACCAGTTATAGATACTGGATTTGAAAATCCCGACCAATTATAACACTGAATTTGAAAATCCCGACCGGTTATAAAAACTGGATTTGAAAATCCCGACCAGTTATAGAATGTTGATTTGAAAATCCTGACCAGTTATAGAAACTGGATTTGAAAATCCCGACCAGTTATAAAAACTGGATTTGAAAATCTCGACCAGTTATAAAACTGGATTTGAAAATCCCGACCAGTTATAGAAATTAGATTTGAAAATCGTGATCAGTTATAACACTAGATTTGAAAATCCCGACCAATTATAAAACTAGATTTGAAAATCGGGACCTATTATAAAAACTGGATTTGAAAAACCCGACCAGTTATAAATCTGGATTTGAAAATCTCAACCAGTTATAAAACTAGATTTAAAAATCCCGACCAGTTATAGAAACAGCATTTGAAAATCCTGACCAGTTATAAAACTGGATTTGAAAATCCAGACCAGTTATAGAAATTGGATTTGAAAATCCCGACCAGTTATGACACTAGATTTTGAAATCACGACCAGTTATAGAAACTGGATGTGAAAATCCCAACCAGTTATAGAAACTGGATTTGAAAATCCCGACCAGTTATAGAAACTGGATTTGAAAATCCCGACCAGTTGTAAAAACTGAATTTTGAAAATCCCGACTAGTTACAAAAACTGGATTTGAAAATCCCGACCAGTTATAAAAACTAGATTTGAAAATCTCGACCAGTTATAGAAACTGGATTTGACAATCCCGACCAGTTATAGAAACTGGATTTGAAAATCCCGACTAGTTATAGAAACTAGATTTGAAAATCCCAACCAGTTATAAAACTGGATTTGAAAATCCAGACCAGTTATAGAAACTGGATTTGAAATTCCCGACCAGTTATAAAAACTAGATTTGAAAATCCCGACCAGTTATAGAAACTGGATTTCAAAATACCGACCAGTTATAGAAACTGGATTTGAAAATCCCGACCAGTTATAGAAACTGGATTTGAAAATCCCGACCAGTTATAACACTGAATTTGAAAATCCCGACCAGTTATAAAACTAGATTTGAAAATCCCGACCAGTTATAGAAAATGGATTTGAAAATCCCGACCAGTTATAAAACTGGATTTGAAAATCCCGACCAGTTATAAAGCTGGATTTGAAAATCCCGACCAGTTATAAAAACTAGATTTGAAAATCCTGACCAGTTATAGAAACTGGATTTGAAAATCCCGACCAGTTATAGAAACTGGATTTGAAAATATCGACCAATTATAGAAACTAGATTTGAAAATCCCGACCAGTTATAAAAACTAGATTTGAAAATCCCGACCAGTTATAAAAACTAGATTTGAAAATCCCGACCAGTTATAGAAACTGGATTTGAAAATCCCGACCAGTTATAGAAACTGGATTTGAAATATCGACCAATTATAGAAACTAGATTTGAAAATCCCGACCAGTTATAAAACTGGATTTGAAAATCTCGACCAGTTATAGAAACTGGATTTGAAAATCCCGACCAGTTATAAAAACTGGATTTGAAAATCCCAACCAGTTATAGAAACTGGATTTCAAAATCCCGACCAGTTATAGAAACTGGAGTTGAAAATCCCGACCAGTTATAACACTGAATTTGAAAATCCCGACCAGTTATAAAAACTGGATTTGAAAATCCCAACCAGTTATAGAAACTGGATTTGAAAATCCTGAAAAGTTATAGAAACTGAATTTGAAAATCCCGACCAGTTATTAAAACTGGATTTGAAAATCCCGACCAGTTATAAAACTGGATTTGAAAATCCCGACGAGTTATAGAAACTGAATTTGAAAATCCTGATCAATTATAACACTGGAATTGAAAATCCCGACCAATTATAAAACTAGATTTGAAAATCCCGACCAGTTATAAAACTGGATTTGAAAATCCCGACCAGTTATAAAAACTAGAGTTGAAAATGCCGACCAGTTATAGAAACTGGATTTGAAAATCCCGACCAGTTATAGAAACTGGATTTGAAAATCTCGACCAGTTATAGAAACAGGATTTGAAAATCCCGACCAGTTATAGAAACTAGATTTGAAAATCCCGACCATTTATAAAATCTGGAATTGAAAATCCTGACCAGTTATAGAAACTGATTTCAAAATCCCGACCAGTTATAGAAACTGGATTTGAAAATCCCGCCAGTTATAGAAACTGGATTTGAAAATCCCGACCAGTTATAACACTGAATTTGAAAATCCCGACCGGTTATAAAAACTGGATTTGAAAATCCCGACCAGTTATAGAATATTGATTTGAAAATCCTGACCAGTTATAGAAACTGGATTTGAAAATCCCGACCAGTTATAAAAACTGGATTTGAAAATCTCGACCAGTTATAAAACTGGATTTGAAAATCCCGACCAGTTATAGAAATTAGATTTGAAAATCCTGATCAGTTATAACACTGGATTTGAAAATCCCGACCAATTATAAAACTAGATTTGAAAATCGGGACCTATTATAAAAACTGGATTTGAAAATCCCGACCAGTTATAAATCTGGATTTGAAAATCCCAACCAGTTATAAAACTAGATTTAAAAATCCCGACCAGTTATAGAAACAACATTTGAAAATCCTGACCAGTTATAAAACTGGATTTGAAAATCCCGACCAGTTATAGAAATTGGATTTGAAAATCCCGACCAGTTATAGAAATTGGATTTGAAAATCCCGACCAGTTATGACACTAGATTTTGAAATCACGACCAGTTATAGAAACTGGATTTGAAAATCCCAACCAGTTATAGAAACTGGATTTGAAAATCCCGACCAGTTATAGAAACTGGATTTGAAAATCCCGACCAGTTGTAAAAACTGAATTTTGAAAATCCCGACCAGTTACAAAAACTGGATTTGAAAATCCCGACCAGTTATAAAAACTAGATTTGAAAATCTCGACCAGTTATAGAAACTGGATTTGAAAATCCCGACCAGTTATAGAAACTGGATTTGAAAATCTCGATCAGTTATAGAAACTAGATTTGAAAATCCCGACCAGTTATAAAACTGGATTTGAAAATCCCGACCAGTTATAGAAACTGGATTTGAAAATCCCGACCAGTTATAAAAACTGGATTTGAAAATCCCGACCAGTTATAGAAACTGGATTTCAAAATACCGACCAGTTATAGAAACTGGATTTGAAAATCCCGACCAGTTATAGAAACTGGATTTGAAAATCCCGACCAGTTATAACACTGAATTTGAAAATCCCGACCAGTTATAAAAACTGGATTTGAAAATCCCGACCAGTTATAGAAACTGGATTTGAAAATCCTGACCTGTTATAGAAACTGAATTTGAAAATCTTGACCAGTTATGAAAACTGGATTTGAAAATCCCGACCAGTTATAAAACTGGATTTGAAAATCCCGACGAGTTATAGAAACTAAATTTGAAAATCCTGATCAGTTATAACACTGGATTTGAAAATCCCGACAAATTATAAAACTAGATTTGAAAATCCCGACCAGTTATAGCAAATGGATTTGAAAATCCCGACCAGTTATAAAATTGGATTTGAAAATCCCGACCAGTTATGACACTAGATTTGAAAATCCCGACCAGTTATAGAAACTGGATTTGAAAATCCCGACCAGTTAAAAAAACTAGATTTGAAAATTCAGACCAGTTATTGAAACTGGATTTAAAAATCCTGACCAGTTATAGAAATTGGATTTTAAAATCCCGACCAATTATAGAAACTGGATTTGAAAATCCTGACCAGTTATAGAAACTGGATTTGAAAATCCCGACCAGTTATAAAAACTAGACTTGAAAATCCCGATCAGTTATAAAAACTGGATTTGAAAATCCCGACCAGTTATAGAAACTGGATTTAAAAATATCGACCAGTTATAGAAACTAGATTTGAAAATCCCAACCAGTTATAAAACTGGATTTGAAAATCCCGACCAGTTATAAAAACTGGATTTGAAAATGCCAACCAGTTATAGAAACTGGATTTCAAAATCCCTACCAGTTATAGAAACTGGAGTTGAAAATCCCGACCAGTTATAAAAACTGGATTTGAAAATCCCGACCAGTTATAAAACTGGATTTGAAAATCCTGACTAGTTATAGAAACTGAATTTGAAAATCCTGACCAGTTATAAAAACTGGATTTGAAAGTCCCGACCAGTTATAAAAACTGGATTTGAAAATCCCGACCAGTTATAGAAATTGGATTTGAAAATCCTGACCAGTTATAGTAATTTAGTTTGAAAATCCTGACCAGTTATGAAAACTGGATTTGAAAATCCCGACCAGTTATAAAACTGGATTTGAAAATCCCGACGAGTTATAGAAACTAAATTTGAAAATCCTGATCAGTTATAACACTGGATTTGAAAATTCCGACCATATATAAAACTAGATTTGAAAATCCCGACCAGTTATAGCAAATGGATTTGAAAATCCCGACCAGTTATAAAACTGGATTTGAAAATCCCGACCAGTTATGACACTAGATTTGAAAATCCCGACCAGTTATAAAAACTGGATTTGAAAATCCCGACCAGTTATAGAAACTGGATTTTAAAATCCCGACCAATTATAGGAACTGGATTTGAAAATCCTGACCAGTTATAGAAACTGGATTTGAAAATCCCGACCAGTTATAAAAACTAGATTTGAAAATCCCGACCAGTTATAGAAACTGGATTTGAAAATCCCGACCAGTTATAGAAACTGGATTTGAAAATATCGACCAGTTATAGAAACTAGATTTGAAAATCCCGACCAGTTATAAAACTGGATTTGAAAATCTCGACCAGTTATAGAAACTGGATTTGAAAATCCCGACCAGTTATAAAAACTGGATTTGAAAATCCCAACCAGTTATAGAAACTGGATTTCAAAATCCCGACCAGTTATAGAAACTGGAGTTGAAAATCCCGACCAGTTATAACACTGAATTTGAAAATCTCGACCAGTTATAAAAACTGGATTTGAAATTCCCGACCAGTTATAGAAACTGGATTTGAAAATCCCGACCAGTTATAAAAACTAGATTTGAAAATCCTGACCAGTTATAAAACTGGAATTGAAAATCCCGACCAGTTATAAAAACTAGAGTTGAAAATCCCGACCAGTTATAGAAACTGGATTTGAAAATCCCGATCAGTTATAGAAACTGGATTTGAAAATCTCGACCAGTTATAGAATCATGATTTGAAAATCCCGACCAGTTATAGAAACTGGATTTGAAAATCCCGACCAGTTATAAAATCTGGAATTGAAAATCCCAAACAGTTATATAAACTGGATTTTAAAATCCCGACCAGTTATAGAAACTGGATTTGAAAATCCCGACCAGTTATAGAAACTGGATTTAAGAATCCCGACCGGTTATAAAAACTGGATTTGAAAATCCCGACCAGTTATAGAAACTTGATTTGAAAATCCTGACCAGTTATAGAAACTGGATTTGAAAATCCCGACCAGTTATAAAAACTGGATTTGAAAATCTCGACCAGTTATAAAACTGGATTTGAAAATCCCGACCAGTTATAGAAATTGGATTTGAAAATACTGATCAGTTATAACACTGGATTTGAAAATCCCGACCAATTATAAAACTAGATTTGAAAATCCCGACCAGTTATAAATCTGGATTTGAAAATCACAACCAGTTATAAAACTAGATTTAAAAATCCCGACCAGTTATAGAAACAGCATTTGAAAATCCTGACCAGTTATAAAACTGGATTTGAAAATCCTGACCAGTTATAGAAATTGGATTTGAAAATCCCGACCAGTTATGACACTAGATTTTGAAATCACGACCAGTTATAGAAACTGGATTTGAAAATCACAACCTGTTATAGAAACTGGATTTGAAAATCCCGACCAGTTATAGAAACTGGATTTGAAAATCCCGACCAGTTACAAAAACTGGATTTGAAAATCCCGACCAGTTATAAAAACTAGATTTCAAAATCTTGATCAGTTATAGAAACTGGATTTGAAAATCCCGACCAGTTACAGAAACTGGATTTGAAAATCCTGAGCAGTTATAGAAACTAGATTTGAAAATCCCGACAAGTTATAAAACTGGATTTGAAAATCCCGACCAGTTATAGAAACTGGATTTGAAAATCCCGACCAGTTATAAAAACTGGATTTGAAAATCCCGACCAGTTATAGAAACTGGATTTCAAAATACCGACCAGTTATAGAAACTGGATTTGAAAATCCCGACCAGTTATAGAAACTGGATTTGAAATTCCCGACCAGTTATAACACTGAATTTGAAAATCCCGACCAGTTATAAAAACTGGATTTTAAAATCCCGACCAGTTATAGAAAATGGATTTGAAAATCCTGACCTGTTATAGAAACTGAATTTGAAAATCCTGACCAGTTATGAAAACTGGATTTTAAAATCCCGACCAGTTATAAAACTGGATTTGAAAATCCCGACGAGTTATAGAAACTAAATTTGAAAATCCTGATCAGTTATAACACTGGATTTGAAAATCCCGACCAATTATAAAACTAGATTTGAAAATCCCGACCAGTTATAGCAAATGGATTTGAAAATCTTGACCAGTTATAAAACCGGATTTGAAAATCCCGACCAGTTATGACACTAGATTTGAAAATCCCGACCAGTTATAGAAACTGGATTTGAAAATCCCGACCAGTTATAAAAACTAGATTTGAAAATCCTGACCAGTTATGACACTAGATTTGAAAATCCCGACCAGTTATAGAAAATCCCGACCAATTATGAAAATCCTGACCAGTTATGACACTAGATTTGAAAATCCCGACCAGTTATAGAAAATCCCGACCAATTATGAAAATCCTGATCAGTTATAAAACTGGATTTGAAAATCCCGACCAGTTATAGAAACTGGATTTGAAAATCCCGACCAGTTATAAAAACTGGATTTGAAAATCCCGACCAGTTATAGAAACTGGATTTCAAAATACCGACCAGTTATAGAAACTGGATTTGAAAATCCCGACCAGTTATAGAAACTGGATTTGAAATTCCCGACCAGTTATAACACTGAATTTGAAAATCCCGACCAGTTATAAAAACTGGATTTTAAAATCCCGACCAGTTATAGAAAATGGATTTGAAAATCCTGACCTGTTATAAAAACTGAATTTGAAAATCCTGACCAGTTATGAAAACTGGATTTTAAAATCCCGACCAGTTATAAAACTGGATTTGAAAATCCCGACGAGTTATAGAAACTAAATTTGAAAATCCCGACCAATTATAAAACTAGATTTGAAAATCCCGACCAGTTATAGCAAATGGATTTGAAAATCTTGACCAGTTATAAAACTAGATTTGAAAATCCCGACGAGTTATAGAAACTGGATTTGAAAATCCCGACCAGTTATAAAAACTAGATTTGAAAATCCTGACCTGTTATAAAAACTAGATTTGAAAATCTCAACCAGTTATAGAAACTGAATTTGAAAATCCTGACCAGTTATAGAAACTGGATTTGAAAATCCCGACCAGTTATAGAAACTGGATTTGAAAATCCCGACTAGTTATAAAAACTGGATTTGAAAATCCCGACCAGTTATAGAAACTGGATTTGAAAATCCTGACCAGTTATAGAAACTGAATTTGAAAATCCTGACCAGTTATGAAAACTGGATTTGAAAATCCCGACCAGTTATAAAACTGGATTTGAAAATCCCGACGAGTTATAAAAACTAAATTTGAAAATCCTGATCAGTTATAACACTGGATTTGAAAATCCCGACCAATTATAAAACTAGATTTGAAAATTCCGACCAGTTATAGCAAATGGATTTGAAAATCCCGACTAGTTATAAAACTGGATTTGAAAATCCTGACCAGTTATGACACTAGATTTGAAAATCCCGACCAGTTATAGAAACTGGATTTGAAAATCCCGACCAGTTATAAAAACTAGATTTGAAAATTCCGACCAGTTATAGAAACTGGATTTGAAAATCCTGACCAGTTATAGAAATTGGATTTTAAAATCCCGACCAATTATAGAAACTGGATTTGAAAATCATGACCAGTTATAGAAACTGGATTTGAAAATCCCGACCAGTTATAAAAACTAGATTTGAAAATCCCAACTAGTTATAGAAACTGGATTTGAAAATCCCAACCAGTTATAGAAACTGGATTTGAAAATATCGACCAGTTATAGAAACTAGATTTGAAAATCCCAACCAGTTATAAAACTGGATTTGAAAATCCCGACCAGTTATAGAAACTGGATTTCAAAATCTCGACCAGTAATAAAAACTGGATTTGAAAATCCCAACCAGTTATAGAAACTGGATTTCAAAATCCCGACCAGTTATAGAAACTGGAGTTGAAAATCCCGACCAGTTATAACACTGAATTTGAAAATCCCGACCAGTTATAAAAATTGGATTTGAAAATCCCGACCAGTTATAGAAACTGGATTTGAAAATCCTGACCAGTTATAGAAACTGAATTTGAAAATCCCGACCAGTTATGAAAACTGGATTTGAAAATCCCGACCAGTTATAAAACTGGATTTGAAAATCCCGACGAGTTATAGAAACTGAATTTGAAAATCCTGATCAGTTATAACACTGGATTTGAAAATCCCGACCAATTATAAAATAGATTTGAAAATCCCGACCAGTTATAGAAAATGGATTTGAAAATCCCGACCAGTTATAAAAATGGATTTAAAAATCCCGACAAGTTATAGAAACTGGATTTGAAAATCCCGACCAGTTATAAAACTGGATTTAAAAATCCCGACCAGTTATAGAAACTGGATTTGAAAATCCTGACCAGTTATAAAACTAGATTTGAAAATCCCGACCAGTTATAGAAACTGGATTTAAAAATCCCGACCAGTTATGACACTAGATTTGAAAATCCCGACTTGTTATAGATACCTGATTTGAAAATCCCGACCCGTTATAAAAACTGGAGTTGAAAATCCCGACCAGTTATAGAAACTAGATTTGAAAATCCCAACTAGTTATAAAACTGGATTTGAAAATCCCGACCAGTTATAGAAACTGGATTTGAAAATCCCGACCAGTTATAAAAACTGGATTTGAAAATCTCAACCAGTTATAGAAACTGGATTTCAAAATCCAGACCAGTTATAGAAACTGGTGTTGAAAATCCCGACCAGTTATAACACTGAATTTGAAAATCCCGACCAGTTATAAAAACTGGATTTGAAAATCCCGACCAGTTATAGAAACTGGATTTGAAAATCCTGACCAGTTATAGAAACTGAATTTGAAAATCCCGAGCAGTTATTAAAACTGGATTTGAAAATCCCGACCAGTTATAAAACTGGATTTGAAAATCCCGACGAGTTATAGAAACTGAATTTGAAAATCCTGATCAGTTATAACACTGGATTTGAAAATCCCGACCAATTATAAAACTAGATTTGAAAATCCCGACCAGTTATAGAAAATGGATTTGAAAATCCCGACAAGTTATAAAACTGGATTTGAAAATCCCGACCAGTTATAAAAATGGATTTAAAAATCCCGACCAGTTATAGAAACTGGATTTGAAAATCCCGACCAGTTATAAAACTGGATTTAAAAATTCCGACCAGTTATAGAAACTGGATTTGAAAATCCTGACCAGTTATAAAACTAGATTTGAGAATCCCGATCAGTTATAGAAACTGGATTTAAAAATCCCGACCAGTTATGACACTGGATTTGAAAATCTCGACTTGTTATAGATATCTGATTTGAAAATCCCGACCAGTTATAAAAACTGGAGATGAAAATCCCGACCAGTTATAGAAACTAGATTTGAAAATCCCGACCTGTTATATAAACTGGATTTGAAAATCTCGACCAGTTATAGAAACTGGATTTGAAAATCCCCACCAGTTATAGAAACTGGATTTGAAAATCCCGACCAGTTATAAAATCTGGAATTCAAAATCCCGACCAGTTAAAGAAACTGGATTTCAAAATCCCGACCAGTTATTGAAACTGGATTTGAAAATCCCGACCAGTTATAACACTGAATTTGAAAATCCCGACCGGTTATAAAAACTGGATTTGAAAATCTCGACCAGTTTTAGAAACTTGATTTGAAAATCCTGATCAGTTATAGAAACTGGATTTGAAAATCCCGACCAGTTATAAAAACTGGATTTGAAAATGCCAACCAGTTATAGAAACTGGATTTCAAAATCCCTACCAGTTATAGAAACTGGAGTTGAAAATCCCGACCAGTTATAAAAACTGGATTTGAAAATCCCGACCAGTTATAAAACTGGATTTGAAAATCCTGACTAATTATAGAAACTGGATTTGAAAATCCCAACCAGTTATGGAAACTGGATTTGAAAATCCCGATCAGTTATAGAAACTGGATTTGAAAATCCCGACCAGTTACAAAAACTGGATTTGAAAATCCCGACCAGTTATAAAAACTAGATTTGAAAATCTTGATCAGTTATAGAAACTCGATTTGAAAATCCCGACCAGTTACAGAAACTGGATTTGAAAATCCCGAGCAGTTATAGAAACTAGATTTGAAAATCCCGACAAGTTATAAAACTGGATTTGAAAATCCCGAACAGTTATAGAAACTGGATTTGAAAATCCCGACCAGTTATAAAAAATGGATTTGAAAATCCCGACCAGTTATAGAAACTGGATTTCAAAATACCGACCAGTTATAAAAACTGGATTTGAAAATCCCGACCAGTTATAGAAACTGGATTTGAAAATCCCGACCAGTTATAACACTGAATTTGAAAATCCCGACCAGTTATAAAAACTGGATTTGAAAATCCCGACCAGTTATAGAAAATGGATTTGAAAATCCTGACCTGTTATAGAAACTGAATTTGAAAATCCTAACCAGTTATGAAAACTGGATTTGAAAATCCCGACCAGTTATAAAACTGGATTTGAAAATCCCGACGAGTTATAGAAATTTAATTTGAAAATCCTGATCAGTTATAACACTGGATTTGAAAATCCCGACCAATTATAAAACTAGATTTGAAAATCCCGACCAGTTATAAAAACTAGATTTGAAAATCTCAACCAGTTATAGAAACTGAATTTGAAAATCCTGACCAGTTATAAAAACTGGATTTGAAAATCCCGACCAGTTATAGAAACTGGATTTGAAAATCCCGACTAGTTATAAAAACTGGATTTGAAAATCCCGACCAGTTATAGAAACTGGATTTGAAAATCCTGACCAGTTATAGAAACTGAATTTGAAAATCCTGACCAGTTATGAAAACTGGATTTGAAAATCCCGACCAGTTATAAAACTGGATTTTAAAATCCCTACGAGTTATAGAAACTAAATTTGAAAATCCTGATCAGTTATAACACTGGATTTGAAAATCCCGACCAATTATAAAACTAGATTTGAAAATTCCGACCAGTTATAGCAAATGGATTTGAAAATCCCGACCAGTTATAAAACTGGATTTGAAAATCCTGACCAGTTATGACACTAGATTTGAAAATCCCGACCAGTTATAGAAACTGGATTTGAAAATCCCGACCAGTTATAAAAACTAGATTTGAAAATTCCGACCAGTTATAGAAACTGGATTTGAAAATCCTGACCAGTTATAGAAATTGGATTTTAAAATCCCGACCAGTTATAGAAACTGGATTTGAAAATCCTGACCAGTTATAGAAACTGGATTTGAAAATCCCGACCAGTTATAAAAACTAGATTTGAAAATCCCGACCAGTTATAGAAACTGGATTTGAAAATCCCAACCAGTTATAGAAACTGGATTTGAAAATATCGACCAGTTATAGAAACTAGATTTGAAAATCCCAACCAGTTATAAAACTGGATTTGAAAATCCCGACCAGTTATAGAAACTAGATTTGAAAATCTCGACCAGTTATAAAAACTGGATTTGAAAATCCCAACCAGTTATAGAAACTGGATTTCAAAATCCCGACCAGTTATAGAAACTGGAGTTGAAAATCCCGACCAGTTATAACACTCAGTTTGAAAATCCCGACCAGTTATAAAAATTGGATTTGAAAATCCCGACCAGTTATAGAAACTGGATTTGAAAATCCTGACCAGTTATAGAAACTGAATTTGAAAATCCCGACCAGTTATGAAAACTGGATTTGAAAATCCCGCAAGTTATAAAACTGGATTTGAAAATCCCGACGAGTTATAGAAACTGAATTTGAAAATCCTGATCAGTTATAACACTGGATTTGAAAATCCCGACCAATTATAAAACTACATTTGAAAATCCCGACCAGTTATAGAAAATGAATTTGAAAATCCCGACCAGTTATAAAAATGGATTTAAAAATCCCGACCAGTTATAGAAACTGGATTTGAAAATCTCGACCAGTTATAAAACTGGATTTAAAAATCCCGACCAGTTATAGAAACTGGATTTGAAAATCCTGACCAGTTATAAAACTAGATTTGAAAATCCCGACCAGTTATAGAAACTGGATTTAAAAATCCCGACCAGTTATGACACTAGATTTGAAAATCCCGACTTGTTATAGATACCTGATTTGAAAATCCTGACCCGTTATAAAAACTGGAGTTGAAAATCCCGACCAGTTATAGAAACTAGATTTGAAAATCCCAACTAGTTATAAAACTGGATTTGAAAATCCCGACCAGTTATAGAAACTGGATTTGAAAATCCCGACCAGTTATAAAAACTGGATTTGAAAATCTCAACCAGTTATAGAAACTGGATTTCAAAATCCAGACCAGTTATAGAAACTGGTGTTGAAAATCCCGACCAGTTATAACACTGAATTTGAAAATCCCGACCGGTTATAAAAACTCGATTTGAAAATCCCGACCAGTTATAGAATGTTGATTTGAAAATCCTGACCAGTTATAGAAACTGGATTTGAAAATCCCGACCAGTTATAAAAACTGGATTTGAAAATCTCGACCAGTTATAAAACTGGATTTGAAAATCCCGACCAGTTATAGAAATTAGATTTGAAAATCCTGATCAGTTATAAAACTGGATTTGAAAATCCCGACCAATTATAAAACTAGATTTGAAAATCGGGACCTATTATAAAAACTGGATTTGAAAAAACCGACCAGTTATAAATCTGGATTTGAAAATCCCAACCAGTTATAAAACTAGATTTAAAAATCCCGACCAGTTATAGAAACAGCATTTGAAAATCCTGACCAGTTATAAAACTGGATTTGAAAATCCCGACCAGTTATAGAAACTGGATTTAAAAATTACGACCAGTTATGACACTAGATTTGAAAATCCCGACCAGTTATAACACTGAATTTGAAAATCCCGACCAGTTATAAAAACTGGATTTGAAAATTCCGACCAGTTATAGAAACTGGATTTGAAAATCCTGACCAGTTATAGAAACTGGATTTTAAAATCCCGACCAATTATAGAAACTGGATTTGAAAATCCTGACCAGTTATAGAAACTGGATTTGAAAATCCCGACCAGTTATAGAAACTGGATTTGAAAATCCCGACCAGTTATAGAAACTGGATTTGAAAATATCGACCAATTATAGAAACTAGATTTGAAAATCCCGACTAGTTATAAAACTGGATTTGAAAATCGCGACCAGTTATAGAAACTGGATTTGAAAATCCCGACCAGTTATAAAAACTGGATTTGAAAATCCCAACCAGTTATAGAAACTGGATTTCAAAATCCCGACCAGTTATAGAAACTGGAGTTGAAAATCCCGACCAGTTATAAAACTGAATTTAAAAATCCCGACCAGTTATAAAAACTGAATTTGAAAATCCCGACTAGTTATAGAAACTGGATTTGAAAATCCTGACCAGTTATAGAAACTAAATTTGAAAATCCCGACCAGTTATAAAAACTGGATTTGAAAATCCCGACCAGTTATAAAACTGGATTTGAAAATCCCGACGAGTTATAGAAACTGAATTTGAAAATCCTGATCAGTTATAATACTGGATTTGAAAATCCCGACCAATTATAAAACTAGATTTGAAAATCCAGACCAGTTATAGAAAATGGATTTAAAAATCCCGACTAGTTATAAAACTGGATTTGAAAATCCCGACCAGTTATAGAAACTGGATTTGAAATTCCTGACGAGTTATAAAACTGGATTTGAAAATCCCGACCAGTTATAGAAACTGGATTTAAAAATTCCGACCAGTTATGACACTAGATTTGAAAATCCCGACCTATTATAGATACTTGATCTGAAAATCCCGAACAGTTATAAAAACTGGAGTTGAAAATCCCGACCAGTTATAGAAACTGGATTTGAAAATCCTGACAGTTATAGAAACTGGATTTGAAAATCTCGAACAGTTATAGAAACTGGATTTGAAAATCCAGACCAGTTATAGAAACTGGATTTGAAAATCCCGACCAGTTATAAAATCTGGAATTGAAAATCCCGACCAGTTATAGAAACTGGATTTCAAAATCCCGACCAGTTATAGATACTGGATTTGAAAATCCCGACCATTTATAAAAACTGGATTTGAAAATCCAGACCAGTTATAACACTGAATTTGAAAATCCCGACCGGTTATAAAAACTGGATTTGAAAATCACGACCAGTTATAAAAACTTGATTTGAAAATCCTGACCAGTTATAGAAACTGGATTTGAAAATTCCGACCAGTTATAAAAACTGGATTTGAAAATCCTGACCAGTTATAAAACTAGATTTGAAAATCCGGACCTGTTATAGAAACTGGATTTGAAAATCCCGACCAGTTATAAATCTGGATTTGAAAATCCCAACCAGTTATAAAACTATATTTACAAATCCCGACCAGTTATAGAAACTGCATTTGAAAATCCTGACCAGTTATAAAACTGGATTTGAAAATCTCGACCAGTTAAAGAAATTGGATTTGAAAATCCCGACCAGTTATGACACTAGATTTGGAAATCACGACCAGTTATAGAAACTGGATTTGAAAATCCCGATCAGTTATAGAAAGTGGATTTGAAAATCCGACCAGTTATAGAAACTGGATTTGAAAATCTCGACCAGTTGTAAAAACTGAATTTTGAAAATCCCGACCAGTTACAAAAACTGGATTTGAAAATCCCGACCAGTTATAAAAACTAGATTTGAAAATCCCGACCAGTTATAGAAACTAGATTTGAAAATCCCGATCAGTTATAGAAACTGGATTTGAAAATCCCGACCAGTTATAAAAACTAGATTTGAAAATCCCGACCAGTTATAAAACTGGATTTCAAAATCCCGACCAGTTATAGAAACTGAATTTGAAAATCCCGACCAGTTATAAAAACTGGATTTGAAAATCCCGACCAGTTATAAAAACTGGATTTCAAAATCCCGACCAGTTATAGAAACTGAATTTGAATATCCCGACCGGTTATAAAAACTGGATTTGAAAATCCCGACCAGTTATAAAAAACTTGATTTGAAAATCCTGACGAGTTATAGAAACTGGATTTGAAAACCCCGACTAGTTATAAAAACTGGATTTGAAAATCCCGACCAGTTATAAAACTGGATTTGAAAATCCCGACCAGTTATAGAAACTGGATTTGAAAATCCTGATCAGTTATAACTCTGGATTTGAAAATTCCGACCAATTATAAAACTAGATTTGAAAATCCGGACCAGTTATAGAAACTGGATTTGAAAATCCCGACCAGTTATAAAAACTGGATTTGAAAATCTCGACCAGTTATAAAACTGGATTTGAAAATCCCGACCAGTTATAGAAATTAGATTTGAAAATCCTGACGAGTTATAAAAACTGGATTTGAAAATCCCGACCAGTTATAAAAACTAGATTTGAAAATACCGACCAGTTATCGAAACTGGATTTGAAAATCCCGACCAGTTATAGAAACTGGATTTGAAAATATCGACCACTTTTAGAAACTAGATTTGAAAATCCCGACCAGTTATAAAACTGGATTTGAAAATCCCGACCAGTTATGGAAACTGGATTTAAAAATCCTGACTAGTTATAAAAACTGGATTTGAAAATCCCAACCAGTTATAGAAACTGGATTTCAAAATCCCGACCAGTTATAGAAACTGGAGTTGAAAATCCCGACCAGTTATAAAACTGAATTTAAAAATCCCGACCAGTTATAAAAACTGAATTTGAAAATCCCGACCAGTTATAGAAACTGGATTTGAAAATACTGACCAGTTATAGAAACTGAATTTGAAAATCCCGACCAGTTATAAAAACTGGATTTGAAAATCCCGACTAGTTATAAAACTGGATTTGAAAATCCCGACGAGTTATAGAAACCAAATTTGAAAATCCTGATCAGTTATAACACTGGATTTGAAAATCCCGACCAATTATAAAACTAGATTTGAAAATCCAGACCAGTTATAAAAAATGGATTTGAAAATCCCGACCAGTTATAAAACTGGATTTGAAAATCCCGACCAGTTATAGAAACTGGATTTGAAAACCCTGACCAGTTATAAAACTGGATTTGAAAATCCCGACCAGTTATAGAAACTGGATTTAAAAATTCCGACCAGTTATGACACTAGATTTGAAAATCCCGACCTATTATAGATACTTGATTTGAAAATCCCGAACAGTTATAAAAACTGGAGTTGAAAATCCCGACCAGTTATAGAAACTGGATTTAAAAATCCTGACAGTTATAGAAACTGGATTTGAAAATCTCGAACAGTTATAGAAACTGGATTTGAAAATCCAGACCAGTTATAGAAACTGGATTTGAAAATCCCGACCAGTTATAAAATCTGGAATTGAAAATCCCGACCAGTTATAGAAACTGGATTTCAAAATCCCGACCAGTTATAGATACTGGATTTGAAAATCCCGACCAGTTATAAAAACTGGATTTGAAAATCTAGACCAGTTATAACACTGAATTTGAAAATCCCGACCGGTTATAAAAACTGGATTTGAAAATCACGACCAGTTATAAAAACTTGATTTGAAAATCCTGACCAGTTATAGAAACTGGATTTGAAAATTCCGACCAGTTATAAAAACTGGATTTGAAAATCCCGACCAGTTATAAAACTGGATTTTAAAATCCCGACCAGTTATAGAAACTGGATTTGAAAATCCTGATCAGTTATAACACTGCATTTGAAAATCCCGACCAATTATAAAACTAGATTTGAAAATCCGGACCTGTTATAGAAACTGGATTTGAAAATCCCGACCAGTTATAAATCTGGATTTGAAAATCCCAACCAGTTATAAAACTATATTTAAAAATCCCGACCAGTTATAGAAACTGCATTTGAAAATCCTGACCAGTTATAAAACTGGATTTGAAAATCCCGACCAGTTATAGAAACTGGATTTAAAAATTACGACCAGTTATGACACTAGATTTGAAAATCCCGACCAGTTATAACACTGAATTTGAAAATCCCGACCAGTTATAAAAACTGGATTTGAAAATCCCGACCAGTTATAGAAACTGGATTTGAAAATCCTGACCAGTTATAGAAACTGGATTTTAAAATCCCGACCAATTATAGAAACTGGATTTGAAAATCCTGACCAGTTATAGAAACTGGATTTGAAAATCCCGACCAGTTATAGAAACTGGATTTGAAAATCCCGACCAGTTATAGAAACTGGATTTGAAAATATCGACCAATTATAGAAACTAGATTTGAAAATCCCGACCAGTTATAAAACTGGATTTGAAAATCGCGACCAGTTATAGAAACTGGATTTGAAAATCCCGACCAGTTATAAAAACTGGATTTGAAAATCCCAACCAGTTATAGAAACTGGATTTCAAAATCCCGACCAGTTATAGAAACTGGAGTTGAAAATCCCGACCAGTTATAAAACTGAATTTAAAAATCCCGACCAGTTATAAAAACTGAATTTGAAAATCCCGACTAGTTATAGAAACTGGATTTGAAAATCCTGACCAGTTATAGAAACTAAATTTGAAAATCCCGACCAGTTATAAAAACTGGATTTGAAAATCCCGACCAGTTATAAAACTGGATTTGAAAATCCCGACGAGTTATAGAAACTGAATTTGAAAATCCTGATCAGTTATAATACTGGATTTGAAAATCCCGACCAATTATAAAACTAGATTTGAAAATCCAGACCAGTTATAGAAAATGGATTTAAAAATCCCGACTAGTTATAAAACTGGATTTGAAAATCCCGACCAGTTATAGAAACTGGATTTGAAATTCCTGACGAGTTATAAAACTGGATTTGAAAATCCCGACCAGTTATAGAAACTGGATTTAAAAATTCCGACCAGTTATGACACTAGATTTGAAAATCCCGACCTATTATAGATACTTGATTTGAAAATCCCGAACAGTTATAAAAACTGGAGTTGAAAATCCCGACCAGTTATAGAAACTGGATTTGAAAATCCTGACAGTTATAGAAACTGGATTTGAAAATCTCGAACAGTTATAGAAACTGGATTTGAAAATCCAGACCAGTTATAGAAACTGGATTTGAAAATCCCGACCAGTTATAAAATCTAGAATTGAAAATCCCGACCAGTTATAGAAACTGGATTTCAAAATCCCGACCAGTTATAGATACTGGATTTGAAAATCCCGACCATTTATAAAAACTGGATTTGAAAATCCAGACCAGTTATAACACTGAATTTGAAAATCCCGACCGGTTATAAAAACTGGATTTGAAAATCACGACCAGTTATAAAAACTTGATTTGAAAATCCTGACCAGTTATAGAAACTGGATTTGAAAATTCCGACCAGTTATAAAAACTGGATTTGAAAATCCCGACCAGTTATAAAACTGGATTTGAAAATCCCGACCAGTTATAGAAACTGGATTTGAAAATCCTGATCAGTTATAACACTGCATTTGAAAATCCCGACCAATTATAAAACTAGATTTGAAAATCCGGACCTGTTATAGAAACTGGATTTGAAAATCCCGACCAGTTATAAATCTGGATTTGAAAATCCCAACCAGTTATAAAACTATATTTACAAATCCCGACCAGTTATAGAAACTGCATTTGAAAATCCTGACCAGTTATAAAACTGGATTTGAAAATCCCGACCAGTTAAAGAAATTGGATTTGAAAATCCCGACCAGTTATGACACTAGATTTGGAAATCACGACCAGTTATAGAAACTGGATTTGAAAATCCCGATCAGTTATAGAAAGTGGATTTGAAAATCCGACCAGTTATAAAAACTGGATTTGAAAATCTCGACCAGTTGTAAAAACTGAATTTTGAAAATCCCGACCAGTTACAAAAACTGGATTTGAAAATCCCGACCAGTTATAAAAACTAGATTTGAAAATCCCGACCAGTTATAGAAACTAGATTTGAAAATCCCGATCAGTTATAGAAACTGGATTTGAAAATCCCGACCAGTTATAAAAACTAGATTTGAAAATCCCGACCAGTTATAAAACTGGATTTCAAAATCCCGACCAGTTATAGAAACTGAATTTGAAAATCCCGACCAGTTATAAAAACTGGATTTGAAAATCCCGACCAGTTATAAAAACTGGATTTCAAAATCCCGACCAGTTATAGAAACTGAATTTGAATATCCCGACCGGTTATAAAAACTGGATTTGAAAATCCCGACCAGTTATAGAAACTTGATTTGAAAATCCTGACGAGTTATAGAAACTGGATTTGAAAATCCCGACTAGTTATAAAAACTGGATTTGAAAATCCCGACCAGTTATAAAACTGGATTTGAAAATCCCGACCAGTTATAGAAACTGGATTTGAAAATCCTGATCAGTTATAACTCTGGATTTGAAAATTCCGACCAATTATAAAACTAGATTTGAAAATCCGGACCAGTTATAGAAACTGGATTTGAAAATCCCGACCAGTTATAAAAACTGGATTTGAAAATCTCGACCAGTTATAAAACTGGATTTGAAAATCCCGACCAGTTATAGAAATTAGATTTGAAAATCCTGACGAGTTATAAAAACTGGATTTGAAAATCCCGACCAGTTATAAAAACTAGATTTGAAAATACCGACCAGTTATCGAAACTGGATTTGAAAATCCCGACCAGTTATAGAAACTGGATTTGAAAATATCGACCACTTTTAGAAACTAGATTTGAAAATCCCGACCAGTTATAAAACTGGATTTGAAAATCCCGACCAGTTATAGAAACTGGATTTAAAAATCCTGACTAGTTATAAAAACTGGATTTGAAAATCCCAACCAGTTATAGAAACTGGATTTCAAAATCCCGACCAGTTATAGAAACTGGAGTTGAAAATCCCGACCAGTTATAAAACTGAATTTAAAAATCCCGACCAGTTATAAAAACTGAATTTGAAAATCCTGACCAGTTATAGAAACTGGATTTGAAAATACTGACCAGTTATAGAAACTGAATTTGAAAATCCCGACCAGTTATAAAAACTGGATTTGAAAATCCCGACTAGTTATAAAACTGGATTTGAAAATCCCGACGAGTTATAGAAACCAAATTTGAAAATCCTGATCAGTTATAACACTGGATTTGAAAATCCCGACCAATTATAAAACTAGATTTGAAAATCCAGACCAGTTATAAAAAATGGATTTGAAAATCCCGACCAGTTATAAAACTGGATTTGAAAATCCCGACCAGTTATAGAAACTGGATTTGAAAACCCTGACCAGTTATAAAACTGGATTTAAAAATCCCGACCAGTTATAGAAACTGGATTTAAAAATTCCGACCAGTTATGACACTAGATTTGAAAATCCCGACCTATTATAGATACTTGATTTGAAAATCCCGAACAGTTATAAAAACTGGAGTTGAAAATCCCGACCAGTTATAGAAACTGGATTTAAAAATCCTGACAGTTATAGAAACTGGATTTGAAAATCTCGAACAGTTATAGAAACTGGATTTGAAAATCCAGACCAGTTATAGAAACTGGATTTGAAAATCCCGACCAGTTATAAAATCTGGAATTGAAAATCCCGACCAGTTATAGAAACTGGATTTCAAAATCCCGACCAGTTATAGATACTGGATTTGAAAATCCCGACCAGTTATAAAAACTGGATTTGAAAATCTAGACCAGTTATAACACTGAATTTGAAAATCCCGACCGGTTATAAAAACTGGATTTGAAAATCACGACCAGTTATAAAAACTTGATTTGAAAATCCTGACCAGTTATAGAAACTGGATTTGAAAATTCCGACCAGTTATAAAAACTGGATTTGAAAATCCCGACCAGTTATAAAACTGGATTTTAAAATCCCGACCAGTTATAGAAACTGGATTTGAAAATCCTGATCAGTTATAACACTGCATTTGAAAATCCCGACCAATTATAAAACTAGATTTGAAAATCCGGACCTGTTATAGAAACTGGATTTGAAAATCCCGACCAGTTATAAATCTGGATTTGAAAATCCCAACCAGTTATAAAACTATATTTAAAAATCCCGACCAGTTATAGAAACTGCATTTGAAAATCCTGACCAGTTATAAAACTGGATTTGAAAATCCCGACCAGTTAAAGAAATTGGATTTGAAAATCCCGACCAGTTATGACACTAGATTTGGAAATCACGACCAGTTATAGAAACTGGATTTGAAAATCCCGATCAGTTATAGAAAGTGAATTTCAAAATCCGACCAGTTATAGAAACTGGATTTGAAAATCTCGACCAGTTGTAAAAACTGAATTTTGAAAATCCCGACCAGTTACAAAAACTGGATTTGAAAATCCCGACCAGTTATAAAAACTAGATTTGAAAATCCCGACCAGTTATAGAAACTAGATTTGAAAATCCCGACCAGTTATAGAAACTGGATTTGAAAATCCCGACCAGTTATAAAAACTAGATTTGAAAATCCCGACCAGTTATAAAACTGGATTTCAAAATCCCGACCAGTTATAGAAACTAAATTTGAAAATCCCGACCAGTTATAAAAACTGAATTTGAAAATCCCGACCAGTTATAAAAACTGGATTTCAAAATCCCCACCAGTTATAGAAACTGAATTTGAAAATCCCCACCGGTTATAAAAACTGGATTTGAAAATCCCGACCAGTTATAGAAACTTGATTTGAAAATCCTGACGAGTTATAGAAACTGGATTTGAAAATCCCGACTAGTTATAAAAACTGGATTTGAAAATCCCGACCAGTTATAAAACTGGATTTGAAAATCCCAACCAGTTATAGAAACTGGATTTGAAAATCCTGATCAGTTATAACACTGGATTTGAAAATTCCGACCAATTATAAAACTAGATTTGAAAATCCGGACCAGTTATAGAAACTGGATTTGAAAATCCCGACCAGTTATAAAAACTGGATTTGAAAATCTCGACCAGTTATAAAACTGGATTTGAAAATCCCGACCAGTTATAGAAATTAGATTTGAAAATCCTGACGAGTTATAAAAACTGGATTTGAAAATCCCGACCAGTTATAAAAACTAGATTTGAAAATACCGACCAGTTATCGAAACTGGATTTGAAAATCCCGACCAGTTATAGAAACTGGATTTGAAAATATCGACCACTTTTAGAAACTAGATTTGAAAATCCCGACCAGTTATAAAACTGGATTTGAAAATCCCGACCAGTTAAAGAAACTGGATTTAAAAATCCTGACTAGTTATAAAAACTGGATTTGAAAATCCCAACCAGTTATAGAAACTGGATTTCAAAATCCCGACCAGTTATAGAAACTGGAGTTGAAAATCCCGACCAGTTATAAAACTGAATTTAAAAATCCCGACCAGTTATAAAAACTGAATTTGAAAATCCGGACTAGTTATAGAAACTGGATTTGAAAATCCTGACCAGTTATAGAAACTAAATTTGAAAATCCCGACCAGTTATAGAAACTGGATTTGAAAATCCCGACCAGTTATAAAACTGGATTTGAAAATCCCAACCAGTTATAGAAACTGGATTTCAAAATCCCGACCAGTTATAGAAACTGGAGTTGAAAATCCCGACCAGTTATAAAACTGAATTTAAAAATATCGACCAGTTATAAAAACTGAATTTGAAAATCCCGACTAGTTATAGAAACTGGATTTGAAAATCCTGACCAGTTATAGAAACTAAATTTGAAAATCCCGACCAGTTATAAAAACTGGATTTGAAAATCCCGACCAGTTATAAAACTGGATTTGAAAATCCCGACGAGTTATAGAAACTGAATTTGAAAATCCTGATCAGTTATAATACTGGATTTGAAAATCCCGACCAATTATAAAACTAGATTTGAAAATCCAGACCAGTTATAGAAAATGGATTTAAAAATCCCGACTAGTTATAAAACTGGATTTGAAAATCCCGACCAGTTATAGAAACTGGATTTGAAATTCCTGACGAGTTATAAAACTGGATTTGAAAATCCCGACCAGTTATAGAAACTGGATTTAAAAATTCCGACCAGTTATGACACTAGATTTGAAAATCCCGACCTATTATAGATACTTGATTTGAAAATCCCGAACAGTTATAAAAACTGGAGTTGAAAATCCCGACCAGTTATAGAAACTGGATTTGAAAATCCTGACAGTTATAGAAACTGGATTTGAAAATCTCGAACAGTTATAGAAACTGGATTTGAAAATCCAGACCAGTTATAGAAACTGGATTTGAAAATCCCGACCAGTTATAAAATCTGGAATTGAAAATCCCGACCAGTTATAGAAACTGGATTTCAAAATCCCGACCAGTTATAGATACTGGATTTGAAAATCCCGACCATTTATAAAAACTGGATTTGAAAATCCAGACCAGTTATAACACTGAATTTGAAAATCCCGACCGGTTATAAAAACTGGATTTGAAAATCACGACCAGTTATAAAAACTTGATTTGAAAATCCTGACCAGTTATAGAAACTGGATTTGAAAATTCCGACCAGTTATAAAAACTGGATTTGAAAATCCCGACCAGTTATAAAACTGGATTTGAAAATCCCGACCAGTTATAGAAACTGGATTTGAAAATCCTGATCAGTTATAACACTGCATTTGAAAATCCCGACCAATTATAAAACTAGATTTGAAAATCCGGACCTGTTATAGAAACTGGATTTGAAAATCCCGACCAGTTATAAATCTGGATTTGAAAATCCCAACCAGTTATAAAACTATATTTACAAATCCCGACCAGTTATAGAAACTGCATTTGAAAATCCTGACCAGTTATAAAACTGGATTTGAAAATCCCGACCAGTTAAAGAAATTGGATTTGAAAATCCCGACCAGTTATGACACTAGATTTGGAAATCACGACCAGTTATAGAAACTGGATTTGAAAATCCCGATCAGTTATAGAAAGTGGATTTGAAAATCCGACCAGTTATAAAAACTGGATTTGAAAATCTCGACCAGTTGTAAAAACTGAATTTTGAAAATCCCGACCAGTTACAAAAACTGGATTTGAAAATCCCGACCAGTTATAAAAACTAGATTTGAAAATCCCGACCAGTTATAGAAACTAGATTTGAAAATCCCGATCAGTTATAGAAACTGGATTTGAAAATCCCGACCAGTTATAAAAACTAGATTTGAAAATCCCGACCAGTTATAAAACTGGATTTCAAAATCCCGACCAGTTATAGAAACTGAATTTGAAAATCCCGACCAGTTATAAAAACTGGATTTGAAAATCCCGACCAGTTATAAAACTGAATTTAAAAATCCCGACCAGTTATAAAAACTGAATTTGAAAATCCCGACTAGTTATAGAAACTGGATTTGAAAATCCTGACCAGTTATAGAAACTAAATTTGAAAATCCCGACCAGTTATAAAAACTGGATTTGAAAATCCCGACCAGTTATAAAACTGGATTTGAAAATCCCGACGAGTTATAGAAACTGAATTTGAAAATCCTGATCAGTTATAATACTGGATTTGAAAATCCCGACCAATTATAAAACTAGATTTGAAAATCCAGACCAGTTATAGAAAATGGATTTAAAAATCCCGACTAGTTATAAAACTGGATTTGAAAATCCCGACCAGTTATAGAAACTAGATTTGAAATTCCTGACGAGTTATAAAACTGGATTTGAAAATCCCGACCAGTTATAGAAACTGGATTTAAAAATTCCGACCAGTTATGACACTAGATTTGAAAATCCCGACCTATTATAGATACTTGATTTGAAAATCCCGAACAGTTATAAAAACTGCAGTTGAAAATCCCGACCAGTTATAGAAACTGGATTTGAAAATCCTGACAGTTATAGAAACTGGATTTGAAAATCTCGAACAGTTATAGAAACTGGATTTGAAAATCCAGACCAGTTATAGAAACTGGATTTGAAAATCCCGACCAGTTATAAAATCTGGAATTGAAAATCCCGACCAGTTATAGAAACTGGATTTCAAAATCCCGACCAGTTATAGATACTGGATTTGAAAATCCCGACCATTTATAAAAACTGGATTTGAAAATCCAGACCAGTTATAACACTGAATTTGAAAATCCCGACCGGTTATAAAAACTGGATTTGAAAATCACGACCAGTTATAAAAACTTGATTTGAAAATCCTGACCAGTTATAGAAACTGGATTTGAAAATTCCGACCAGTTATAAAAACTGGATTTGAAAATCCCGACCAGTTATAAAACTGGATTTGAAAATCCCGACCAGTTATAGAAACTGGATTTGAAAATCCTGATCAGTTATAACACTGCATTTGAAAATCCCGACCAATTATAAAACTAGATTTGAAAATCCGGACCTGTTATAGAAACTGGATTTGAAAATCCCGACCAGTTATAAATCTGGATTTGAAAATCCCAACCAGTTATAAAACTATATTTACAAATCCCGACCAGTTATAGAAACTGCATTTGAAAATCCTGACCAGTTATAAAACTGGATTTGAAAATCCCGACCAGTTAAAGAAATTGGATTTGAAAATCCCGACCAGTTATGACACTAGATTTGGAAATCACGACCAGTTATAGAAACTGGATTTGAAAATCCCGATCAGTTATAGAAAGTGGATTTGAAAATCCGACCAGTTATAAAAACTGGATTTGAAAATCTCGACCAGTTGTAAAAACTGAATTTTGAAAATCCCGACCAGTTACAAAAACTGGATTTGAAAATCCCGACCAGTTATAAAAACTAGATTTGAAAATCCCGACCAGTTATAGAAACTAGATTTGAAAATCCCGATCAGTTATAGAAACTGGATTTGAAAATCCCGACCAGTTATAAAAACTAGATTTGAAAATTCCGACCAGTTATAAAACTGGATTTCAAAATCCCGACCAGTTATAGAAACTGAATTTGAAAATCCCGACCAGTTATAAAAACTGGATTTGAAAATCCCGACCAGTTATAAAAACTGGATTTCAAAATCCCGACCAGTTATAGAAACTGAATTTGAATATCCCGACCGGTTATAAAAACTGGATTTGAAAATCCCGACCAGTTATAGAAACTTGATTTGAAAATCCTGACGAGTTATAGAAACTGGATTTGAAAATCCCGACTAGTTATAAAAACTGGATTTGAAAATCCCGACCAGTTATAAAACTGGATTTGAAAATCCCGACCAGTTATAGAAACTGGATTTGAAAATCCTGATCAGTTATAACTCTGGATTTGAAAATTCCGACCAATTATAAAACTAGATTTGAAAATCCGGACCAGTTATAGAAACTGGATTTGAAAATCCCGACCAGTTATAAAAACTGGATTTGAAAATCTCGACCAGTTATAAAACTGGATTTGAAAATCCCGACCAGTTATAGAAATTAGATTTGAAAATCCTGACGAGTTATAAAAACTGGATTTGAAAATCCCGACCAGTTATAAAAACTAGATTTGAAAATACCGACCAGTTATCGAAACTGGATTTGAAAATCCCGACCAGTTATAGAAACTGGATTTGAAAATATCGACCACTTTTAGAAACTAGATTTGAAAATCCCGACCAGTTATAAAACTGGATTTGAAAATCCCGACCAGTTATAGAAACTGGATTTAAAAATCCTGACTAGTTATAAAAACTGGATTTGAAAATCCCAACCAGTTATAGAAACTGGATTTCAAAATCCCGACCAGTTATAGAAACTGGAGTTGAAAATCCCGACCAGTTATAAAACTGAATTTAAAAATCCCGACCAGTTATAAAAACTGAATTTGAAAATCCCGACCAGTTATAGAAACTGGATTTGAAAATACTGACCAGTTATAGAAACTGAATTTGAAAATCCCGACCAGTTATAAAAACTGGATTTGAAAATCCCGACTAGTTATAAAACTGGATTTGAAAATCCCGACGAGTTATAGAAACCAAATTTGAAAATCCTGATCAGTTATAACACTGGATTTGAAAATCCCGACCAATTATAAAACTAGATTTGAAAATCCAGACCAGTTATAAAAAATGGATTTGAAAATCCCGACCAGTTATAAAACTGGATTTGAAAATCCCGACCAGTTATAGAAACTGGATTTGAAAACCCTGACCAGTTATAAAACTGGATTTGAAAATCCCGACCAGTTATAGAAACTGGATTTAAAAATTCCGACCAGTTATGACACTAGATTTGAAAATCCCGACCTATTATAGATACTTGATTTGAAAATCCCGAACAGTTATAAAAACTGGAGTTGAAAATCCCGACGAGTTATAGAAACTGGATTTAAAAATCCTGACAGTTATAGAAACTGGATTTGAAAATCTCGAACAGTTATAGAAACTGGATTTGAAAATCCAGACCAGTTATAGAAACTGGATTTGAAAATCCCGACCAGTTATAAAATCTGGAATTGAAAATCCCGACCAGTTATAGAAACTGGATTTCAAAATCCCGACCAGTTATAGATACTGGATTTGAAAATCCCGACCAGTTATAAAAACTGGATTTGAAAATCTAGACCAGTTATAACACTGAATTTGAAAATCTCGACCGGTTATAAAAACTGGATTTGAAAATCACGACCAGTTATAAAAACTTGATTTGAAAATCCTGACCAGTTATAGAAACTGGATTTGAAAATTCCGACCAGTTATAAAAACTGGATTTGAAAATCCCGACCAGTTATAAAACTGGATTTTAAAATCCCGACCAGTTATAGAAACTGGATTTGAAAATCCTGATCAGTTATAACACTGCATTTGAAAATCCCGACCAATTATAAAACTAGATTTGAAAATCCGGACCTGTTATAGAAACTGGATTTGAAAATCCCGACCAGTTATAAATCTGGATTTGAAAATCCCAACCAGTTATAAAACTATATTTAAAAATCCCGACCAGTTATAGAAACTGCATTTGAAAATCCTGACCAGTTATAAAACTGGATTTGAAAATCCCGACCAGTTAAAGAAATTGGATTTGAAAATCCCGACCAGTTATGACACTAGATTTGGAAATCACGACCAGTTATAGAAACTGGATTTGAAAATCCCGATCAGTTATAGAAAGTGAATTTCAAAATCCGACCAGTTATAGAAACTGGATTTGAAAATCTCGACCAGTTGTAAAAACTGAATTTTGAAAATCCCGACCAGTTACAAAAACTGGATTTGAAAATCCCGACCAGTTATAAAAACTAGATTTGAAAATCCCGACCAGTTATAGAAACTAGATTTGAAAATCCCGACCAGTTATAGAAACTGGATTTGAAAATCCCGACCAGTTATAAAAACTAGATTTGAAAATCCCGACCAGTTATAAAACTGGATTTCAAAATCCCGACCAGTTATAGAAACTAAATTTGAAAATCCCGACCAGTTATAAAAACTGAATTTGAAAATCCCGACCAGTTATAAAAACTGGATTTCAAAATCCCCACCAGTTATAGAAACTGAATTTGAAAATCCCCACCGGTTATAAAAACTGGATTTGAAAATCCCGACCAGTTATAGAAACTTGATTTGAAAATACTGACGAGTTATAGAAACTGGATTTGAAAATCCCGACTAGTTATAAAAACTGGATTTGAAAATCCCGACCAGTTATAAAACTGGATTTGAAAATCCCAACCAGTTATAGAAACTGGATTTGAAAATCCTGATCAGTTATAACACTGGATTTGAAAATTCCGACCAATTATAAAACTAGATTTGAAAATCCGGACCAGTTATAGAAACTGGATTTGAAAATCCCGACCAGTTATAAAAACTGGATTTGAAAATCTCGACCAGTTATAAAACTGGATTTGAAAATCCCGACCAGTTATAGAAATTAGATTTGAAAATCCTGACGAGTTATAAAAACTGGATTTGAAAATCCCGACCAGTTATAAAAACTAGATTTGAAAATACCGACCAGTTATCGAAACTGGATTTGAAAATCCCGACCAGTTATAGAAACTGGATTTGAAAATATCGACCACTTTTAGAAACTAGATTTGAAAATCCCGACCAGTTATAAAACTGGATTTGAAAATCCCGACCAGTTATAGAAACTGGATTTAAAAATCCTGACTAGTTATAAAAACTGGATTTGAAAATCCCAACCAGTTATAGAAACTGGATTTCAAAATCCCGACCAGTTATAGAAACTGGAGTTGAAAATCCCGACCAGTTATAAAACTGAATTTAAAAATCCCGACCAGTTATAAAAACTGAATTTGAAAATCCCGACTAGTTATAGAAACTGGATTTGAAAATCCTGACCAGTTATAGAAACTAAATTTGAAAATCCCGACCAGTTATAGAAACTGGATTTGAAAATCCCGACCAGTTATAAAACTGGATTTGAAAATCCCAACCAGTTATAGAAACTGGATTTCAAAATCCCGACCAGTTATAGAAACTGGAGTGGAAAATCCCGACCAGTTATAAAACTGAATTTAAAAATCCCGACCAGTTATAAAAACTGAATTTGAAAATCCCGACTAGTTATAGAAACTGGATTTGAAAATCCTGACCAGTTATAGAAACTAAATTTGAAAATCCCGACCAGTTATAAAAACTGGATTTGAAAATCCCGACCAGTTATAAAACTGGATTTGAAAATCCCGACGAGTTATAGAAACTGAATTTGAAAATCCTGATCAGTTATAATACTGGATTTGAAAATCCCGACCAATTATAAAACTAGATTTGAAAATCCAGACCAGTTATAGAAAATGGATTTAAAAATCCCGACTAGTTATAAAACTGGATTTGAAAATCCCGACCAGTTATAGAAACTGGATTTGAAATTCCTGACGAGTTATAAAACTGGATTTGAAAATCCCGACCAGTTATAGAAACTGGATTTAAAAATTCCGACCAGTTATGACACTAGATTTGAAAATCCCGACCTATTATAGATACTTGATTTGAAAATCCCGAACAGTTATAAAAACTGGAGTTGAAAATCCCGACCAGTTATAGAAACTGGATTTGAAAATCCTGACAGTTATAGAAACTGGATTTGAAAATCTCGAACAGTTATAGAAACTGGATTTGAAAATTCAGACCAGTTATAGAAACTGGATTTGAAAATCCCGACCAGTTATAAAATCTGGAATTGAAAATCCCGACCAGTTATAGAAACTGGATTTCAAAATCCCGACCAGTTATAGATACTGGATTTGAAAATCCCGACCATTTATAAAAACTGGATTTGAAAATCCAGACCAGTTATAACACTGAATTTGAAAATCCCGACCGGTTATAAAAACTGGATTTGAAAATCACGACCAGTTATAAAAACTTGATTTGAAAATCCTGACCAGTTATAGAAACTGGATTTGAAAATTCCGACCAGTTATAAAAACTGGATTTGAAAATCCCGACCAGTTATAAAACTGGATTTGAAAATCCCGACCAGTTATAGAAACTAGATTTGAAAATCCTGATCAGTTATAACACTGCATTTGAAAATCCCGACCAATTATAAAACTAGATTTGAAAATCCGCACCTGTTATAGAAACTGGATTTGAAAATCCCGACCAGTTATAAATCTGGATTTGAAAATCCCAACCAGTTATAAAACTATATTTACAAATCCCGACCAGTTATAGAAACTGCATTTGAAAATCCTGACCAGTTATAAAACTGGATTTGAAAATCCCGACCAGTTAAAGAAATTGGATTTGAAAATCCCGACCAGTTATGACACTAGATTTGGAAATCACGACCAGTTATAGAAACTGGATTTGAAAATCCCGATCAGTTATAGAAAGTGGATTTGAAAATCCGACCAGTTATAAAAACTGGATTTGAAAATCTCGACCAGTTGTAAAAACTGAATTTTGAAAATCCCGACCAGTTACAAAAACTGGATTTGAAAATCCCGACCAGTTATAAAAACTAGATTTGAAAATCCCGACCAGTTATAGAAACTAGATTTGAAAATCTCGATCAGTTATAGAAACTGGATTTGAAAATCCCGACCAGTTATAAAAACTAGATTTGAAAATCCCGACCAGTTATAAAACTGGATTTCAAAATCCCGACCAGTTATAGAAACTGAATTTGAAAATCCCGACCAGTTATAAAAACTGGATTTGAAAATCCCGACCAGTTATAAAAACTGGATTTCAAAATCCCGACCAGTTATAGAAACTGAATTTGAATATCCCGACCGGTTATAAAAACTGGATTTGAAAATCCCGACCAGTTATAGAAACTTGATTTGAAAATCCTGACGAGTTATAGAAACTGGATTTGAAAATCCCGACTAGTTATAAAAACTGGATTTGAAAATCCCGACCAGTTATAAAACTGGATTTGAAAATCCCGACCAGTTATAGAAACTGGATTTGAAAATCCTGATCAGTTATAACTCTGGATTTGAAAATTCCGACCAATTATAAAACTAGATTTGAAAATCCGGACCAGTTATAGAAACTGGATTTGAAAATCCCGACCAGTTATAAAAACTGGATTTGAAAATCTCGACCAGTTATAAAACTGGATTTGAAAATCCCGACCAGTTATAGAAATTAGATTTGAAAATCCGGACGAGTTATAAAAACTGGATTTGAAAATCCCGACCAGTTATAAAAACTAGATTTGAAAATACCGACCAGTTATCGAAACTGGATTTGAAAATCCCGACCAGTTATAGAAACTGGATTTGAAAATATCGACCACTTTTAGAAACTAGATTTGAAAATCCCGACCAGTTATAAAACTGGATTTGAAAATCCCGACCAGTTATAGAAACTGGATTTAAAAATCCTGACTAGTTATAAAAACTGGATTTGAAAATCCCAACCAGTTATAGAAACTGGATTTCAAAATCCCGACCAGTTATAGAAACTGGAGTTGAAAATCCCGACCAGTTATAAAACTGAATTTAAAAATCCCGACCAGTTATAAAAACTGAATTTGAAAATCCCGACCAGTTATAGAAACTGGATTTGAAAATACTGACCAGTTATAGAAACTGAATTTGAAAATCCCGACCAGTTATAAAAACTGGATTTGAAAATCCCGACTAGTTATAAAACTGGATTTGAAAATCCCGACGAGTTATAGAAACCAAATTTGAAAATCCTGATCAGTTATAACACTGGATTTGAAAATCCCGACCAATTATAAAACTAGATTTGAAAATCCAGACCAGTTATAAAAAATGGATTTGAAAATCCCGACCAGTTATAAAACTGGATTTGAAAATCCCGACCAGTTATAGAAACTGGATTTGAAAACCCTGACCAGTTATAAAACTGGATTTGAAAATCCCGACCAGTTATAGAAACTGGATTTAAAAATTCCGACCAGTTATGACACTAGATTTGAAAATCCCGACCTATTATAGATACTTGATTTGAAAATCCCGAACAGTTATAAAAACTGGAGTTGAAAATCCCGACCAGTTATAGAAACTGGATTTAAAAATCCTGACAGTTATAGAAACTGGATTTGAAAATCTCGAACAGTTATAGAAACTGGATTTGAAAATCCAGACCAGTTATAGAAACTGGATTTGAAAATCCCGACCAGTTATAAAATCTGGAATTGAAAATCCCGACCAGTTATAGAAACTGGATTTCAAAATCCCGACCAGTTATAGATACTGGATTTGAAAATCCCGACCAGTTATAAAAACTGGATTTGAAAATCTAGACCAGTTATAACACTGAATTTGAAAATCCCGACCGGTTATAAAAACTGGATTTGAAAATCACGACCAGTTATAAAAACTTGATTTGAAAATCCTGACCAGTTATAGAAACTGGATTTGAAAATTCCGACCAGTTATAAAAACTGGATTTGAAAATCCCGACCAGTTATAAAACTGGATTTTAAAATCCCGACCAGTTATAGAAACTGGATTTGAAAATCCTGATCAGTTATAACACTGCATTTGAAAATCCCGACCAATTATAAAACTAGATTTGAAAATCCGGACCTGTTATAGAAACTGGATTTGAAAATCCCGACCAGTTATAAATCTGGATTTGAAAATCCCAACCAGTTATAAAACTATATTTAAAAATCCCGACCAGTTATAGAAACTGCATTTGAAAATCCTGACCAGTTATAAAACTGGATTTGAAAATCCCGACCAGTTATAGAAACTGGATTTAAAAATTACGACCAGTTATGACACTAGATTTGAAAATCCCGACCAGTTATAACACTGAATTTGAAAATCCCGACCAGTTATAAAAACTGGATTTGAAAATCCCGACCAGTTATAGAAACTGGATTTGAAAATCCTGACCAGTTATAGAAACTGGATTTTAAAATCCCGACCAATTATAGAAACTGGATTTGAAAATCCTGACCAGTTATAGAAACTGGATTTGAAAATCCCGACCAGTTATAGAAACTGGATTTGAAAATCCCGACCAGTTATAGAAACTGGATTTGAAAATATCGACCAATTATAGAAACTAGATTTGAAAATCCCGACCAGTTATAAAACTGGATTTGAAAATCGCGACCAGTTATAGAAACTGGATTTGAAAATCCCGACCAGTTATAAAAACTGGATTTGAAAATCCCAACCAGTTATAGAAACTGGATTTCAAAATCCCGACCAGTTATAGAAACTGGAGTTGAAAATCCCGACCAGTTATAAAACTGAATTTAAAAATCCCGACCAGTTATAAAAACTGAATTTGAAAATCCCGACTAGTTATAGAAACTGGATTTGAAAATCCTGACCAGTTATAGAAACTAAATTTGAAAATCCCGACCAGTTATAAAAACTGGATTTGAAAATCCCGACCAGTTATAAAACTGGATTTGAAAATCCCGACGAGTTATAGAAACTGAATTTGAAAATCCTGATCAGTTATAATACTGGATTTGAAAATCCCGACCAATTATAAAACTAGATTTGAAAATCCAGACCAGTTATAGAAAATGGATTTAAAAATCCCGACTAGTTATAAAACTGGATTTGAAAATCCCGACCAGTTATAGAAACTGGATTTGAAATTCCTGACGAGTTATAAAACTGGATTTGAAAATCCCGACCAGTTATAGAAACTGGATTTAAAAATTCCGACCAGTTATGACACTAGATTTGAAAATTCCGACCTATTATAGATACTTGATTTGAAAATCCCGAACAGTTATAAAAACTGGAGTTGAAAATCCCGACCAGTTATAGAAACTGGATTTGAAAATCCTGACAGTTATAGAAACTGGATTTGAAAATCTCGAACAGTTATAGAAACTGGATTTGAAAATCCAGACCAGTTATAGAAACTGGATTTGAAAATCCCGACCAGTTATAAAATCTGGAATTGAAAATCCCGACCAGTTATAGAAACTGGATTTCAAAATCCCGACCAGTTATAGATACTGGATTTGAAAATCCCGACCATTTATAAAAACTGGATTTGAAAATCCAGACCAGTTATAACACTGAATTTGAAAATCCCGACCGGTTATAAAAACTGGATTTGAAAATCACGACCAGTTATAAAAACTTGATTTGAAAATCCTGACCAGTTATAGAAACTGGATTTGAAAATTCCGACCAGTTATAAAAACTGGATTTGAAAATCCCGACCAGTTATAAAACTGGATTTTAAAATCCCGACCAGTTATAGAAACTGGATTTGAAAATCCTGATCAGTTATAACACTGCATTTGAAAATCCCGACCAATTATAAAACTAGATTTGAAAATCCGGACCTGTTATAGAAACTGGATTTGAAAATCCCGACCAGTTATAAATCTGGATTTGAAAATCCCAACCAGTTATAAAACTATATTTACAAATCCCGACCAGTTATAGAAACTGCATTTGAAAATCCTGACCAGTTATAAAACTGGATTTGAAAATCCCGACCAGTTAAAGAAATTGGATTTGAAAATCCCGACCAGTTATGACACTAGATTTGGAAATCACGACCAGTTATAGAAACTGGATTTGAAAATCCTGATCAGTTATAGAAAGTGGATTTGAAAATCCGACCAGTTATAAAAACTGGATTTGAAAATCTCGACCAGTTGTAAAAACTGAATTTTGAAAATCCCGACCAGTTACAAAAACTGGATTTGAAAATCCCG
This sequence comes from Nuphar pumila, assembly GCF_984573655.1. Lineage (NCBI taxonomy): Eukaryota > Viridiplantae > Streptophyta > Magnoliopsida > Nymphaeales > Nymphaeaceae > Nuphar > Nuphar pumila. The sequence continues at coordinate 69,608,510 of NC_143258.1, forward strand.
ACCAGTTATAAAAACTAGATTTGAAAATCCCGACCAGTTATAGAAACTAGATTTGAAAATCCCGATCAGTTATAGAAACTGGATTTGAAAATCCTGACCAGTTATAAAAACTAGATTTGAAAATCCCGACCAGTTATAAAACTGGATTTCAAAATCCCGACCAGTTATAGAAACTGAATTTGAAAATCCCGACCAGTTATAAAAACTGGATTTGAAAATCCCGACCAGTTATAAAAACTGGATTTCAAAATCCCGACCAGTTATAGAAACTGAATTTGAATATCCCGACCGGTTATAAAAACTGGATTTGAAAATCCCGACCAGTTATAGAAACTTGATTTGAAAATCCTGACGACTTATAGAAACTGGATTTGAAAATCCCGACTAGTTATAAAAACTGGATTTGAAAATCCCGACCAGTTATAAAACTGGATTTGAAAATCCCGACCAGTTATAGAAACTGGATTTGAAAATCCTGATCAGTTATAACTCTGGATTTGAAAATTCCGACCAATTATAAAACTAGATTTGAAAATCCGGACCAGTTATAGAAACTGGATTTGAAAATCCCGACCAGTTATAAAAACTGGATTTGAAAATCTCGACCAGTTATAAAACTGGATTTGAAAATCCCGACCAGTTATAGAAATTAGATTTGAAAATCCTGACGAGTTATAAAAACTGGATTTGAAAATCCCGACCAGTTATAAAAACTAGATTTGAAAATACCGACCAGTTATCGAAACTGGATTTGAAAATCCCGACCAGTTATAGAAACTGGATTTGAAAATATCGACCACTTTTAGAAACTAGATTTGAAAATCCCGACCAGTTATAAAACTGGATTTGAAAATCCCGACCAGTTATAGAAACTGGATTTAAAAATCCTGACTAGTTATAAAAACTGGATTTGAAAATCCCAACCAGTTATAGAAACTGGATTTCAAAATCCCGACCAGTTATAGAAACTGGAGTTGAAAATCCCGACCAGTTATAAAACTGAATTTAAAAATCCCGACCAGTTATAAAAACTGAATTTGAAAATCCCGACCAGTTATAGAAACTGGATTTGAAAATACTGACCAGTTATAGAAACTGAATTTGAAAATCCCGACCAGTTATAAAAACTGGATTTGAAAATCCCGACTAGTTATAAAACTGGATTTGAAAATCCCGACGAGTTATAGAAACCAAATTTGAAAATCCTGATCAGTTATAACACTGGATTTGAAAATCCCGACCAATTATAAAACTAGATTTGAAAATCCAGACCAGTTATAAAAAATGGATTTGAAAATCCCGACCAGTTATAAAACTGGATTTGAAAATCCCGACCAGTTATAGAAACTGGATTTGAAAACCCTGACCAGTTATAAAACTGGATTTGAAAATCCCGACCAGTTATAGAAACTGGATTTAAAAATTCCGACCAGTTATGACACTAGATTTGAAAATCCCGACCTATTATAGATACTTGATTTGAAAATCCCGAACAGTTATAAAAACTGGAGTTGAAAATCCCGACCAGTTATAGAAACTGGATTTAAAAATCCTGACAGTTATAGAAACTGGATTTGAAAATCTCGAACAGTTATAGAAACTGGATTTGAAAATCCAGACCAGTTATAGAAACTGGATTTGAAAATCCCGACCAGTTATAAAATCTGGAATTGAAAATCCCGACCAGTTATAGAAACTGGATTTCAAAATCCCGACCAGTTATAGATACTGGATTTGAAAATCCCGACCAGTTATAAAAACTGGATTTGAAAATCTAGACCAGTTATAACACTGAATTTGAAAATCCCGACCGGTTATAAAAACTGGATTTGAAAATCACGACCAGTTATAAAAACTTGATTTGAAAATCCTGACCAGTTATAGAAACTGGATTTGAAAATTCCGACCAGTTATAAAAACTGGATTTGAAAATCCCGACCAGTTATAAAACTGGATTTTAAAATCCCGACCAGTTATAGAAACTGGATTTGAAAATCCTGATCAGTTATAACACTGCATTTGAAAATCCCGACCAATTATAAAACTAGATTTGAAAATCCGGACCTGTTATAGAAACTGGATTTGAAAATCCCGACCAGTTATAAATCTGGATTTGAAAATCCCAACCAGTTATAAAACTATATTTAAAAATCCCGACCAGTTATAGAAACTGCATTTGAAAATCCTGACCAGTTATAAAACTGGATTTGAAAATCCCGACCAGTTAAAGAAATTGGATTTGAAAATCCCGACCAGTTATGACACTAGATTTGGAAATCACGACCAGTTATAGAAACTGGATTTGAAAATCCCGATCAGTTATAGAAAGTGAATTTCAAAATCCGACCAGTTATAGAAACTGGATTTGAAAATCTCGACCAGTTGTAAAAACTGAATTTTGAAAATCCCGACCAGTTACAAAAACTGGATTTGAAAATCCCGACCAGTTATAAAAACTAGATTTGAAAATCCCGACCAGTTATAGAAACTAGATTTGAAAATCCCGACCAGTTATAGAAACTGGATTTGAAAATCCCGACCAGTTATAAAAACTAGATTTGAAAATCCCGACCAGTTATAAAACTGGATTTCAAAATCCCGACCAGTTATAGAAACTAAATTTGAAAATCCCGACCAGTTATAAAAACTGAATTTGAAAATCCCGACCAGTTATAAAAACTGGATTTCAAAATCCCCACCAGTTATAGAAACTGAATTTGAAAATCCCCACCGGTTATAAAAACTGGATTTGAAAATCCCGACCAGTTATAGAAACTTGATTTGAAAATCCTGACGAGTTATAGAAACTGGATTTGAAAATCCCGACTAGTTATAAAAACTGGATTTGAAAATCCCGACCAGTTATAAAACTGGATTTGAAAATCCCAACCAGTTATAGAAACTGGATTTGAAAATCCTGATCAGTTATAACACTGGATTTGAAAATTCCGACCAATTATAAAACTAGATTTGAAAATCCGGACCAGTTATAGAAACTGGATTTGAAAATCCCGACCAGTTATAAAAACTGGATTTGAAAATCTCGACCAGTTATAAAACTGGATTTGAAAATCCCGACCAGTTATAGAAATTAGATTTGAAAATCCTGACGAGTTATAAAAACTGGATTTGAAAATCCCGACCAGTTATAAAAACTAGATTTGAAAATACCGACCAGTTATCGAAACTGGATTTGAAAATCCCGACCAGTTATAGAAACTGGATTTGAAAATATCGACCACTTTTAGAAACTAGATTTGAAAATCCCGACCAGTTATAAAACTGGATTTGAAAATCCCGACCAGTTATAGAAACTGGATTTAAAAATCCTGACTAGTTATAAAAACTGGATTTGAAAATCCCAACCAGTTATAGAAACTGGATTTCAAAATCCCGACCAGTTATAAAAACTGGAGTTGAAAATCCCGACCAGTTATAAAACTGAATTTAAAAATCCCGACCAGTTATAAAAACTGAATTTGAAAATCCCGACTAGTTATAGAAACTGGATTTGAAAATCCTGACCAGTTATAGAAACTAAATTTGAAAATCCCGACCAGTTATAAAAACTGGATTTGAAAATCCCGACCAGTTATAAAACTGGATTTGAAAATCCCAACCAGTTATAGAAACTGGATTTCAAAATCCCGACCAGTTATAGAAACTGGAGTTGAAAATCCCGACCAGTTATAAAACTGAATTTAAAAATCCCGACCAGTTATAAAAACTGGAATTGAAAATCCCGACTAGTTATAGAAACTGGATTTGAAAATCCTGACCAGTTATAGAAACTAAATTTGAAAATCCCGACCAGTTATAAAAACTGGATTTGAAAATCCCGACCAGTTATAAAACTGGATTTGAAAATCCCGACGAGTTATAGAAACTGAATTTGAAAATCCTGATCAGTTATAATACTGGATTTGAAAATCCCGACCAATTATAAAACTAGATTTGAAAATCCAGACCAGTTATAGAAAATGGATTTAAAAATCCCGACTAGTTATAAAACTGGATTTGAAAATCCCGACCAGTTATAGAAACTGGATTTGAAATTCCTGACGAGTTATAAAACTGGATTTGAAAATCCCGACCAGTTATAGAAACTGGATTTAAAAATTCCGACCAGTTATGACACTAGATTTGAAAATCCCGACCTATTATAGATACTTGATTTGAAAATCCCGAACAGTTATAAAAACTGGAGTTGAAAATCCCGACCAGTTATAGAAACTGGATTTGAAAATCCTGACAGTTATAGAAACTGGATTTGAAAATCTCGAACAGTTATAGAAACTGGATTTGAAAATCCAGACCAGTTATAGAAACTGGATTTGAAAATCCCGACCAGTTATAAAATCTGGAATTGAAAATCCCGACCAGTTATAGAAACTGGATTTCAAAATCCCGACCAGTTATAGATACTGGATTTGAAAATCCCGACCATTTATAAAAACTGGATTTGAAAATCCAGACCAGTTATAACACTGAATTTGAAAATCCCGACCGGTTATAAAAACTGGATTTGAAAATCACGACCAGTTATAAAAACTTGATTTGAAAATCCTGACCAGTTATAGAAACTGGATTTGAAAATTCCGACCAGTTATAAAAACTGGATTTGAAAATCCCGACCAGTTATAAAACTGGATTTGAAAATCCCGACCAGTTATAGAAACTGGATTTGAAAATCCTGATCAGTTATAACACTGCATTTGAAAATCCCGACCAATTATAAAACTAGATTTGAAAATCCGGACCTGTTATAGAAACTGGATTTGAAAATCCCGACCAGTTATAAATCTGGATTTGAAAATCCCAACCAGTTATAAAACTATATTTACAAATCCCGACCAGTTATAGAAACTGCATTTGAAAATCCTGACCAGTTATAAAACTGGATTTGAAAATCCCGACCAGTTAAAGAAATTGGATTTGAAAATCCCGACCAGTTATGACACTAGATTTGGAAATCACGACCAGTTATAGAAACTGGATTTGAAAATCCCGATCAGTTATAGAAAGTGGATTTGAAAATCCGACCAGTTATAAAAACTGGATTTGAAAATCTCGACCAGTTGTAAAAACTGAATTTTGAAAATCCCGACCAGTTACAAAAACTGGATTTGAAAATCCCGACCAGTTATAAAAACTAGATTTGAAAATCCCGACCAGTTATAGAAACTAGATTTGAAAATCCCGATCAGTTATAGAAACTGGATTTGAAAATCCCGACCAGTTATAAAAACTAGATTTGAAAATCCCGACCAGTTATAAAACTGGATTTCAAAATCCCGACCAGTTATAGAAACTGAATTTGAAAATCCCGACCAGTTATAAAAACTGGATTTGAAAATCCCGACCAGTTATAAAAACTGGATTTCAAAATCCCGACCAGTTATAGAAACTGAATTTGAATATCCCGACCGGTTATAAAAACTGGATTTGAAAATCCCGACCAGTTATAGAAACTTGATTTGAAAATCCTGACGAGTTATAGAAACTGGATTTGAAAATCCCGACTAGTTATAAAAACTGGATTTGAAAATCCCGACCAGTTATAAAACTGGATTTGAAAATCCCGACCAGTTATAGAAACTGGATTTGAAAATCCTGATCAGTTATAACTCTGGATTTGAAAATTCCGACCAATTATAAAACTAGATTTGAAAATCCGGACCAGTTATAGAAACTGGATTTGAAAATCCCGACCAGTTATAAAAACTGGATTTGAAAATCTCGACCAGTTATAAAACTGGATTTGAAAATCCCGACCAGTTATAGAAATTAGATTTGAAAATCCTGACGAGTTATAAAAACTGGATTTGAAAATCCCGACCAGTTATAAAAACTAGATTTGAAAATACCGACCAGTTATCGAAACTGGATTTGAAAATCCCGACCAGTTATAGAAACTGGATTTAAAAATATCGACCACTTTTAGAAACTAGATTTGAAAATCCCGACCAGTTATAAAACTGGATTTGAAAATCCCGACCAGTTATAGAAACTGGATTTAAAAATCCTGACTAGTTATAAAAACTGGATTTGAAAATCCCAACCAGTTATAGAAACTGGATTTCAAAATCCCGACCAGTTATAGAAACTGGAGTTGAAAATCCCGACCAGTTATAAAACTGAATTTAAAAATCCCGACCAGTTATAAAAACTGAATTTGAAAATCCCGACCAGTTATAGAAACTGGATTTGAAAATACTGACCAGTTATAGAAACTGAATTTGAAAATCCCGACCAGTTATAAAAACTGGATTTGAAAATCCCGACTAGTTATAAAACTGGATTTGAAAATCCCGACGAGTTATAGAAACCAAATTTGAAAATCCTGATCAGTTATAACACTGGATTTGAAAATCCCGACCAATTATAAAACTAGATTTGAAAATCCAGACCAGTTATAAAAAATGGATTTGAAAATCCCGACCAGTTATAAAACTGGATTTGAAAATCCCGACCAGTTATAGAAACTGGATTTGAAAACCCTGACCAGTTATAAAACTGGATTTGAAAATCCCGACCAGTTATAGAAACTGGATTTAAAAATTCCGACCAGTTATGACACTAGATTTGAAAATCCCGACCTATTATAGATACTTGATTTGAAAATCCCGAACAGTTATAAAAACTGGAGTTGAAAATCCCGACCAGTTATAGAAACTGGATTTAAAAATCCTGACAGTTATAGAAACTGGATTTGAAAATCTCGAACAGTTATAGAAACTGGATTTGAAAATCCAGACCAGTTATAGAAACTGGATTTGAAAATCCCGACCAGTTATAAAATCTGGAATTGAAAATCCCGACCAGTTATAGAAACTGGATTTCAAAATCCCGACCAGTTATAGATACTGGATTTGAAAATCCCGACCAGTTATAAAAACTGGATTTGAAAATCTAGACAGTTATAACACTGAATTTGAAAATCCCGACCGGTTATAAAAACTGGATTTGAAAATCACGACCAGTTATAAAAACTTGATTTGAAAATCCTGACCAGTTATAGAAACTGGATTTGAAAATTCCGACCAGTTATAAAAACTGGATTTGAAAATCCCGACCAGTTATAAAACTGGATTTTAAAATCCCGACCAGTTATAGAAACTGGATTTGAAAATCCTGATCAGTTATAACACTGCATTTGAAAATCCCGACCAATTATAAAACTAGATTTGAAAATCCGGACCTGTTATAGAAACTGGATTTGAAAATCCCGACCAGTTATAAATCTGGATTTGAAAATCCCAACCAGTTATAAAACTATATTTAAAAATCCCGACCAGTTATAGAAACTGCATTTGAAAATCCTGACCAGTTATAAAACTGGATTTGAAAATCCCGACCAGTTAAAGAAATTGGATTTGAAAATCCCGACCAGTTATGACACTAGATTTGGAAATCACGACCAGTTATAGAAACTGGATTTGAAAATCCCGATCAGTTATAGAAAGTGAATTTCAAAATCCGACCAGTTATAGAAACTGGATTTGAAAATCTCGACCAGTTGTAAAAACTGAATTTTGAAAATCCCGACCAGTTACAAAAACTGGATTTGAAAATCCCGACCAGTTATAAAAACTAGATTTGAAAATCCCGACCAGTTATAGAAACTAGATTTGAAAATCCCGACCAGTTATAGAAACTGGATTTGAAAATCCCGACCAGTTATAAAAACTAGATTTGAAAATCCCGACCAGTTATAAAACTGGATTTCAAAATCCCGACCAGTTATAGAAACTAAATTTGAAAATCCCGACCAGTTATAAAAACTGAATTTGAAAATCCCGACCAGTTATAAAAACTGGATTTCAAAATCCCCACCAGTTATAGAAACTGAATTTGAAAATCCCCACCGGTTATAAAAACTGGATTTGAAAATCCCGACCAGTTATAGAAACTTGATTTGAAAATCCTGACGAGTTATAGAAACTGGATTTGAAAATCCCGACTAGTTATAAAAACTGGATTTGAAAATCCCGACCAGTTATAAAACTGGATTTGAAAATCCCAACCAGTTATAGAAACTGGATTTGAAAATCCTGATCAGTTATAACACTGGATTTGAAAATTCCGACCAATTATAAAACTAGATTTGAAAATCCGGACCAGTTATAGAAACTGGATTTGAAAATCCCGACCAGTTATAAAAACTGGATTTGAAAATCTCGACCAGTTATAAAACTGGATTTGAAAATCCCGACCAGTTATAGAAATTAGATTTGAAAATCCTGACGAGTTATAAAAACTGGATTTGAAAATCCCGACCAGTGATAAAAACTAGATTTGAAAATACCGACCAGTTATCGAAACTGGATTTGAAAATCCCGACCAGTTATAGAAACTGGATTTGAAAATATCGACCACTTTTAGAAACTAGATTTGAAAATCCCGACCAGTTATAAAACTGGATTTGAAAATCCCGACGAGTTATAGAAACTGGATTTAAAAATCCTGACTAGTTATAAAAACTGGATTTGAAAATCCCAACCAGTTATAGAAACTGGATTTCAAAATCCCGACCAGTTATAGAAACTGGAGTTGAAAATCCCGACCAGTTATAAAACTGAATTTAAAAATCCCGACCAGTTATAAAAACTGAATTTGAAAATCCCGACCAGTTATAGAAACTGGATTTGAAAATACTGACCAGTTATAGAAACTGAATTTGAAAATCCCGACCAGTTATAAAAACTGGATTTGAAAATCCCGACTAGTTATAAAACTGGATTTGAAAATCCCGACGAGTTATAGAAACTGAATTTGAAAATCCTGATCAGTTATAACACTGGATTTGAAAATCCCGACCAATTATAAAACTAGATTTGAAAATCCAGACCAGTTATAAAAAATGGATTTGAAAATCCCGACCAGTTATAAAACTGAATTTGAAAATCCCGACCAGTTATAGAAACTGGATTTGAAAACCGTGACCAGTTATAAAACTGGATTTGAAAATCCCGACCAGTTATAGAAACTGGATTTAAAAATTCCGACCAGTTATGACACTAGATTTGAAAATCCCGACCAGTTATAACACTGAATTTGAAAATCCCGACCAGTTATAAAAACTGGATTTGAAAATCCCGACCAGTTATAGAAACTGGATTTGAAAATCCTGACCAGTTATAGAAACTGGATTTTAAAATCCCGACCAATTATAGAAACTGGATTTGAAAATCCTAACCAGTTATAGAAACTCGATTTGAAAATCCCGACCAGTTATAAAAACTAGATTTGAAAATCCTGACCAGTTATAGAAACTGGATTTGAAAATCCCGACCAGTTATAGAAACTGGATTTGAAAATATCGACCAATTATAGAAACTGGTGTTGAAAATCCCGACCAGTTATAACACTGAATTTGAAAATCCCGACCAGTTATAAAAACTGGATTTGAAAATCCCGACCAGTTATAAAAACTGGATTTGAAAATCCCAACCAGTTATAGAAACTGGATTTCAAAATCCCGACCAGTTATAGAAACTGGAGTTGAAAATCCCGACCAGTTATAACACTGAATTTGAAAATCCCGACCAGTTATAAAAACTGGATTTGAAAATCCCAACCAGTTATAGAAACTGGATTTGAAAATCCTGACCAGTTATAGAAACTGAATTTGAAAATCCCGACCAGTTATTAAAACTGGATTTGAAAATCCCGACCAGTTATAAAACTGGATTTGAAAATCCCGACGAGTTATAGAAACTGAATTTGAAAATCCTGATCAGTTATAACACTGGATTTGAAAATCCCGACCAATTATAAAACTAGATTTGAAAATCCCGACCAGTTATAAAACTGGATTTGAAAATCCCGACCAGTTATAAAAACTAGAGTTGAAAATGCCGACCAGTTATAAAAACTGGATTTGAAAATCCCGACCAGTTATAGAAACTGGATTTGAAAATCTCGACCAGTTATAGAAACAGGATTTTAAAATCCCGACCAGTTATAGAAACTAGATTTGAAAATCCCGACCATTTATAAAATCTGGAATTGAAAATCCCGACCAGTTATAGAAACTGATTTCAAAATCCCGACCAGTTATAGAAACTGGATTTGAAAATCCCGACCAGTTATAGAAACTGGATTTTAAAATCCCGACCAGTTATAACACTGGATTTGAAAAACCTGATGAGTTATAACACTGGATTTGAAAATCTCGACCAATTATAAAACTAGATTTGAAAATCCTGACCTGTTATAGAAACTGGATTTGAAAATCCCGACCAGTTATAAATCTGGATTTGAAAATCCCAACCAGTTATAAAACTAGATTTAAAAATCCCAACTAGTTATAGAAATTGGATTTGAAAATCCTGACCAGTTATAAAACTAGATTTGAAAATCCCGACCAGTTATAGAAACTGTATTTGAAAATCCCGACCAGTTATAAAAACTGGATTTCAAAATCCCGACTAGTTATAGAAACTGGATTTGAAAATCCCGACCAGTTATAGAAAGTGGATTTGAAAATCCTGACCAGTTTTAAAACTGGATTTGAAAATCCCGACCAGTTATAGAAACTGGATTTAAAAATTCTGACCAGTTATGACACTAGATTTGAAAATTCCGACCAGTTATAGATACTGGATTTGAAAATCCCGACCAGTTATAAAAACTGGAGTTGCAAATCCCGACCAGTTATAGAAACTGGATTTGAAAATCTCGACCAGTTATAGAAACTGTATTTGAAAATCCCGACCAGTTATAGAAACTGGATTTCAAAATCCCGACCAGTTATAGAAACTGGATTTGAAAATCCCTACTAGTTATAGAAACTGGATTTCAAAATCCCGACCAGATTTAAAATCTGGAATTGAAAATCCCGACCAGTTATAAAAACTAGATTTCAAAATCCCGACCAGTTATAGAAACTAGATTTCAAAATCCCGACCAGTTATAACACTGAGTTTGAAAATCCCGACCAGTTATAAAAACTGGATTTGAAAATCCCGACCAGTTATAGAAACTTGATTTGAAAATCCTGACCAGTTATAGAAACTGGATTTGAAAATCCTGATCAGTTATAACACTGGATTTGAAAATCCCGACCAGTTATAGAAATTGGATTTCAAAATCCCGACCAATTATAGAAACTGGATTTGAAAATCCCGACCAGTTATAACACAGAATTTGAAAATCCCGACCGGTTATAAAAACTGGATTTGAAAATCCCGACCAGTTATAAAACTTGATTTGAAATCCCGACCAGTTATAGAAACTGGATTTGAAAATCCTGATCAGTTATAACACTGGATTTGAAAATCCCGACCAATTATAAAACTAGATTTGAAAATCCCGACCAGTTATAGAAAATGGATTTGAAAATCCCGACCAGTTAAAAAACTGGATTTGAAAATCCCGACCAGTTATAAAACTGGATTTAAAAATCCCGACTAGTTATAGAAACTGGATTTCAAAATCCCGACCAGTTATAGAAACTGGATTTGAAAATCCCGACTAGTTATAACACTGAATTTAAAAATCCCGACCGGTTATAAAAACTGGATTTGAAAATCCCGATTAATTATAAAAACTTGATTTGAAAATCCTGACCAGTTATAGAAACTGGATTTGAAAATCCCGACCAGTTATAACACTGAATTTGAAAATCCCGACCGGTTATAAAAACTGGATTTGAAAATCCCGACCAGTTATAGAATGTTGATTTGAAAATCCTGACCAGTTATAGAAACTGGATTTGAAAATCCCGACCAGTTATAAAAACTGGATTTGAAAATCTCAACCAGTTATAAAACTGGATTTGAAAATCCCGACCAGTTATAGAAATTAGATTTGAAAATCCTGATCAGTTATAACACTGGATTTGAAAATTCCAACTAATTATAAAACTAGATTTGAAAATCGGGACCTATTATAAAAACTGGATTTGAAAATCCCGACCAGTTATAAATCTGGATTTGAAAATCCCAACCAGTTATAAAACTAGATTTAAAAATCCCGACCAGTTATAGAAACAGCATTTGAAAATCCTGACCAGTTATAAAACTGGATTTGAAAATCCCGACCAGTTATAGAAATTGGATTTGAAAATCCCGACCAGTTATGACACTAGATTTTGAAATCACGACCAGTTATAGAAACTGGATTTGAAAATCCCAACCAGTTATAGAAACTGGATTTGAAAATCCCGACCAGTTATAGAAACTGGATTTGAAAATCCCGACCAGTTGTAAAAACTGAATTTTGAAAATCCCGACCAGTTACAAAAACTGGATTTGAAAATCCCGACCAGTTATAAAAACTAGATTTGAAAATCTCGACCAGTTATAGAAACTGGATTTGAAAATCCCGACCAGTTATAGAAACTGGATTTGAAAATCCCGACCAGTTATAGAAACTAGATTTGAAAATCCCAACCAGTTATAAAACTGGATTTGAAAATCCCGACCAGTTATAGAAACTGGATTTGAAAATCCCGACCAGTTATAAAAACTAGATTTGAAAATCCCGACCAGTTATAGAAACTGGATTTCAAAATACCGACCAGTTATAGAAACTGGATTTGAAAATCCCGACCAGTTATAGAAACTAGATTTGAAAATCCCGACCAGTTATAACACTGAATTTGAAAATCCCGACCAGTTATAAAACTAGATTTGAAAATCCCGACCAGTTATAGAAAATGGATTTGAAAATCCCGACCAGTTATAAAACTGGATTTGAAAATCCCGACCAGTTATAAAACTGGATTTGAAAATCCCGACCAGTTATAAAAACTAGATTTGAAAATACCGACCAGTTATAAAAACTAGATTTGAAAATCTCGACCAGTTATAGAAACTGGATTTGAAAATCCCGACCAGTTATAGAAACTGGATTTGAAAATATCGACCAATTATAGAAACTAGATTTGAAAATCCCGACCAGTTATAAAAACTAGATTTGAAAATCCCGACCAGTTATAAAAACTAGATTTGAAAATCCCGACCAGTTATAGAAACTGGATTTGAAAATCCCGACTAGTTATAGAAACTGGATTTGAAATATCGACCAATTATAGAAACTAGATTTGAAAATCCTGACCAGTTATAAAACTGGATTTGAAAATCTCGACCAGTTATAGAAACTGGATTTGAAAATCCCGACCAGTTATAAAAACTGGATTTGAAAATCCCAACCAGTTATAGAAACTGGATTTGAAAATATCGACCAATTATAGAAACTGGTGTTGAAAATCCCGACCAGTTATAACACTGAATTTGAAAATCCCGACCAGTTATAAAAACTGGATTTGAAAATCCCGACCAGTTATAAAAACTGGATTTGAAAATCCCAACCAGTTATAGAAACTGGATTTCAAAATCCCGACCAGTTATAGAAACTGGAGTTGAAAATCCCGACCAGTTATAACACTGAATTTGAAAATCCCGACCAGTTATAAAAACTGGATTTGAAAATCCCAACCAGTTATAGAAATTGGATTTGAAAATCCTGACCAGTTATAGAAACTGAATTTGAAAATCCCGACCAGTTATTAAAACTGGATTTGAAAATCCCGACCAGTTATAAAACTGGATTTGAAAATCCCGACGAGTTATAGAAACTGAATTTGAAAATCCTGATCAGTTATAACACTGGATTTGAAAATCCCGACCAATTATAAAACTAGATTTGAAAATCCCGACCAGTTATAAAACTGGATTTGAAAATCCCGACCAGTTATAAAAACTAGAGTTGAAAATGCCGACCAGTTATAGAAACTGGATTTGAAAATCCCGACCAGTTATAGAAACTGGATTTGAAAATCTCGACCAGTTATAGAAACAGGATTTCAAAATCCCGACCAGTTATAGAAACTAGATTTGAAAATCCCGACCATTTATAAAATCTGGAATTGAAAATCCCGACCAGTTATAGAAACTGATTTCAAAATCCCGACCAGTTATAGAAACTGGATTTGAAAATCCCGACCAGTTATAGAAACTGGATTTGAAAATCCCGACCAGTTATAACACTGAATTTGAAAATCCCGACCGGTTATAAAAACTGGATTTGAAAATCCCGACCAGTTATAGAATGTTGATTTGAAAATCCTGACCAGTTATAGAAACTGGATTTGAAAATCCCGACCAGTTATAAAAACTGGATTTGAAAATCTCGACCAGTTATAAAACTGGATTTGAAAATCCCGACCAGTTATAGAAATTAGATTTGAAAATCCTGATCAGTTATAACACTGGATTTGAAAATCCCGACTAATTATAAAACTAGATTTGAAAATCGGGACCTATTATATAAACTGGATTTGAAAATCCCGACCAGTTATAAATCTGGATTTGAAAATCCCAACCAGTTATAAAACTAGATTTAAAAATCCCGACCAGTTATAGAAACAGCATTTGAAAATCCTGACCAGTTATAAAACTGGATTTGAAAATCCCGACCAGTTATAGAAATTGGATTTGAAAATCCCGACCAGTTATGACACTAGATTTTGAAATCACGACCAGTTATAGAAACTGGATTTGAAAATCCCAACCAGTTATAGAAACTGGATTTGAAAATCCCGACCAGTTATAGAAACTGGATTTGAAAATCCCGACCAGTTGTAAAAACTGAATTTTGAAAATCCCGACCAGTTACAAAAACTGGATTTGAAAATCCCGACCAGTTATAAAAACTAGATTTGAAAATCTCGACCAGTTATAGAAACTGGATTTGAAAATCCCGACCAGTTATAGAAACTGGATTTGAAAATCCCGACCAGTTATAGAAACTAGATTTGAAAATCCCAACCAGTTATAAAACTGGATTTGAAAATCCCGACCAGTTATAGAAACTGGATTTGAAAATCCCGACCAGTTATAAAAACTAGATTTGAAAATCCCGACCAGTTATAGAAACTGGATTTCAAAATACCGACCAGTTATAGAAACTGGATTTGAAAATCCCGACCAGTTATAGAAACTGGATTTGAAAATCCCGACCAGTTATAACACTGAATTTGAAAATCCCGACCAGTTATAAAACTAGATTTGAAAATCCCGACCAGTTATAGAAAATGGATTTGAAAATCCCGACCAGTTATAAAACTGGATTTGAAAATCCCGACCAGTTATAAAACTGGATTTGAAAATCCCGACCAGTTACAAAAACTAGATTTGAAAATACCGACCAGTTATAAAAACTAGATTTGAAAATCCCGACCAGTTATAGAAACTGGATTTGAAAATCCCGACCAGTTATAGAAACTGGATTTGAAAATATCGACCAAGTATAGAAACTAGATTTGAAAATCCCGACCAGTTATAAAAACTAGATTTAAAAATCCCGACCAGTTATAAAAACTAGATTTGAAAATCCCGACCAGTTATAGAAACTAGATTTGAAAATCCCGACCAGTTATAGAAACTGGATTTGAAATATCGACCAATTATAGAAACTAGATTTGAAAATCCCGACCAGTTATAAAACTGGATTTGAAAATCTCGACCAGTTATAGAAACTGGATTTGAAAATCCCGACCAGTTATAAAAATTGGATTTGAAAATCCCAACCAGTTATAGAAACTGGATTTCAAAATCCCGACCAGTTATAGAAACTGGAGTTGAAAATCCCGACCAGTTATAACACTGAATTTGAAAATCCCGACCAGTTATAAAAACTGGATTTGAAAATCCCAACCAGTTATAGAAACTGGATTTGAAAATCCTGACCAGTTATAGAAACTGAATTTGAAAATCCCGACCAGTTATTAAAACTGGATTTGAAAATCCCGACCAGTTATAAAACTGGATTTGAAAATCCCGACGAGTTATAGAAACTGAATTTGAAAATCCTGATCAATTATAACACTGGATTTGAAAATCCCGACCAATTATAAAACTAGATTTGAAAATCCCGACCAGTTATAAAACTGGATTTGAAAATCCCGACCAGTTATAAAAACTAGAGTTGAAAATGCCGACCAGTTATAGAAACTGGATTTGAAAATCCCGACCTGTTATAGAAACTGGATTTGGAAATCTCGACCAGTTATAGAAACAGGATTTGAAAATCCCGACCAGTTATAGAAACTAGATTTGAAAATCCCGACCATTTATAAAATCTGGAATTGAAAATCCCGACCAGTTATAGAAACTGATTTCAAAATCCCGACCAGTTATAGAAACTCGATTTGAAAATCCCGACCAGTTATAGAAACTGGATTTGAAAATCCCGACCAGTTATAACACTGAATTTGAAAATCCCGACCGGTTATAAAAACTGGATTTGAAAATCCCGACCAGTTATAGAATATTGATTTGAAAATCCTGACCAGTTATAGAAACTGGATTTGAAAATCCCGACCAGTATTAAAAACTGGATTTGAAAATCTCGACCAGTTATAAAACTGGATTTGAAAATCCCGACCAGTTATAGAAATTAGATTTGAAAATCCTGATCAGTTATAACACTGGATTTGAAAATCCCGACCAATTATAAAACTAGATTTGAAAATCGGGACCTATTATAAAAACTGGATTTGAAAATCCCGACCAGTTATAAATCTGGATTTGAAAATCCCAACCAGTTATAAAACTAGATTTAAAAATCCCGACCAGTTATAGAAATAACATTTGAAAATCCTGACCAGTTATAAAACTGGATTTGAAAATCCCGACCAGTTATAGAAACTGGATTTGAAATATCGACCAATTATAGAAACTAGATTTGAAAATCCCGACCAGTTATAAAAACTAGATTTAAAAATCCCGACCAGTTATAAAAACTAGATTTGAAAATCCCGACCAGTTATAGAAACTAGATTTGAAAATCCCGACCAGTTATAGAAACTGGATTTGAAATATCGACCAATTATAGAAACTAGATTTGAAAATCCCGACCAGTTATAAAACTGGATTTGAAAATCTCGACCAGTTATAGAAACTGGATTTGAAAATCCCGACCAGTTATAAAAACTGGATTTGAAAATCCCAACCAGTTATAGAAACTGGATTTCAAAATCCCGACCAGTTATAGAAACTGGAGTTGAAAATCCCGACCAGTTATAACACTGAATTTGAAAATCCCGACCAGTTATAAAAACTGGATTTGAAAATCCCAACCAGTTATAGAAACTGGATTTGAAAATCCTGACCAGTTATAGAAACTGAATTTGAAAATCCCGACCAGTTATTAAAACTGGATTTGAAAATCCCGACCAGTTATAAAACTGGATTTGAAAATCCCGACGAGTTATAGAAACTGAATTTGAAAATCCTGATCAATTATAACACTGGATTTGAAAATCCCGACCAATTATAAAACTAGATTTGAAAATCCCGACCAGTAATAAAACTGGATTTGAAAATCCCGACCAGTTATAAAAACTAGAGTTGAAAATGTCGACCAGTTATAGAAACTGGATTTGAAAATCCCGACCTGTTATAGAAACTGGATTTGAAAATCTCGACCAGTTATAGAAACAGGATTTGAAAATCCCGACCAGTTATAGAAACTAGATTTGAAAATCCCGACCATTTATAAAATCTGGAATTGAAAATCCCGACCAGTTATAGAAACTGATTTCAAAATCCCGACCAGTTATAGAAACTGGATTTGAAAATCCCGACCAGTTATAGAAACTGGATTTGAAAATCCCGACCAGTTATAACACTGAATTTGAAAATCCCGACCGGTTATAAAAACTGGATTTGAAAATCCCGACCAGTTATAGAATATTGATTTGAAAATCCTGACCAGTTATAGAAACTGGATTTGAAAATCCCGACCAGTTATAAAAACTGGATTTGAAAATCTCGACCAGTTATAAAACTGGATTTGAAAATCCCGACCAGTTATAGAAATTAGATTTGAAAATCCTGATCAGTTATAACACTGGATTTGAAAATCCCGACCAATTATAAAACTAGATTTGAAAATCGGGACCTATTATAAAAACTGGATTTGAAAATCCCGACCAGTTATAAATCTGGATTTGAAAATCCCAACCAGTTATAAAACTAGATTTAAAAATCCCGACCAGTTATAGAAACAACATTTGAAAATCCTGACCAGTTATAAAACTGGATTTGAAAATCCCGACCAGTTATAGAAATTGGATTTGAAAATCCCGACCAGTTATGACACTAGATTTTGAAATCCCGACCAGTTATAAAACTGGATTTGAAAATCCCAACCAGTTATAGAAACTGGATTTGAAAATCCCGACCAGTTATAAAAACTGGATTTGAAAATCCCAACCAGTTATAGAAACTGGATTTCAAAATACCGACCAGTTATAAAAACTAGATTTGAAAATCTCGACCAGTTATAGAAACTGGATTTGAAAATCCCGACCAGTTATAGAAACTGGATTTGAAAATCCCGACCAGTTATAGAAACTAGATTTGAAAATCTCGACCAGTTATAGAAACTGGATTTGAAAATCCCGACCAGTTATAGAAACTGGATTTGAAAATCCCGACCAGTTATAGAAACTAGATTTGAAAATCCCGACCAGTTATAAAACTGGATTTGAAAATCCCGACCAGTTATAGAAACTGGATTTGAAAATCCCGACCAGTTATAAAAACTAGATTTGAAAATCCCGACCAGTTATAGAAACTGGATTTCAAAATACCGACCAGTTATAGAAACTGGATTTGAAAATCCCGACCAGTTATAGAAACTGGATTTGAAAATCCCGACCAGTTATAACACTGAATTTGAAAATCCCGACCAGTTATAAAACTAGATTTGAAAATCCCGACCAGTTATAGAAAATGGATTTGAAAATCCCGACCAGTTATAAAACTGGATTTGAAAATCCCGACCAGTTATAAAACTGGATTTGAAAATCCCGACCAGTTATAAAAACTAGATTTGAAAATACCGACCAGTTATAAAAACTAGATTTGAAAATCCCGACCAGTTATAGAAACTGGATTTGAAAATCCCGACCAGTTATAGAAACTGGATTTGAAAATATCGACCAATTATAGAAACTCGATTTGAAAATCCCGACCAGTTATAAAAACTAGATTTGAAAATCCCGACCAGTAATAAAAACTAGATTTGAAAATCCTGACCAGTTATAGAAACTGGATTTGAAAATCCCGACCAGTTATAGAAACTGGATTTGAAATATCGACCAATTATAGAAACTAGATTTGAAAATCCCGACCAGTTATAAAACTGGATTTGAAAATCTCGACCATTTATAGAAACTGGATTTGAAAATCCCGACCAGTTATAAAAACTGGATTTGAAAATCCCAACCAGTTATAGAAACTAGATTTGAAAATATCGACCAATTATAGAAACTGGTGTTGAAAATCCCGACCAGTTATAACACTGAATTTGAAAATCCCGACCAGTTATAAAAACTGGATTTGAAAATCCCGACCAGTTATAAAAACTGGATTTTAAAATCCCAACCAGTTATAGAAACTGGATTTCAAAATCCCGACCAGTTATAGAAACTGGAGTTGAAAATCCCGACCAGTTATAACACTGAATTTGAAAATCCCGACCAGTTATAAAAACTGGATTTGAAAATCCCAACCAGTTATAGAAACTGGATTTGAAAATCCTGACCAGTTATAGAAACTGAATTTGAAAATCCCGACCAGTTATTAAAACTGGATTTGAAAATCCCGACCAGTTATAAAACTGGATTTGAAAATCCCGACGAGTTATAGAAACTGAATTTGAAAATCCTGATCAGTTATAACACTGGATTTGAAAATCCCGACCAATTATAAAACTAGATTTGAAAATCCCGACCAGTTATAAAACTGGATTTGAAAATCCCGACCAGTTATAAAAACTAGAGTTGAAAATGCCGACCAGTTATAGAAACTGGATTTGAAAATCCCGACCAGTTATAGAAACTGGATTTGAAAATCTCGACCAGTTATAGAAACAGGATTTTAAAATCCCGACCAGTTATAGAAACTAGATTTGAAAATCCCGACCATTTATAAAATCTGGAATTGAAAATCCCGACCAGTTATAGAAACTGATTTCAAAATCCCGACCAGTTATAGAAACTGGATTTGAAAATCCCGACCAGTTATAGAAACTGGATTTGAAAATCCCGACCAGTTATAACACTGAATTTGAAAATCCCGACCGGTTATAAAAACTGGATTTGAAAATCCCGACCAGTTATAGAATGTTGATTTGAAAATCCTGACCAGTTATAGAAACTGGATTTGAAAATCCCGACCAGTTATAAAAACTGGATTTGAAAATCTCGACCAGTTATAAAACTGGATTTGAAAATCCCGACCAGTTATAGAAATTACATTTGAAAATCCTGATCAGTTATAACACTCGATTTGAAAATCCCGACTAATTATAAAACTAGATTTGAAAATCGGGACCTATTATAAAAACTGGATTTGAAAATCCCGACCAGTTATAAATCTGGATTTGAAAATCCCAACCAGTTATAAAACTAGATTTAAAAATCCCGACCAGTTATAGAAACAGCATTTGAAAATCCTGACCAGTTATAAAACTGGATTTGAAAATCCCGACCAGTTATAGAAATTGGATTTGAAAATCCCGACCAGTTATGACACTAGATTTTGAAATCACGACCAGTTATAGAAACTGGATTTGAAAATCCCAACCAGTTATAGAAACTGGATTTGAAAATCCCGACCAGTTATAGAAACTGGATTTGAAAATCCCGACCAGTTGTAAAAACTGAATTTTGAAAATCCCGACCAGTTACAAAAACTGGATTTGAAAATCCCGACCAGTTATAAAAACTAGATTTGAAAATCTCGACCAGTTATAGAAACTGGATTTGAAAATCCCGACCAGTTATAGAAACTGGATTTGAAAATCCCGACCAGTTACAGAAACTAGATTTGAAAATCCCAACCAGTTATAAAACTGGATTTGAAAATCCCGAGCAGTTATAGAAACTGGATTTGAAAATCCCGACCAGTTATAAAAACTAGATTTGAAAATCCCGACCAGTTATAGAAACTGGATTTGAAAATCCCGACCAGTTATAGAAACTGGATTTGAAAATCCCGACCAGTTATAACACTGAATTTGAAAATCCCGACCAGTTATAAAACTAGATTTGAAAATCCCGACCAGTTATAGAAAATGGATTTGAAAATCCCGACCAGTTATAAAACTGGATTTGAAAATCCCGACCAGTTATAAAACTGGATTTGAAAATCCCGACCAGTTATAAAAACTAGATTTGAAAATACCGACCAGTTATAAAAACTAGATTTGAAAATCCCGACCAGTTATAGAAACTGGATTTGAAAATCCCGACCAGTTATAGAAACTGGATTTGAAAATATCGACCAATTATAGAAACTAGATTTGAAAATCCCGACCAGTTATAAAAACTAGATTTGAAAATCCCGACCAGTTATAAAAACTAGATTTGAAAATCCCGACCAGTTATAGAAACTGGATTTGAAAATCCCGACCAGTTATAGAATCTGGATTTGAAATATCGACCAATTATAGAAACTAGATTTGAAAATCCCGAGCAGTTATAAAACTGGATTTGAAAATCTCGACCAGTTATAGAAACTGGATTTGAAAATCCCGACCAGTTATAAAAACTAGATTTGAAAATCCCAACCAGTTATAGAAACTGGATTTCAAAATCCCGACCAGTTATAGAAACTGGAGTTGAAAATCCCGACCAGTTATAACACTGAATTTGAAAATCCCGACCAGTTATAAAAATTGGATTTGAAAATCCCAACCAGTTATAGAAACTGGATTTGAAAATCCTGACCAGTTATAGAAACTGAATTTGAAAATCCCGACCAGTTATTAAAACTGGATTTGAAAATCCCGACCAGTTATAAAACTGGATTTGAAAATCCCGACGAGTTATAGAAACTGAATTTGAAAATCCTGATCAATTATAACACTGGATTTGAAAATCCCGACCAATTATAAAACTAGATTTGAAAATCCCGACCAGTTATAAAACTGGATTTGAAAATCCCGACCAGTTATAAAAACTAGAGTTGAAAATGCCGACCAGTTATAGAAACTGGATTTGAAAATCCCGACCTGTTATAGAAACTGGATTTGAAAATCTCGACCAGTTATAGAAACAGGATTTGAAAATCCCGACCAGTTATAGAAACTAGATTTGAAAATCCCGACCATTTATAAAATCTGGAATTGAAAATCCCGACCAGTTATAGAAACTGATTTCAAAATCCCGACCAGTTATAGAAACTGGATTTGAAAATCCCGACCAGTTATAGAAACTGGATTTGAAAATCCCGACCAGTTATAACACTGAATTTGAAAATCCCGACCGGTTATAAAAACTGGATTTGAAAATCCCGACCAGTTATAGAATGTTGATTTGAAAATCCTGACCAGTTATAGAAACTGGATTTGAAAATCCCGACCAGTTATAAAAACTGGATTTGAAAATCTCGACCAGTTATAAAACTGGATTTGAAAATCCCGACCAGTTATAGAAATTACATTTGAAAATCCTGATCAGTTATAACACTGGATTTGAAAATCCCGACTAATTATAAAACTAGATTTGAAAATCGGGACCTATTATAAAAACTGGATTTGAAAATCCCGACCAGTTATAAATCTGGATTTGAAAATCCCAACCAGTTATAAAACTAGATTTAAAAATCCCGACCAGTTATAGAAACAGCATTTGAAAATCCTGACCAGTTATAGAAACTGAATTTGAAAATCCCGACCAGTTATTAAAACTGGATTTGAAAATCCCGACCAGTTATAAAACTGGATTTGAAAATCCCGACGAGTTATAGAAACTGAATTTGAAAATCCTGATCAGTTATAACACTGGATTTGAAAATCCCGACCAATTATAAAACTAGATTTGAAAATCCCGACCAGTTATAAAACTGGATTTGAAAATCCCGACCAGTTATAAAAACTAGAGTTGAAAATGCCGACCAGTTATAGAAACTGGATTTGAAAATCCCGACCAGTTATAGAAACTGGATTTGAAAATCTCGACCAGTTATAGAAACAGGATTTCAAAATCCCGACCAGTTATAGAAACTAGATTTGAAAATCCCGACCATTTATAAAATCTGGAATTGAAAATCCCGACCAGTTATAGAAACTGATTTCAAAATCCCGACCAGTTATAGAAACTGGATTTGAAAATCCCGACCAGTTATAGAAACTGGATTTGAAAATCCCGACCAGTTATAACACTGAATTTGAAAATCCCGACCGGTTATAAAAACTGGATTTGAAAATCCCGACCAGTTATAGAATGTTGATTTGAAAATCCTGACCAGTTATAGAAACTGGATTTGAAAATCCCGACCAGTTATAAAAACTGGATTTGAAAATCTCGACCAGTTATAAAACTGGATTTGAAAATCCCGACCAGTTATAGAAATTAGATTTGAAAATCCTGATCAGTTATAACACTGGATTTGAAAATCCCGACTAATTATAAAACTAGATTTGAAAATCGGGACCTATTATATAAACTGGATTTGAAAATCCCGACCAGTTATAAATCTGGATTTGAAAATCCCAACCAGTTATAAAACTAGATTTAAAAATCCCGACCAGTTATAGAAACAGCATTTGAAAATCCTGACCAGTTATAAAACTGGATTTGAAAATCCCGACCAGTTATAGAAATTGGATTTGAAAATCCCGACCAGTTATGACACTAGATTTTGAAATCACGACCAGTTATAGAAACTGGATTTGAAAATCCCAACCAGTTATAGAAACTGGATTTGAAAATCCCGACCAGTTATAGAAACTGGATTTGAAAATCCCGACCAGTTGTAAAAACTGAATTTTGAAAATCCCGACCAGTTACAAAAACTGGATTTGAAAATCCCGACCAGTTATAAAAACTAGATTTGAAAATCTCGACCAGTTATAGAAACTGGATTTGAAAATCCCGACCAGTTATAGAAACTGGATTTGAAAATCCCGACCAGTTATAGAAACTAGATTTGAAAATCCCAACCAGTTATAAAACTGGATTTGAAAATCCCGACCAGTTATAGAAACTGGATTTGAAAATCCCGACCAGTTATAAAAACTAGATTTGAAAATCCCGACCAGTTATAGAAACTGGATTTCAAAATACCGACCAGTTATAGAAACTGGATTTGAAAATCCCGACCAGTTATAGAAACTGGATTTGAAAATCCCGACCAGTTATAACACTGAATTTGAAAATCCCGACCAGTTATAAAACTAGATTTGAAAATCCCGACCAGTTATAGAAAATGGATTTGAAAATCCCGACCAGTTATAAAACTGGATTTGAAAATCCCGACCAGTTATAAAACTGGATTTGAAAATCCCGACCAGTTACAAAAACTAGATTTGAAAATACCGACCAGTTATAAAAACTAGATTTGAAAATCCCGACCAGTTATAGAAACTGGATTTGAAAATCCCGACCAGTTATAGAAACTGGATTTGAAAATATCGACCAAGTATAGAAACTAGATTTGAAAATCCCGACCAGTTATAAAAACTAGATTTAAAAATCCCGACCAGTTATAAAAACTAGATTTGAAAATCCCGACCAGTTATAGAAACTAGATTTGAAAATCCCGACCAGTTATAGAAACTGGATTTGAAATATCGACCAATTATAGAAACTAGATTTGAAAATCCCGACCAGTTATAAAACTGGATTTGAAAATCTCGACCAGTTATAGAAACTGGATTTGAAAATCCCGACCAGTTATAAAAATTGGATTTGAAAATCCCAACCAGTTATAGAAACTGGATTTCAAAATCCCGACCAGTTATAGAAACTGGAGTTGAAAATCCCGACCAGTTATAACACTGAATTTGAAAATCCCGACCAGTTATAAAAACTGGATTTGAAAATCCCAACCAGTTATAGAAACTGGATTTGAAAATCCTGACCAGTTATAGAAACTGAATTTGAAAATCCCGACCAGTTATTAAAACTGGATTTGAAAATCCCGACCAGTTATAAAACTGGATTTGAAAATCCCGACGAGTTATAGAAACTGAATTTGAAAATCCTGATCAATTATAACACTGGATTTGAAAATCCCGACCAATTATAAAACTAGATTTGAAAATCCCGACCAGTTATAAAACTGGATTTGAAAATCCCGACCAGTTATAAAAACTAGAGTTGAAAATGCCGACCAGTTATAGAAACTGGATTTGAAAATCCCGACCTGTTATAGAAACTGGATTTGAAAATCTCGACCAGTTATAGAAACAGGATTTGAAAATCCCGACCAGTTATAGAAACTAGATTTGAAAATCCCGACCATTTATAAAATCTGGAATTGAAAATCCCGACCAGTTATAGAAACTGATTTCAAAATCCCGACCAGTTATAGAAACTCGATTTGAAAATCCCGACCAGTTA
Organism: Nuphar pumila; assembly: GCF_984573655.1. NCBI lineage: Eukaryota > Viridiplantae > Streptophyta > Magnoliopsida > Nymphaeales > Nymphaeaceae > Nuphar > Nuphar pumila. The sequence goes on from NC_143258.1 coordinate 69,633,879, forward strand.
TAGAAACTGGATTTGAAAATCCCGACCAGTTATAACACTGAATTTGAAAATCCCGACCGGTTATAAAAACTGGATTTGAAAATCCCGACCAGTTATAGAATATTGATTTGAAAATCCTGACCAGTTATAGAAACTGGATTTGAAAATCCCGACCAGTATTAAAAACTGGATTTGAAAATCTCGACCAGTTATAAAACTGGATTTGAAAATCCCGACCAGTTATAGAAATTAGATTTGAAAATCCTGATCAGTTATAACACTGGATTTGAAAATCCCGACCAATTATAAAACTAGATTTGAAAATCGGGACCTATTATAAAAACTGGATTTGAAAATCCCGACCAGTTATAAATCTGGATTTGAAAATCCCAACCAGTTATAAAACTAGATTTAAAAATCCCGACCAGTTATAGAAACAACATTTGAAAATCCTGACCAGTTATAAAACTGGATTTGAAAATCCCGACCAGTTATAGAAACTGGATTTGAAATATCGACCAATTATAGAAACTAGATTTGAAAATCCCGACCAGTTATAAAAACTAGATTTAAAAATCCCGACCAGTTATAAAAACTAGATTTGAAAATCCCGACCAGTTATAGAAACTAGATTTGAAAATCCCGACCAGTTATAGAAACTGGATTTGAAATATCGACCAATTATAGAAACTAGATTTGAAAATCCCGACCAGTTATAAAACTGGATTTGAAAATCTCGACCAGTTATAGAAACTGGATTTGAAAATCCCGACCAGTTATAAAAACTGGATTTGAAAATCCCAACCAGTTATAGAAACTGGATTTCAAAATCCCGACCAGTTATAGAAACTGGAGTTGAAAATCCCGACCAGTTATAACACTGAATTTGAAAATCCCGACCAGTTATAAAAACTGGATTTGAAAATCCCAACCAGTTATAGAAACTGGATTTGAAAATCCTGACCAGTTATAGAAACTGAATTTGAAAATCCCGACCAGTTATTAAAACTGGATTTGAAAATCCCGACCAGTTATAAAACTGGATTTGAAAATCCCGACGAGTTATAGAAACTGAATTTGAAAATCCTGATCAATTATAACACTGGATTTGAAAATCCCGACCAATTATAAAACTAGATTTGAAAATCCCGACCAGTAATAAAACTGGATTTGAAAATCCCGACCAGTTATAAAAACTAGAGTTGAAAATGTCGACCAGTTATAGAAACTGGATTTGAAAATCCCGACCTGTTATAGAAACTGGATTTGAAAATCTCGACCAGTTATAGAAACAGGATTTGAAAATCCCGACCAGTTATAGAAACTAGATTTGAAAATCCCGACCATTTATAAAATCTGGAATTGAAAATCCCGACCAGTTATAGAAACTGATTTCAAAATCCCGACCAGTTATAGAAACTGGATTTGAAAATCCCGACCAGTTATAGAAACTGGATTTGAAAATCCCGACCAGTTATAACACTGAATTTGAAAATCCCGACCGGTTATAAAAACTGGATTTGAAAATCCCGACCAGTTATAGAATATTGATTTGAAAATCCTGACCAGTTATAGAAACTGGATTTGAAAATCCCGACCAGTTATAAAAACTGGATTTGAAAATCTCGACCAGTTATAAAACTGGATTTGAAAATCCCGACCAGTTATAGAAATTAGATTTGAAAATCCTGATCAGTTATAACACTGGATTTGAAAATCCCGACCAATTATAAAACTAGATTTGAAAATCGGGACCTATTATAAAAACTGGATTTGAAAATCCCGACCAGTTATAAATCTGGATTTGAAAATCCCAACCAGTTATAAAACTAGATTTAAAAATCCCGACCAGTTATAGAAACAACATTTGAAAATCCTGACCAGTTATAAAACTGGATTTGAAAATCCCGACCAGTTATAGAAATTGGATTTGAAAATCCCGACCAGTTATGACACTAGATTTTGAAATCCCGACCAGTTATAAAACTGGATTTGAAAATCCCAACCAGTTATAGAAACTGGATTTGAAAATCCCGACCAGTTATAAAAACTGGATTTGAAAATCCCAACCAGTTATAGAAACTGGATTTCAAAATACCGACCAGTTATAAAAACTAGATTTGAAAATCTCGACCAGTTATAGAAACTGGATTTGAAAATCCCGACCAGTTATAGAAACTGGATTTGAAAATCCCGACCAGTTATAGAAACTAGATTTGAAAATCTCGACCAGTTATAGAAACTGGATTTGAAAATCCCGACCAGTTATAGAAACTGGATTTGAAAATCCCGACCAGTTATAGAAACTAGATTTGAAAATCCCGACCAGTTATAAAACTGGATTTGAAAATCCCGACCAGTTATAGAAACTGGATTTGAAAATCCCGACCAGTTATAAAAACTAGATTTGAAAATCCCGACCAGTTATAGAAACTGGATTTCAAAATACCGACCAGTTATAGAAACTGGATTTGAAAATCCCGACCAGTTATAGAAACTGGATTTGAAAATCCCGACCAGTTATAACACTGAATTTGAAAATCCCGACCAGTTATAAAACTGGATTTGAAAATCCCGACCAGTTATAGAAAATGGATTTGAAAATCCCGACCAGTTATAAAACTGGATTTGAAAATCCCGACCAGTTATAAAACTGGATTTGAAAATCCCGACCAGTTATAAAAACTAGATTTGAAAATACCGACCAGTTATAAAAACTAGATTTGAAAATCCCGACCAGTTATAGAAACTGGATTTGAAAATCCCGACCAGTTATAGAAACTGGATTTGAAAATATCGACCAATTATAGAAACTCGATTTGAAAATCCCGACCAGTTATAAAAACTAGATTTGAAAATCCCGACCAGTAATAAAAACTAGATTTGAAAATCCTGACCAGTTATAGAAACTGGATTTGAAAATCCCGACCAGTTATAGAAACTGGATTTGAAATATCGACCAATTATAGAAACTAGATTTGAAAATCCCGACCAGTTATAAAACTGGATTTGAAAATCTCGACCATTTATAGAAACTGGATTTGAAAATCCCGACCAGTTATAAAAACTGGATTTGAAAATCCCAACCAGTTATAGAAACTAGATTTGAAAATATCGACCAATTATAGAAACTGGTGTTGAAAATCCCGACCAGTTATAACACTGAATTTGAAAATCCCGACCAGTTATAAAAACTGGATTTGAAAATCCCGACCAGTTATAAAAACTGGATTTTAAAATCCCAACCAGTTATAGAAACTGGATTTCAAAATCCCGACCAGTTATAGAAACTGGAGTTGAAAATCCCGACCAGTTATAACACTGAATTTGAAAATCCCGACCAGTTATAAAAACTGGATTTGAAAATCCCAACCAGTTATAGAAACTGGATTTGAAAATCCTGACCAGTTATAGAAACTGAATTTGAAAATCCCGACCAGTTATTAAAACTGGATTTGAAAATCCCGACCAGTTATAAAACTGGATTTGAAAATCCCGACGAGTTATAGAAACTGAATTTGAAAATCCTGATCAGTTATAACACTGGATTTGAAAATCCCGACCAATTATAAAACTAGATTTGAAAATCCCGACCAGTTATAAAACTGGATTTGAAAATCCCGACCAGTTATAAAAACTAGAGTTGAAAATGCCGACCAGTTATAGAAACTGGATTTGAAAATCCCGACCAGTTATAGAAACTGGATTTGAAAATCTCGACCAGTTATAGAAACAGGATTTTAAAATCCCGACCAGTTATAGAAACTAGATTTGAAAATCCCGACCATTTATAAAATCTGGAATTGAAAATCCCGACCAGTTATAGAAACTGATTTCAAAATCCCGACCAGTTATAGAAACTGGATTTGAAAATCCCGACCAGTTATAGAAACTGGATTTGAAAATCCCGACCAGTTATAACACTGAATTTGAAAATCCCGACCGGTTATAAAAACTGGATTTGAAAATCCCGACCAGTTATAGAATGTTGATTTGAAAATCCTGACCAGTTATAGAAACTGGATTTGAAAATCCCGACCAGTTATAAAAACTGGATTTGAAAATCTCGACCAGTTATAAAACTGGATTTGAAAATCCCGACCAGTTATAGAAATTACATTTGAAAATCCTGATCAGTTATAACACTCGATTTGAAAATCCCGACTAATTATAAAACTAGATTTGAAAATCGGGACCTATTATAAAAACTGGATTTGAAAATCCCGACCAGTTATAAATCTGGATTTGAAAATCCCAACCAGTTATAAAACTAGATTTAAAAATCCCGACCAGTTATAGAAACAGCATTTGAAAATCCTGACCAGTTATAAAACTGGATTTGAAAATCCCGACCAGTTATAGAAATTGGATTTGAAAATCCCGACCAGTTATGACACTAGATTTTGAAATCACGACCAGTTATAGAAACTGGATTTGAAAATCCCAACCAGTTATAGAAACTGGATTTGAAAATCCCGACCAGTTATAGAAACTGGATTTGAAAATCCCGACCAGTTGTAAAAACTGAATTTTGAAAATCCCGACCAGTTACAAAAACTGGATTTGAAAATCCCGACCAGTTATAAAAACTAGATTTGAAAATCTCGACCAGTTATAGAAACTGGATTTGAAAATCCCGACCAGTTATAGAAACTGGATTTGAAAATCCCGACCAGTTACAGAAACTAGATTTGAAAATCCCAACCAGTTATAAAACTGGATTTGAAAATCCCGACCAGTTATAGAAACTGGATTTGAAAATCCCGACCAGTTATAAAAACTAGATTTGAAAATCCCGACCAGTTATAGAAACTGGATTTGAAAATCCCGACCAGTTATAGAAACTGGATTTGAAAATCCCGACCAGTTATAACACTGAATTTGAAAATCCCGACCAGTTATAAAACTAGATTTGAAAATCCCGACCAGTTATAGAAAATGGATTTGAAAATCCCGACCAGTTATAAAACTGGATTTGAAAATCCCGACCAGTTATAAAACTGGATTTGAAAATCCCGACCAGTTATAAAAACTAGATTTGAAAATACCGACCAGTTATAAAAACTAGATTTGAAAATCCCGACCAGTTATAGAAACTGGATTTGAAAATCCCGACCAGTTATAGAAACTGGATTTGAAAATATCGACCAATTATAGAAACTAGATTTGAAAATCCCGACCAGTTATAAAAACTAGATTTGAAAATCCCGACCAGTTATAAAAACTAGATTTGAAAATCCCGACCAGTTATAGAAACTGGATTTGAAAATCCCGACCAGTTATAGAATCTGGATTTGAAATATCGACCAATTATAGAAACTAGATTTGAAAATCCCGAGCAGTTATAAAACTGGATTTGAAAATCTCGACCAGTTATAGAAACTGGATTTGAAAATCCCGACCAGTTATAAAAACTAGATTTGAAAATCCCAACCAGTTATAGAAACTGGATTTCAAAATCCCGACCAGTTATAGAAACTGGAGTTGAAAATCCCGACCAGTTATAACACTGAATTTGAAAATCCCGACCAGTTATAAAAATTGGATTTGAAAATCCCAACCAGTTATAGAAACTGGATTTGAAAATCCTGACCAGTTATAGAAACTGAATTTGAAAATCCCGACCAGTTATTAAAACTGGATTTGAAAATCCCGACCAGTTATAAAACTGGATTTGAAAATCCCGACGAGTTATAGAAACTGAATTTGAAAATCCTGATCAATTATAACACTGGATTTGAAAATCCCGACCAATTATAAAACTAGATTTGAAAATCCCGACCAGTTATAAAACTGGATTTGAAAATCCCGACCAGTTATAAAAACTAGAGTTGAAAATGCCGACCAGTTATAGAAACTGGATTTGAAAATCCCGACCTGTTATAGAAACTGGATTTGAAAATCTCGACCAGTTATAGAAACAGGATTTGAAAATCCCGACCAGTTATAGAAACTAGATTTGAAAATCCCGACCATTTATAAAATCTGGAATTGAAAATCCCGACCAGTTATAGAAACTGATTTCAAAATCCCGACCAGTTATAGAAACTGGATTTGAAAATCCCGACCAGTTATAGAAACTGGATTTGAAAATCCCGACCAGTTATAACACTGAATTTGAAAATCCCGACCGGTTATAAAAACTGGATTTGAAAATCCCGACCAGTTATAGAATGTTGATTTGAAAATCCTGACCAGTTATAGAAACTGGATTTGAAAATCCCGACCAGTTATAAAAACTGGATTTGAAAATCTCGACCAGTTATAAAACTGGATTTGAAAATCTCGACCAGTTATAAAACTCGATTTGAAAATCCCGACCAGTTATAGAAATTACATTTGAAAATCCTGATCAGTTATAACACTCGATTTGAAAATCCCGACTAATTATAAAACTAGATTTGAAAATCGGGACCTATTATAAAAACTGGATTTGAAAATCCCGACCAGTTATAAATCTGGATTTGAAAATCCCAACCAGTTATAAAACTAGATTTAAAAATCCCGACCAGTTATAGAAACAGCATTTGAAAATCCTGACCAGTTATAAAACTGGATTTGAAAATCCCGACCAGTTATAGAAATTGGATTTGAAAATCCCGACCAGTTATGACACTAGATTTTGAAATCACGACCAGTTATAGAAACTGGATTTGAAAATCCCAACCAGTTATAGAAACTGGATTTGAAAATCCCGACCAGTTATAGAAACTGGATTTGAAAATCCCGACCAGTTGTAAAAACTGAATTTTGAAAATCCCGACCAGTTACAAAAACTGGATTTGAAAATCCCGACCAGTTATAAAAACTAGATTTGAAAATCTCGACCAGTTATAGAAACTGGATTTGAAAATCCCGACCAGTTATAGAAACTGGATTTGAAAATCCCGACCAGTTACAGAAACTAGATTTGAAAATCCCAACCAGTTATAAAACTGGATTTGAAAATCCCGACCAGTTATAGAAACTGGATTTGAAAATCCCGACCAGTTATAAAAACTAGATTTGAATATCCCGACCAGTTATAGAAACTGGATTTGAAAATCCCGACCAGTTATAGAAACTGGATTTGAAAATCCCGACCAGTTATAACACTGAATTTGAAAATCCCGACCAGTTATAAAACTAGATTTGAAAATCCCGACCAGTTATAGAAAATGGATTTGAAAATCCCGACCAGTTATAAAACTGGATTTGAAAATCCCGACCAGTTATAAAACTGGATTTGAAAATCCCGACCAGTTATAAAAACTAGATTTGAAAATACCGACCAGTTATAAAAACTAGATTTGAAAATCCCGACCAGTTATAGAAACTGGATTTGAAAATCCCGACCAGTTATAGAAACTGGATTTGAAAATATCGACCAATTATAGAAACTAGATTTGAAAATCCCGACCAGTTATAAAAACTAGATTTGAAAATCCCGACCAGTTATAAAAACTAGATTTGAAAATCCCGACCAGTTATAGAAACTGGATTTGAAAATCCCGACCAGTTATAGAATCTGGATTTGAAATATCGACCAATTATAGAAACTAGATTTGAAAATCCCGAGCAGTTATAAAACTGGATTTGAAAATCTCGACCAGTTATAGAAACTGGATTTGAAAATCCCGACCAGTTATAAAAACTAGATTTGAAAATCCCAACCAGTTATAGAAACTGGATTTCAAAATCCCGACCAGTTATAGAAACTGGAGTTGAAAATCCCGACCAGTTATAACACTGAATTTGAAAATCCCGACCAGTTATAAAAATTGGATTTGAAAATCCCAACCAGTTATAGAAACTGGATTTGAAAATCCTGACCAGTTATAGAAACTGAATTTGAAAATCCCGACCAGTTATTAAAACTGGATTTGAAAATCCCGACCAGTTATAAAACTGGATTTGAAAATCCCGACGAGTTATAGAAACTGAATTTGAAAATCCTGATCAATTATAACACTGGATTTGAAAATCCCGACCAATTATAAAACTAGATTTGAAAATCCCGACCAGTTATAAAACTGGATTTGAAAATCCCGACCAGTTATAAAAACTAGAGTTGAAAATGCCGACCAGTTATAGAAACTGGATTTGAAAATCCCGACCTGTTATAGAAACTGGATTTGAAAATCTCGACCAGTTATAGAAACAGGATTTGAAAATCCCGACCAGTTATAGAAACTAGATTTGAAAATCCCGACCATTTATAAAATCTGGAATTGAAAATCCCGACCAGTTATAGAAACTGATTTCAAAATCCCGACCAGTTATAGAAACTGGATTTGAAAATCCCGACCAGTTATAGAAACTGGATTTGAAAATCCCGACCAGTTATAACACTGAATTTGAAAATCCCGACCGGTTATAAAAACTCGATTTGAAAATCCCGACCAGTTATAAAAACTAGATTTGAAAATCCCGACCAGTTATAAAAACTAGATTTGAAAATCCTGACCAGTTATAGAAACTGGATTTGAAAATCCCGACCAGTTATAGAAACTGGATTTGAAATATCGACCAATTATAGAAACTAGATTTGAAAATCCCGACCAGTTATAAAACTGGATTTGAAAATCTCGACCATTTATAGAAACTGGATTTGAAAATCCCGACCAGTTATAAAAACTGGATTTGAAAATCCCAACCAGTTATAGAAACTAGATTTGAAAATATCGACCAATTATAGAAACTGGTGTTGAAAATCCCGACCAGTTATAACACTGAATTTGAAAATCCCGACCAGTTATAAAAACTGGATTTGAAAATCCCGACCAGTTATAAAAACTGGATTTTAAAATCCCAACCAGTTATAGAAACTGGATTTCAAAATCCCGACCAGTTATAGAAACTGGAGTTGAAAATCCCGACCAGTTATAACACTGAATTTGAAAATCCCGACCAGTTATAAAAACTGGATTTGAAAATCCCAACCAGTTATAGAAACTGGATTTGAAAATCCTGACCAGTTATAGAAACTGAATTTGAAAATCCCGACCAGTTATTAAAACTGGATTTGAAAATCCCGACCAGTTATAAAACTGGATTTGAAAATCCCGACGAGTTATAGAAACTGAATTTGAAAATCCTGATCAGTTATAACACTGGATTTGAAAATCCCGACCAATTATAAAACTAGATTTGAAAATCCCGACCAGTTATAAAACTGGATTTGAAAATCCCGACCAGTTATAAAAACTAGAGTTGAAAATGCCGACCAGTTATAGAAACTGGATTTGAAAATCCCGACCAGTTATAGAAACTGGATTTGAAAATCTCGACCAGTTATAGAAACAGGATTTTAAAATCCCGACCAGTTATAGAAACTAGATTTGAAAATCCCGACCATTTATAAAATCTGGAATTGAAAATCCCGACCAGTTATAGAAACTGATTTCAAAATCCCGACCAGTTATAGAAACTGGATTTGAAAATCCCGACCAGTTATAGAAACTGGATTTGAAAATCCCGACCAGTTATAACACTGAATTTGAAAATCCCGACCGGTTATAAAAACTGGATTTGAAAATCCCGACCAGTTATAGAATGTTGATTTGAAAATCCTGACCAGTTATAGAAACTGGATTTGAAAATCCCGACCAGTTATAAAAACTGGATTTGAAAATCTCGACCAGTTATAAAACTGGATTTGAAAATCCCGACCAGTTATAGAAATTACATTTGAAAATCCTGATCAGTTATAACACTGGATTTGAAAATCCCGACTAATTATAAAACTAGATTTGAAAATCGGGACCTATTATAAAAACTGGATTTGAAAATCCCGACCAGTTATAAATCTGGATTTGAAAATCCCAACCAGTTATAAAACTAGATTTAAAAATCCCGACCAGTTATAGAAACAGCATTTGAAAATCCTGACCAGTTATAAAACTGGATTTGAAAATCCCGACCAGTTATAGAAATTGGATTTGAAAATCCCGACCAGTTATGACACTAGATTTTGAAATCACGACCAGTTATAGAAACTGGATTTGAAAATCCCAACCAGTTATAGAAACTGGATTTGAAAATCCCGACCAGTTATAGAAACTGGATTTGAAAATCCCGACCAGTTGTAAAAACTGAATTTTGAAAATCCCGGCCAGTTACAAAAACTGGATTTGAAAATCCCGACCAGTTATAAAAACTAGATTTGAAAATCTCGACCAGTTATAGAAACTGGATTTGAAAATCCCGACCAGTTATAGAAACTGGATTTGAAAATCCCGACCAGTTACAGAAACTAGATTTGAAAATCCCAACCAGTTATAAAACTGGATTTGAAAATCCCGACCAGTTATAGAAACTGGATTTGAAAATCCCGACCAGTTATAAAAACTAGATTTGAAAATCCCGACCAGTTATAGAAACTGGATTTGAAAATCCCGACCAGTTATAGAAACTGGATTTGAAAATCCCGACCAGTTATAACACTGAATTTGAAAATCCCGACCAGTTATAAAACTAGATTTGAAAATCCCGACCAGTTATAGAAAATGGATTTGAAAATCCCGACCAGTTATAAAACTGGATTTGAAAATCCCGACCAGTTATAAAACTGGATTTGAAAATCCCGACCAGTTATAAAAACTAGATTTGAAAATACCGACCAGTTATAAAAACTAGATTTGAAAATCCCGACCAGTTATAGAAACTGGATTTGAAAATCCCGACCAGTTATAGAAACTGGATTTGAAAATATCGACCAATTATAGAAACTAGATTTGAAAATCCCGACCAGTTATAAAAACTAGATTTGAAAATCCCGACCAGTTATAAAAACTAGATTTGAAAATCCCGACCAGTTATAGAAACTGGATTTGAAAATCCCGACCAGTTATAGAAACTGGATTTGAAATATCGACCAATTATAGAAACTAGATTTGAAAATCCCGAGCAGTTATAAAACTGGATTTGAAAATCTCGACCAGTTATAGAAACTGGAGTTGAAAATCCCGACCAGTTATAAAAACTGGATTTGAAAATCCCAACCAGTTATAGAAACTGGATTTCAAAATCCCGACCAGTTATAGAAACTGGAGTTGAAAATCCCGACCAGTTATAACACTGAATTTGAAAATCCCGACCAGTTATAAAAACTGGATTTGAAAATCCCAACCAGTTATAGAAACTGGATTTGAAAATCCTGACCAGTTATAGAAACTGAATTTGAAAATCCCGACCAGTTATTAAAACTGGATTTGAAAATCCCGACCAGTTATAAAACTGGATTTGAAAATCCCGACGAGTTATAGAAACTGAATTTGAAAATCCTGATCAGTTATAACACTGGATTTGAAAATCCCGACCAATTATAAAACTAGATTTGAAAATCCCGACCAGTTATAAAACTGGATTTGAAAATCCCGACCAGTTATAAAAACTAGAGTTGAAAATGCCGACCAGTTATAGAAACTGGATTTGAAAATCCCGACCAGTTATAGAAACTGGATTTGAAAATCTCGACCAGTTATAGAAACAGGATTTTAAAATCCCGACCAGTTATAGAAACTAGATTTGAAAATCCCGACCATTTATAAAATCTGGAATTGAAAATCCCGACCAGTTATAGAAACTGATTTCAAAATCCCGACCAGTTATAGAAACTGGATTTGAAAATCCCGACCAGTTATAGAAACTGGATTTGAAAATCCCGACCAGTTATAACACTGAATTTGAAAATCCCGACCGGTTATAAAAACTGGATTTGAAAATCCCGACCAGTTATAGAATGTTGATTTGAAAATCCTGACCAGTTATAGAAACTGGATTTGAAAATCCCGACCAGTTATAAAAACTGGATTTGAAAATCTCGACCAGTTATAAAACTGGATTTGAAAATCCCGACCAGTTATAGAAATTACATGTGAAAATCCTGATCAGTTATAACACTCGATTTGAAAATCCCGACTAATTATAAAACTAGATTTGAAAATCGGGACCTATTATAAAAACTGGATTTGAAAATCCCGACCAGTTATAAATCTGGATTTGAAAATCCCAACCAGTTATAAAACTAGATTTAAAAATCCCGACCAGTTATAGAAACAGCATTTGAAAATCCTGACCAGTTATAAAACTGGATTTGAAAATCCCGACCAGTTATAGAAATTGGATTTGAAAATCCCGACCAGTTATGACACTAGATTTTGAAATCACGACCAGTTATAGAAACTGGATTTGAAAATCCCAACCAGTTATAGAAACTGGATTTGAAAATCCCGACCAGTTATAGAAACTGGATTTGAAAATCCCGACCAGTTGTAAAAACTGAATTTTGAAAATCCCGACCAGTTACAAAAACTGGATTTGAAAATCCCGACCAGTTATAAAAACTAGATTTGAAAATCTCGACCAGTTATAGAAACTGGATTTGAAAATCCCGACCAGTTATAGAAACTGGATTTGAAAATCCCGACCAGTTACAGAAACTAGATTTGAAAATCCCAACCAGTTATAAAACTGGATTTGAAAATCCCGACCAGTTATAGAAACTGGATTTGAAAATCCCGACCAGTTATAAAAACTAGATTTGAAAATCCCGACCAGTTATAGAAACTGGATTTGAAAATCCCGACCAGTTATAGAAACTGGATTTGAAAATCCCGACCAGTTATAACACTGAATTTGAAAATCCCGACCAGTTATAAAACTAGATTTGAAAATCCCGACCAGTTATAGAAAATGGATTTGAAAATCCCGACCAGTTATAAAACTGGATTTGAAAATCCCGACCAGTTATAAAACTGGATTTGAAAATCCCGACCAGTTATAAAAACTAGATTTGAAAATACCGACCAGTTATAAAAACTAGATTTGAAAATCCCGACCAGTTATAGAAACTGGATTTGAAAATCCCCACCAGTTATAGAAACTGGATTTGAAAATATCGACCAATTATAGAAACTAGATTTGAAAATCCCGACCAGTTATAAAAACTAGATTTGAAAATCCCGACCAGTTATAAAAACTAGATTTGAAAATCCCGACCAGTTATAGAAACTGGATTTGAAAATCCCGACCAGTTATAGAATCTGGATTTGAAATATCGACCAATTATAGAAACTAGATTTGAAATTCCCGAGCAGTTATAAAACTGGATTTGAAAATCTCGACCAGTTATAGAAACTGGATTTGAAAATCCCGACCAGTTATAAAAACTAGATTTGAAAATCCCAACCAGTTATAGAAACTGGATTTCAAAATCCCGACCAGTTATAGAAACTGGAGTTGAAAATCCCGACCAGTTATAACACTGAATTTGAAAATCCCGACCAGTTATAAAAATTGGATTTGAAAATCCCAACCAGTTATAGAAACTGGATTTGAAAATCCTGACCAGTTATAGAAACTGAATTTGAAAATCCCGACCAGTTATTAAAACTGGATTTGAAAATCCCGACCAGTTATAAAACTGGATTTGAAAATCCCGACGAGTTATAGAAACTGAATTTGAAAATCCTGATCAATTATAACACTGGATTTGAAAATCCCGACCAATTATAAAACTAGATTTGAAAATCCCGACCAGTTATAAAACTGGATTTGAAAATCCCGACCAGTTATAAAAACTAGAGTTGAAAATGCCGACCAGTTATAGAAACTGGATTTGAAAATCCCGACCTGTTATAGAAACTGGATTTGAAAATCTCGACCAGTTATAGAAACAGGATTTGAAAATCCCGACCAGTTATAGAAACTAGATTTGAAAATCCCGACCATTTATAAAATCTGGAATTGAAAATCCCGACCAGTTATAGAAACTGATTTCAAAATCCCGACCAGTTATAGAAACTGGATTTGAAAATCCCGACCAGTTATAGAAACTGGATTTGAAAATCCCGACCAGTTATAACACTGAATTTGAAAATCCCGACCGGTTATAAAAACTCGATTTGAAAATCCCGACCAGTTATAAAAACTAGATTTGAAAATCCCGACCAGTTATAAAAACTAGATTTGAAAATCCTGACCAGTTATAGAAACTGGATTTGAAAATCCCGACCAGTTATAGAAACTGGATTTGAAATATCGACCAATTATAGAAACTAGATTTGAAAATCCCGACCAGTTATAAAACTGGATTTGAAAATCTCGACCATTTATAGAAACTGGATTTGAAAATCCCGACCAGTTATAAAAACTGGATTTGAAAATCCCAACCAGTTATAGAAACTAGATTTGAAAATATCGACCAATTATAGAAACTGGTGTTGAAAATCCCGACCAGTTATAACACTGAATTTGAAAATCCCGACCAGTTATAAAAACTGGATTTGAAAATCCCGACCAGTTATAAAAACTGGATTTTAAAATCCCAACCAGTTATAGAAACTGGATTTCAAAATCCCGACCAGTTATAGAAACTGGAGTTGAAAATCCCGACCAGTTATAACACTGAATTTGAAAATCCCGACCAGTTATAAAAACTGGATTTGAAAATCCCAACCAGTTATAGAAACTGGATTTGAAAATCCTGACCAGTTATAGAAACTGAATTTGAAAATCCCGACCAGTTATTAAAACTGGATTTGAAAATCCCGACCAGTTATAAAACTGGATTTGAAAATCCCGACGAGTTATAGAAATTGAATTTGAAAATCCTGATCAGTTATAACACTGGATTTGAAAATCCCGACCAATTATAAAACTAGATTTGAAAATCCCGACCAGTTATAAAACTGGATTTGAAAATCCCGACCAGTTATAAAAACTAGAGTTGAAAATGCCGACCAGTTATAGAAACTGGATTTGAAAATCCCGACCAGTTATAGAAACTGGATTTGAAAATCTCGACCAGTTATAGAAACAGGATTTTAAAATCCCGACCAGTTATAGAAACTAGATTTGAAAATCCCGACCATTTATAAAATCTGGAATTGAAAATCCCGACCAGTTATAGAAACTGATTTCAAAATCCCGACCAGTTATAGAAACTGGATTTGAAAATCCCGACCAGTTATAGAAACTGGATTTGAAAATCCCGACCAGTTATAACACTGAATTTGAAAATCCCGACCGGTTATAAAAACTGGATTTGAAAATCCCGACCAGTTATAGAATGTTGATTTGAAAATCCTGACCAGTTATAGAAACTGGATTTGAAAATCCCGACCAGTTATAAAAACTGGATTTGAAAATCTCGACCAGTTATAAAACTGGATTTGAAAATCCCGACCAGTTATAGAAATTACATTTGAAAATCCTGATCAGTTATAACACTGGATTTGAAAATCCCGACTAATTATAAAACTAGATTTGAAAATCGGGACCTATTATAAAAACTGGATTTGAAAATCCCGACCAGTTATAAATCTGGATTTGAAAATCCCAACCAGTTATAAAACTAGATTTAAAAATCCCGACCAGTTATAGAAACAGCATTTGAAAATCCTGACCAGTTATAAAACTGGATTTGAAAATCCCGACCAGTTATAGAAATTGGATTTGAAAATCCCGACCAGTTATGACACTAGATTTTGAAATCACGACCAGTTATAGAAACTGGATTTGAAAATCCCAACCAGTTATAGAAACTGGATTTGAAAATCCCGACCAGTTATAGAAACTGGATTTGAAAATCCCGACCAGTTGTAAAAACTGAATTTTGAAAATCCCGACCAGTTACAAAAACTGGATTTGAAAATCCCGACCAGTTATAAAAACTAGATTTGAAAATCTCGACCAGTTATAGAAACTGGATTTGAAAATCCCGACCAGTTATAGAAACTGGATTTGAAAATCCCGACCAGTTACAGAAACTAGATTTGAAAATCCCAACCAGTTATAAAACTGGATTTGAAAATCCCGACCAGTTATAGAAACTGGATTTGAAAATCCCGACCAGTTATAAAAACTAGATTTGAAAATCCCGACCAGTTATAGAAACTGGATTTGAAAATCCCGACCAGTTATAGAAACTGGATTTGAAAATCCCGACCAGTTATAACACTGAATTTGAAAATCCCGACCAGTTATAAAACTAGATTTGAAAATCCCGACCAGTTATAGAAAATGGATTTGAAAATCCTGACCAGTTATAAAACTGGATTTGAAAATCCCGACCAGTTATAAAACTGGATTTGAAAATCCCGACCAGTTATAAAAACTAGATTTGAAAATACCGACCAGTTATAAAAACTAGATTTGAAAATCCCGACCAGTTATAGAAACTGGATTTGAAAATCCCGACCAGTTATAGAAACTGGATTTGAAAATATCGACCAATTATAGAAACTAGATTTGAAAATCCCGACCAGTTATAAAAACTAGATTTGAAAATCCCGACCAGTTATAAAAACTAGATTTGAAAATCCCGACCAGTTATAGAAACTGGATTTGAAAATCCCGACCAGTTATAGAAACTGGATTTGAAATATCGACCAATTATAGAAACTAGATTTGAAAATCCCGAGCAATTATAAAACTGGATTTGAAAATCTCGACCAGTTATAGAAACTGGATTTGAAAATCCCGACCAGTTATAAAAACTGGATTTGAAAATCCCAACCAGTTATAGAAACTGGATTTCAAAATCCCGACCAGTTATAGAAACTGGAGTTGAAAATCCCGACCAGTTATAACACTGAATTTGAAAATCCCGACCAGTTATAAAAATTGGATTTGAAAATCCCAACCAGTTATAGAAACTGGATTTGAAAATCCTGACCAGTTATAGAAACTGAATTTGAAAATCCCGACCAGTTATTAAAACTGGATTTGAAAATCCCGACCAGTTATAAAACTGGATTTGAAAATCCCGACGAGTTATAGAAACTGAATTTGAAAATCCTGATCAATTATAACACTGGATTTGAAAATCCCGACCAATTATAAAACTAGATTTGAAAATCCCGACCAGTTATAAAACTGGATTTGAAAATCCCGACCAGTTATAAAAACTAGAGTTGAAAATGCCGACCAGTTATAGAAACTGGATTTGAAGATCCCGACCTGTTATAGAAACTGGATTTGAAAATCTCGACCAGTTATAGAAACAGGATTTGAAAATCCCGACCAGTTATAGAAACTAGATTTGAAAATCCCGACCATTTATAAAATCTGGAATTGAAAATCCCGACCAGTTATAGAAACTGATTTCAAAATCCCGACCAGTTATAGAAACTGGATTTGAAAATCCCGACCAGTTATAGAAACTGGATTTAAAAATCCCGACCAGTTATAACACTGAATTTGAAAATCCCGACCGGTTATAAAAACTCGATTTGAAAATCCCGACCAGTTATAGAATATTGATTTGAAAATCATGACCAGTTATAGAAACTGGATTTGAAAATCCCGACCAGTTATAAAAACTGGATTTGAAAATCTCGACCAGTTATAAAACTGGATTTGAAAATCCCGACCAGTTATAGAAATTAGATTTGAAAATCCTGATCAGTTATAACACTGGATTTGAAAATCCCGACCAATTGTAAAACTAGATTTGAAAATCGGGACCTATTATAAAAACTGGATTTGAAAATCCCGACCAGTTATAAATCTGGATTTGAAAATCCCAACCAGTTATAAAACTAGATTTAAAAATCCCGACCAGTTATAGAAACAACTTTTGAAAATCCTGACCAGTTATGACACTAGATTTGAAAATCCCGACCAGTTATGACACTAGATTTGAAAATCCTGACCAGTTATAGAAATTGGATTTGAAAATCCCGACCAGTTATGACACTAGATTTTGAAATCACGACCAGTTATAGAAACTGGATTTGAAAATCCCAACCAGTTATAGAAACTGGATTTGAAAATCCCGACCAGTTATAGAAACTGGATTTGAAAATCCTGACCAGTTGTAAAAACTGAATTTTGAAAATCCCGACCAGTTACAAAAACTGGATTTGAAAATCCCGACCAGTTATAAAAACTAGATTTGAAAATCTCGACCAGTTATAGAAACTGGATTTGAAAATCCCGACCAGTTATAGAAACTGGATTTGAAAATCCCGAGCAGTTATAGAAACTAGATTTGAAAATCCCGACCAGTTATAAAACTGGATTTGAAAATCCCGACCAGTTATAGAAACTGGATTTGAAAATCCCGACCAGTTATAAAAACTGGATTTGAAAATCCCGACCAGTTATAGAAACTGGATTTCAAAATACCGACCAGTTATAGAAACTGGATTTGAAAATCCCGACCAGTTATAGAAACTGGATTTGAAAATCCCGACCAGTTATAACACTGAATTTGAAAATCCCGACCAGTTATAAAAACTGGATTTGAAAATCCCGACCAGTTATAGAAACTGGATTTGAAAATTCTGACCTGTTATAGAAACTGAATTTGAAAATCCTGACCAGTTATGAAAACTGGATTTGAAAATCCCGACCAGTTATAAAACTGGATTTGAAAATCCCGACGAGTTATAGAAACTAAATTTGAAAATCCTGATCAGTTATAACACTGGATTTGAAAATCCCGACCAATTATAAAACTAGATTTGAAAATCCCGACCAGTTATAGCAAATGGATTTGAAAATCCCGACCAGTTATAAAATTGGATTTGAAAATCCCGACCAGTTATGACACTAGATTTGAAAATCCCGACCAGTTATAGAAACTGGATTTGAAAATCCCGACCAGTTATAAAAACTAGATTTGAAAATTCAGACCAGTTATTGAAACTGGATTTGAAAATCCTGACCAGTTATAGAAATTGGATTTTAAAATCCCGACCAATTATAGAAACTGGATTGGAAAATCCTGACCAGTTATAGAAACTGGATTTGAAAATCCCGACCAGTTATAAAAACTAGACTTGAAAATCCCGATCAGTTATAGAAACTGGATTTGAAAATCCCGACCAGTTATAGAAACTGGATTTGAAAATATCGACCAGTTATAGAAACTAGATTTGAAAATCCCAACCAGTTATAAAACTGGATTTGAAAATTTCGACCAGTTATAGAAACTGGATTTTAAAATCCCGACCAGTTATAAAAACTGGATTTGAAAATGCCAACCAGTTATAGAAACTGGATTTCAAAATCCCTACCAGTTATAGAAACTGGAGTTGAAAATCCCGACCAGTTATAAAAACTGGATTTGAAAATCCCGACCAGTTATAAAACTGGATTAGAAAATCCTGACTAGTTATAGAAACTGAATTTGAAAATCCTGACCAGTTATAAAAACTGGATTTGAAAGTCCCGACCAGTTATAAAAACTGGATTTGAAAATCCCGACCAGTTATAGAAACTGGATTTGAAAATCCTGACCAGTTATAGAAATTGAGTTTGAAAATCCTGACTAGTTATGAAAACTGGATTTGAAAATCCCGACCAGTTATAAAACTGGATTTGAAAATCCCGACGAGTTATAGAAACTAAATTTGAAAATCCTGATCAGTTATAACACTGGATTTGAAAATTCCGACCAATTATAAAACTAGATTTGACAATCCCGACCAGTTATAGCAAATGGATTTGAAAATCCCGACCAGTTATAAAACTGGATTTGAAAATCCCGACCAGTTATGACACTAGATTTGAAAATCCCGACCAGTTATAAAAACTGGATTTGAAAAGCCCGACCAGTTATAGAAACTGGATTTTAAAATCCCGACCAATTATAGAAACTGGATTTGAAAATCCTGACCAGTTATAGAAACTGGATTTGAAAATCCCGACCAGTTATAAAAACTAGATTTGAAAATCCCGACCAGTTATAGAAACTGGATTTGAAAATCCCGACCAGTTATAGAAACTGGATTTGAAAATATCGACCAGTTATAGAAACTAGATTTGAAAATCCCGACCAGTTATAAAACTGGATTTGAAAATCTCGACCAGTTATAGAAACTGGATTTGAAAATCCCGACCAGTTATAAAAACTGGATTTGAAAATCCCAACCAGTTATAGAAACTGGATTTCAAAATCCCGACCAGTTATAGAAAACTGGAGTTGAAAATCCCGACCAGTTATAACACTGAATTTGAAAATCTCGACCAGTTATAAAAACTGGATTTGAAATTCCCGACCAGTTATAGAAACTGGATTTGAAAATCCCGACCAGTTATAAAAACTAGATTTGAAAATCCTGACCAGTTATAAAACTGGAATTGAAAATCCCGACCAGTTATAAAAACTAGAGTTGAAAATCCCGACCAGTTATAGAAACTTGATTTGAAAATCCCGATCAGATATAGAAACTGGATTTGAAAATCTCGACCAGTTATAGAAACAGGATTTGAAAATCCTGACCAGTTATAGAAACTGGATTTGAAAATCCCGACCAGTTATAAAATCTGGAATTGAAAATCCCGACCAGTTATATAAACTGAATTTTAAAATCCCGACCAGTTATGACACTAGATTTTGAAATCACGACCAGTTATAGAAACTGGATTTGAAAATCCCAACCAGTTATAGAAACTAGATTTGAAAATCCCGACCAGTTATAGAAACTGGATTTGAAAATCCTGACCAGTTGTAAAAACTGAATTTTGAAAATCCCGACCAGTTACAAAAACTGGATTTGAAAATCCCGACCAGTTATAAAAACTAGATTTGAAAATCTCGACCAGTTATAGAAACTGGATTTGAAAATCCCGACCAGTTATAGAAACTGGATTTGAAAAGCCCGACCAGTTATAGAAACTAGATTTGAAAATCCCGACCAGTTATAAAACTGGATTTGAAAATCCCGACCAGTTATAGAAACTGGATTTGAAAATCCCGACCAGTTATAAAAACTGGATTTGAAAATCCCGACCAGTTATAGAAACTGGATTTCAAAATACCGACCAGTTATAGAAACTGGATTTGAAAATCCCGACCAGTTATAGAAACTGGATTTGAAAATCCCGACCAGTTATAACACTGAATTTGAAAATCCCGACCAGTTATAAAAACTGGATTTGAAAATCCCGACCAGTTATAGAAACTGGATTTGAAAATCCTGACCTGTTATAGAAACTGAATTTGAAAATCCTGACCAGTTATGAAAACTGGATTTGAAAATCCCGACCAGTTATAAAACTGGATTTGAAAATCCCGACGAGTTATAGAAACTAAATTTGAAAATCCTGATCAGTTATAACACTGGATTTGAAAATCCCGACCAATTATAAAACTAGATTTGAAAATCCCGACCAGTTATAGCAAATGGATTTGAAAATCCCGACCAGTTATAAAATTGGATTTGAAAATCCCGACGAGTTATGACACTAGATTTGAAAATCCCGACCAGTTATAGAAACTGGATTTGAAAATCCCGACCAGTTATAAAAACTAGATTTGAAAATTCAGACCAGTTATTGAAACTGGATTTGAAAATCCTGACCAGTTATAGAAATTGGATTTTAAAATCCCGACCAATTATAGAAACTGGATTGGAAAATCCTGACCAGTTATAGAAACTGGATTTGAAAATCCCGACCAGTTATAAAAACTAGACTTGAAAATCCCGATCAGTTATAGAAACTGGATTTGAAAATCCCGACCAGTTATAGAAACTGGATTTGAAAATATCGACCAGTTATAGAAACTAGATATGAAAATCCCAACCAGTTATAAAACTGGATTTGAAAATCCCGACCAGTTATAGAAACTGGATTTTAAAATCCCGACCAGTTATAAAAACTGGATTTGAAAATGCCAACCAGTTATAGAAACTGGATTTCAAAATCCCTACCAGTTATAGAAACTGGAGTTGAAAATCCCGACCAGTTATAAAAACTGGATTTGAAAATCCCGACCAGTTATAAAAGTGGATTTGAAAATCCTGACTAGTTATAGAAACTGAATTTGAAAATCCTGACCAGTTATAAAAACTGGATTTGAAAGTCCCGACCAGTTATAAAAACTCGATTTGAAAATCCCGACCAGTTATAGAAACTGGATTTGAAAATCCTGACCAGTTATAGAAATTGAGTTTGAAAATCCTAACCAGTTATGAAAACTGGATTTGAAAATCCCGACCAGTTATAAAACTGGATTTGAAAATCCCGACGAGTTATAGAAACTAAATTTGAAAATCCTGATCAGTTATAACACTGGATTTGAAAATTCCGACCAATTATAAAACTAGATTTGAAAATCCCGACCAGTTATAGCAAATGGATTTGAAAATCCCGACCAGTTATAAAACTGGATTTGAAAATCCCGACCAGTTATGACACTAGATTTGAAAATCCCGACCAGTTATAAAAACTGGATTTGAAAAGCCCGACCAGTTATAGAAACTGGATTTTAAAATCCCGACCAATTATAGAAACTGGATTTGAAAATCCTGACCAGTTATAGAAACTGGATTTGAAAATCCCGACCAGTTATAAAAACTAGATTTGAAAATCCCGACCAGTTATAGAAACTGGATTTGAAAATGCCGACTAGTTATAGAAACTGGATTTGAAAATATCGACCAGTTATAGAAACTAGATTTGAAAATCCCGACCAGTTATAAAACTGGATTTGAAAATCTCGACCAGTTATAGAAACTGGATTTGAAAATCCCGACCAGTTATAAAAACTGGATTTTAAAATCCCAACCAGTTATAGAAACTGGATTTCAAAATCCCGACCAGTTATAGAAACTGGAGTTGAAAATCCCGACCAGTTATAACACTGAATTTGAAAATCTCGACCAGTTATAAAAACTGGATTTGAAATTCCCGACCAGTTATAGAAACTGGATTTGAAAATCCCGACCAGTTATAAAAACTAGATTTGAAAATCCTGACCAGTTATAAAACTGGAATTGAAAATCCCGACCAGTTATAAAAACTAGAGTTGAAAATCCCGACCAGTTATAGAAACTTGATTTGAAAATCCCGATCAGTTATAGAAACTGGATTTGAAAATCTCGACCAGTTATAGAAACAGGATTTGAAAATCCCGACCAGTTAGAGAAACTGGATTTGAAAATCTCGACCAGTTATAAAATCTGGAATTGAAAATCCCGACCAGTTATATAAACTGAATTTTAAAATCCCGACCAGTTATAGAAACTGGATTTGAAAATCCCGACCAGTTATAGAAACTGGATTTAAAAATCCCGACCAGTTATAACACTGAATTTGAAAATCCCGACCGGTTATAAAAACTGGATTTGAAAATCCCGACCAGTTATAGAAACTTGATTTGAAAATCCTGACCAGTTATAGAAACTGGATTTGAAAATCCCGACCAGTTATAAAAACTGGATTTGAAAATCTCGACCAGTTATAAAACTGGATTTGAAAATCCCGACCAGTTATAGAAATTGGATTTGAAAATACTGATCAGTTATAACACTGGATTTGAAAATCCCGACCAATTATAAAACTAGATTTGAAAATCCCGACCAGTTATAAATCTGGATTTGAAAATCACAACCAGTTATAAAACTAGATTTAAAAATCCCGACCAGTTATAGAAACAGCATTTGAAAATCCTGACCAGTTATAAAACTGGATTTGAAAATCCCGACCAGTTATAGAAATTGGATTTGAAAATCCCGACCAGTTATGACACTAGATTTTGAAATCACGACCAGTTATAGAAACTGGATTTGAAAATCACAACCAGTTATAGAAACTGGATTTGAAAATCCCGACCAGTTATAGAAACTGGATTTGAAAATCCCGACCAGTTACAAAAACTGGATTTGAAAATCCCGACCAGTTATAAAAACTAGATTTCAAAATCTTGATCAGTTATAGAAACTGGATTTGAAAATCCCGACCAGTTACAGAAACTGGATTTGAAAATCCCGAGCAGTTATAGAAACTAGATTTGAAAATCCCGACAAGTTATAAAACTGGATTTGAAAATCCCGACCAGTTATAGAAACTGGATTTGAAAATGCCGACCAGTTATAAAAACTGGATTTGAAAATCCCGACCAGTTATAGAAACTGGATTTCAAAATACCGACCAGTTATAGAAACTGGATTTGAAAATCCCGACCAGTTATAGAAACTGGATTTGAAATTCCCGACCAGTTATAACACTGAATTTGAAAATCCCGACCAGTTATAAAAACTGGATTTGAAAATCCCGACCAGTTATAGAAAATGGATTTGAAAATCCTGACCTGTTATAGAAACTGAATTTGAAAATCCTGACCAGTTATGAAAACTGGATTTGAAAATCCCGACCAGTTATAAAACTGGATTTGAAAATCCCGACGAGTTATAGAAACTAAATTTGAAAATCCTGATCAGTTATAACACTGGATTTGAAAATCCCGACCAATTATAAAACTAGATTTGAAAATCCCGACCAGTTATAGCAAATGGATTTGAAAATCTTGACCAGTTATAAAACTGGATTTGAAAATCCCGACCAGTTATGACACTAGATTTGAAAATCCCGACCAGTTATAGAAACTGGATTTGAAAATCCCGACCAGTTATAAAAACTAGATTTGAAAATCCCGACCAGTTATAAAAACTAGATTTGAAAATCCCAACCAGTTATAGAAACTGAATTTGAAAATCCTGACCAGTTATAGAAACTGGATTTGAAAATCCCGACCAGTTATAGAAACTGGATTTGAAAATCCCGACTAGTTATAAAAACTGGATTTGAAAATCCCGACCAGTTATAGAAACTGGATTTGAAAATCCTGACCAGTTATAGAAACTGAATTTGAAAATCCTAACCAGTTATGAAAACTGGATTTGAAAATCCCGACCAGTTATAAAACTGGATTTGAAAATCCCGACGAGTTATAAAAACTAAATTTGAAAATCCTGATCAGTTAAAACACTGGATTTGAAAATCCCGACCAATTATAAAACTAGATTTGAAAATTCCGACCAGTTATAGCAAATGGATTTGAAAATCCCGACCAGTTATAAAACTGGATTTGAAAATCCTGACCAGTTATGACACTAGATTTGAAAATCCCGACGAGTTATAGAAACTGGATTTGAAAATCCCGACCAGTTATAAAAACTAGATTTGAAAATTCCGACCAGTTATAGAAACTGGATTTGAAAATCCTGACCAGTTATAGAAATTGGATTTTAAAATCCCGACCAATTATAGAAACTGGATTTGAAAATCCTGACTAGTTATAGAAACTGGATTTGAAAATCCCGACCAGTTATAAAAACTAGATTTGAAAATCCCGACCAGTTATAGAAACTGGATTTGAAAATCCCAACCAGTTATAGAAACTGGATTTGAAAATATCGACCAGTTATAGAAACTAGATTTGAAAATCCCAACCAGTAATAAAACTGGATTTGAAAATCCCGACCAGTTATAGAAACTGGATTTGAAAATCTCGACCAGTTATAAAAACTGGATTTGAAAATCCCAACCAGTTATAGAAACTGGATTTCAAAATCCCGACCAGTTATAGAAACTGGAGTTGAAAATCCCGACCAGTTATAACACTGAATTTGAAAATCCCGACCAGTTATAAAAATTGGATTTGAAAATCCCGACCAGTTATAGAAACTGGATTTGAAAATCCTGACCAGTTATAGAAACTGAATTTGAAAATCCCGACCAGTTATGAAAACTGGATTTGAAAATCCCGACCAGTTATAAAACTGGATTTGAAAATCCCGACGAGTTATAGAAACTGAATTTGAAAATCCTGATCAGTTATAACACTGGATTTGAAAATCCCGACCAGTTATAAAAACTGGATTTGAAAATCCCAACCAGTTATAGAAACTGGATTTCAAAATCCCGACCAGTTATAGAAACTGGAGTTGAAAATCCCGACCAGTTATAACACTGAATTTGAAAATCCTGACCAGTTATAAAAATTGGATTTGAAAATCCCGACCAGTTATAGAAACTGGATTTGAAAATCCCGACCAGTTATAAAACTGGATTTAAAAATCCCGACCAGTTATAGAAACTGGATTTGAAAATCCTGACCAGTTATAAAACTAGATTTGAAAATCCCGACCAGTTATAGAAACTGGATTTAAAAATCCCGACCAGTTATGACACTAGATTTGAAAATCCCGACTTGTTATAGATACCTGATTTGAAAATCCCGACCCGTTATAAAAACTGGAGTTGAAAATCCCGACCAGTTATAGAAACTAGATTTGAAAATCCCAACTAGTTATAAAACTGGATTTGAAAATCCCGACCAGTCATAGAAACTGGATTTGAAAATCCCGACCAGTTATAAAAACTGGATTTGAAAATCTCAACCAGTTATAGAAACTGGATTTCAAAATCCAGACCAGTTATAGAAACTGGTGTTGAAAATCCCGACCAGTTATAACACTGAATTTGAAAATCCCGACCAGTTATAAAAACTGGATTTGAAAATCCCGACCAGTTATAGAAACTGGATTTGAAAATCCTGACCAGTTATAGAAACTGAATTTGAAAATCCCGACCAGTTATTAAAACTGGATTTGAAAATCCCGACCAGTTATAAAACTGGATTTGAAAATCCCGACGAGTTATAGAAACTGAATTTGAAAATCCTGATCAGTTATAACACTGGATTTGAAAATCCCGACCAATTATAAAACTAGATTTGAAAATACCGACCAGTTATAGAAAATGGATTTGAAAATCCCGACAAGTTATAAAACTGGATTTGAAAATCCCGAACAGTTATAAAAATGGATTTAAAAATCCCGACCAGTTATAGAAACTGGATTTGAAAATCCCGACCAGTTATAAAACTGGATTTAAAAATCCCGACCAGTTATAGAAACTGGATTTGAAAATCCTGACCAGTTATAAAACTAGATTTGAAAATCCCGATCAGTTATAGAAACTGGATTTAAAAATCCCGACCAGTTATGACACTGGATTTGAAAATCTCGACTTGTTATAGATACCTGATTTGAAAATCCCGACCAGTTATAAAAACTGGAGATGAAAATCCCGACCAGTTATAGAAACTAGATTTGAAAATCCCGACCTGTTATATAAACTGGATTTGAAAATCTCGACCAGTTATAGAAACTGGATTTGAAAATCCCCACCAGTTATAGAAACTGGATTTGAAAATCCCGACCAGTTATAAAATCTGGAATTCAAAATCCCGACCAGTTAAAGAAACTGGATTTCAAAATCCCGACCAGTTATTGAAACTGGATTTGAAAATCCCGACCAGTTATAACACTGAATTTGAAAATCCCGACCGGTTATAAAAACTGGATTTGAAAATCCCGACCAGTTTTAGAAACTTGATTTGAAAATCCTGATCAGTTATAGAAACTGGATTTGAAAATCCCGACCAGTTATAAAAACTGGATTTGAAAATGCCAACCAGTTAAAGAAACTGGATTTCAAAATCCCTACCAGTTATAGAAACTGGAGTTGAAAATCCCGACCAGTTATAAAAACTGGATTTGAAAATCCCGACCAGTTATAAAACTGGATTTGAAAATCCTGACTAGTTATAGAAACTGGATTTGAAAATCCCAACCAGTTATAGAAACTGGATTTGAAAATCTCGATCAGTTATAGAAACTGGATTTGAAAATCCCGACCAGTTACAAAAACTGGATTTGAAAATCCCGACCAGTTATAAAAACTAGATTTGAAAATCTTGATCAGTTATAGAAACTCGATTTGAAAATCCCGACCAGTTACAGAAACTGGATTTGAAAATCACGAGCAGTTATAGAAACTAGATTTGAAAATCCCGACAAGTTATAAAACTGGATTTGAAAATCCCGACCAGTTATAGAAACTGGATTTGAAAATCCCGACCAGTTATAAAAACTGGATTTGAAAATCCCGACCAGTTATAGAAACTGGATTTCAAAATACCGACCAGTTATAGAAACTGGATTTGAAAATCCCGACCAGTTATAGAAACTGGATTTGAAAATCCCGACCAGTTATAACACTGAATTTGAAAATCCCGACCACATATAAAAACTGGATTTAAAAATCCCGACCAGTTATAGAAAATGGATTTGAAAATCCTGACCTGTTATAGAAACTGAATTTTAAAATCCTGACCAGTTATGAAAACTGGATTTGAAAATCCCGACTAGTTATAACACTGGATTTGAAAATCCCGACGAGTTATAGAAACTAAATTTGAAAATCCTGATCAGTTATAACACTGGATTTGAAAATCCCGACCAATTATAAAACTAGATTTGAAAATGCCGACCAGTTATAGCAAATGAATTTGAAAATCCCGACCAGTTATAAAACTGGATTTGAAAATCCCGACCAGTTATGACACTAGATTTGAAAATCCCGACCAGTTATAGAAACTGGATTTGAAAATCCCGACCAGTTATAAAAACTAGATTTGAAAATCCCGACCAGTTATAAAAACTAGATTTGAAAATCCCAACGAGTTATAGAAACTGGATTTGAAAATCCTGACCAGTTATAGAAACTGGATTTGAAAATCCCGACCAGTTATAGAAACTGGATTTGAAAATCCCGACTAGTTATAAAAACTGGATTTGAAAATCCCGACCAGTTATAGAAACTGGATTTGAAAATCCTGACCAGTTATAGAAACTGAATTTGAAAATCCTGACCAGTTATGAAAACTGGATTTGAAAATCCCGACCAGTTATAAAACTGGATTTGAAAATCCCGACGAGTTATAGAAACTAAATTTGAAAATCCTGATCAGTTATAACACTGGATTTGAAAATCCCGACCAATTATAAAACTAGATTTGAAAATTCCGACCAGTTATAGCAAATGGATTTGAAAATCCCGACCAGTTATAAAACTGGATTTGAAAATCCTGACCAGTTATGACACTAGATTTGAAAATCCCGACCAGTTATAGAAACTGGATTTGAAAATCCCGACCAGTTATAAAAACTAGATTTGAAAATTCCGACCAGTTATAGAAACTGGATTTGAAAATCCTGACCAGTTATAGAAATTGGATTTTAAAATCTCGACCAGTTATAGAAACTGGATTTGAAAATCCTGACCAGTTATAGAAACTGGATTTGAAAATCCCGACCAGTTATAAAAACTAGATTTGAAAATCCCGACCAGTTATAGAAACTGGATTTGAAAATCCCAACCAGTTATAGAAACTGGATTTGAAAATATCGACCAGTTATAGAAACTAGATTTGAAAATCCCAACCAGTTATAAAACTGGATTTGAAAATCCCGACCAGTTATAGAAACTGGATTTGAAAATCTCGACCAGTTATAAAAACTGGATTTGAAAATCCCAACCAGTTATAGAAACTGGATTTCAAAATCCCGACCAGTTATAGAAACTGGAGTTGAAAATCCCGACCAGTTATAACACTGAATTTGAAAATCCCGACCAGTTATAAAAATTGGATTTGAAAATCCCGACTAGTTATAGAAACTGGATTTGAAAATCCAGACCAGTTATAGAAACTGAATTTGAAAATCCCGACCAGTTATGAAAACTGGATTTGAAAATCCCGACCAGGTTTAAAACTGGATTTGAAAATCCCGACCAGTTATAGAAACTGAATTTGAAAATCCTGATCAGTTATAACACTGGATTTGAAAATCCCGACCAATTATAAAACTAGATTTGAAAATCCCGACCAGTTATAGAAAATGAATTTGAAAATCCCGACCAGTTATAAAAATGGATTTAAAAATCCCGACCAGTTATAGAAACTGGATTTGAAAATCCCGACCAGTTATAAAACTGGATTTAAAAATCCCGACCAGTTATAAAACTGGATTTAAAAATCCCGACCAGTTATAGAAACTGAATTTGAAAATCTTGACCAGTTATAAAACTAGATTTGAAAATCCCGACCAGTTATAGAAACTGGATTTAAAAATCCCGACCAGTTATGACACTAAATTTGAAAATCCCGACTTGTTATAGATACCTGATTTGAAAATCCCGACCCGTTATAAAAAATGGAGTTGAAAATCCCGACCAGTTATAGAAACTAGATTTGAAAATCCCAACTAGTTATAAAACTGGATTTGAAAATCCTGACCAGTTATAGAAACTGGATTTGAAAATCCCGACCAGTTATAAAAACTGGATTTGAAAATCTCAACCAGTTATAGAAACTGGATTTCAAAATCCAGACCAGTTATAGAAACTGGTGTTGAAAATCCCGACCAGTTATAACACTGAATTTGAAAATCCCGACCGGTTATAAAAACTGGATTTGAAAATCCCGACCAGTTATAGAATGTTGATTTGAAAATCCTGACCAGTTATAGAAACTGGATTTGAAAATCCCGACCAGTTATAAAAACTGGATTTGAAAATCTCGACCAGTTATAAAACTGGATTTGAAAATCCCGACCAGTTATAGAAATTAGATTTGAAAATCCTGATCAGTTATAACACTGGATTTGAAAATCCCGACCAATTATAAAACTAGATTTGAAAATCGAGACCTATTATAAAAACTGGATTTGAAAATCCCGACCAGTTATAAATCTGGATTTGAAAATCCCAACCAGTTATAAAACTAGATTTAAAAATCCCGACCAGTTATAGAAACAGCATTTGAAAATCCTGACCAGTTATAAAACTGGATTTGAAAATCCCGACCAGTTATAGAAATTGGATTTGAAAATCCCGACCAGTTATGACACTAGATTTTGAAATCACGACCAGTTATAGAAACTGGATTTGAAAATCCCAACCAGTTATAGAAACTGGTTTTGAAAATCCCGACCAATTATAGAAACTGGATTTGAAAATCCCAACCAGTTGTAAAAACTGAATTTTGAAAATCCCGACCAGTTACAAAAACTGGATTTGAAAATCCCGACCAGTTATAAAAACTAGATTTGAAAATCTCGACCAGTTATAGAAACTGGATTTGAAAATCCCGACCAGTTATAGAAACTGGATTTGAAAATCCCGACCAGTTATAGAAACTAGATTTGAAAATCCTGACCAGTTATAAAACTGGATTTGAAAATCCCGACCAGTTATAGAAACTGAATTTGAAAATCCCGACCAGTTATAAAAACTGGATTTGAAAATCCCGACCAGTTATAGAAACTGGATTTCAAAATACCGACCAGTTATAGAAACTGGATTTGAAAATCCCGACCAGTTATAGAAACTGGATTTGAAAATCCCGACCAGTTATAACACTGAATTTGAAAATCCCGACCAGTTATAAAAACTGGATTTAAAAATCCCGACCAGTTATAGAAACTGGATTTGAAAATCCTGACCTGTTATAGAAACTGAATTTGAAAATCCTGACCAGTTATGAAAACTGGATTTGAAAATCCCGACCAGTTATAAAACTGGATTTGAAAATCCCGACGAGTTATAGAAACCAAATTTGAAAATCCTGATCAGTTATAACACTGGATTTGAAAATCCCGACCAATTATAAAACTAGATTTGAAAATCCCGACCAGTTATAGCAAATGGATTTGAAAATCCCGACCAGTTATAAAATTGGATTTGAAAATCCCGACCAGTTATGACACTAGATTTGAAAATCCCGACCAGTTATAGAAACTGGATTTGAAAATCCCGACCAGTTATAAAAACTAGATTTGAAAATTCAGACCAGTTATTGAAACTGGATTTGAAAATCCTGACCAGTTATAGAAATTGGATTTTAAAATCCCGACCAATTATAGAAACTGGATTTGAAAATCCTGAACAGTTATAGAAACTGGATTTGAAAATCCCGACCAGTTATAAAAACTAGACTTGAAAATCCCGATCAGTTAAAGAAACTGGATTTGAAAATCCCGACCAGTTATAGAAACTGGATTTGAAAATATCGACGAGTTATAGAAACTAGATTTGAAAATCCCAACCAGTTATAAAACTGGATTTGAAAATCCCGATCAGTTATAGAAACTGGATTTGAAAATCCCGACCAGTTATAAAAACTGGATTTAAAAATGCCAACCAGTTATAGAAACTGGATTTCAAAATCCCTACCAGTTATAGAAACTGGAGTTGAAAATCCCGACCAGTTATAAAAACTGGATTTGAAAATCCCGACCAGTTATAAAACTGGATTTGAAAATCCTGACTAGTTATAGAAACTGAATTTGAAAATCCTGACCAGTTATAAAAACTGGATTTGAAAATCCTGACCAGTTATAGAAACTGAATTTGAAAATCCAGACCAGTTATAAAAACTGGATTTGAAAATCCCGACCAGTTATAGAAACTGGATTTGAAAATCCTGACCAGTTATAGAAATTGAATTTGAAAATCCTGACCAGTTATGAAAACTGGATTTGAAAATCCCGACCAGTTATAAAACTGGATTTGAAAATCCCGACGAGTTATAGAAACTAAATTTGAAAATCCTGATCAGTTGTAACACTGGGTTTGAAAATTCCGACCAATTATAAAACTAGATTTGAAAATCCCGACCAGTTATAGCAAATGGATTTGAAAATCCCGACCAGTTATAAAACTGGATTTGAAAATCCCGACCAATTATAAAAACTAGATTTGAAAATTCAGACCAGTTATTGAAACTGGATTTGAAAATCCTGATCAGTTATAGAAATTGGATTTTAAAATCCCGACCAATTATAGAAACTGGATTTGAAAATCCTGAACAGTTATAGAAACTGGATTTGAAAATCCCGACCAGTTATAAAAACTAGACTTGAAAATCCCGATCAGTTAAAGAAACTGGATTTGAAAATCCCGACCAGTTATAGAAACTGGATTTGAAAATATCGACGAGTTATAGAAACTAGATTTGAAAATCCCAACCAGTTATAAAACTGGATTTGAAAATCCCGATCAGTTATAGAAACTGGATTTGAAAATCCCGACCAGTTATAAAAACTGGATTTGAAAATGCCAACCAGTTATAGAAACTGGATTTCAAAATCCCTACCAGTTATAGAAACTGGAGTTGAAAATCCCGACCAGTTATAAAAACTGGATTTGAAAATCCCGACCAGTTATAAAACTGGATTTGAAAATCCTGACTAGTTATAGAAACTGAATTTGAAAATCCCGACCAGTTATAAAACTGGATTTGAAAATCCCGACGAGTTATAGAAACTAAATTTGAAAATCCTGATCAGTTGTAACACTGGGTTTGAAAATTCCGACCAATTATAAAACTAGATTTGAAAATCCCGACCAGTTATAGCAAATGGATTTGAAAATCCCGACCAGTTATAAAACTGGATTTGAAAATCCCGACCAGTAATGACACTAGATTTGAAAATCCCGACCAGTTATAAAAACTGGATTTGAAAATCCCGATCAGTTATAGAAACTGGATTTTAAAATCCTGACCAATTATAGAAACTGGATTTGAAAATCCTGACCAGTTATAGAAACTGGATTTGAAAATCCCGACCAGTTATAAAAACTAGATTTGAAAATCCCGACCAGTTATAGAAACTGGATTTGAAAATCCCGACCAGTTATAGAAACTGGATTTGAAAATATCGACCAGTTATAGAAACTAGATTTAAAAATCCCGACCAGTTATAAAACTGGATTTGAAAATCTCGACCAGTTATAGAAACTGGATTTGAAAATCCCGACCAGTTATAAAAACTGGATTTGAAAATCCCAACCAGTTATAGAAACTGGATTTCAAAATCCCGACCAGTTATAGAAACTGGAGTTGAAAATCCCGACCAGTTATAACACTGAATTTGAAAATCTCGACCAGTTATAAAAACTGGATTTGAAATTCCCGACCAGTTATAGAAACTGGATTTGAAACTCCCGACCAGTTATAAAAACTAGATTTGAAAATCCTGACCAGTTATAAAACTGGAATTGAAAATCCCGACCAGTTATAAAAACTAGAGTTGAAAATCCCGACCAGTTATAGAAACTGGATTTGAAAAACCCGATCAGTTATAGAAACTGGATTTGAAAATCTCGACCAGTTATAGAAACAGGATTTGAAAATCCTGACCAGTTATAGAAACTGGATTTGAAAATCCCGACCAGTTATAAAATCTGGAATTGAAAATCCCGAACAGTTATATAAACTGGATTTTAAAATCCCGACCAGTTATAGAAACTGGATTTGAAAATCCCGACCAGTTATAGAAACTGGATTTAAAAATCCCGACCAGTTATAACACTGAATTTGAAAATCCCGACCGGTTATAAAAACTGGATTTGAAAATCCCGACCAGTTATAGAAACTTCATTTGAAAATCCTGATCAGTTATAGAAACTAGATTTGAAAATCCCGACCAGTTATAAAAACTGGATTTGAAAATCTCGACCAGTTATAAAACTGGATTTGAAAATCCCGACCAGTTATAGAAATTGGATTTGAAAATACTGATCAGTTATAACACTGGATTTGAAAATCCCGACCAATTATAAAACTAGATTTGAAAATCCCGACCAGTTATAAATCTGGATTTGAAAATCACAACCAGTTATAAAACTAGATTTAAAAATCCCGACCAGTTATAGAAACAACATTTGAAAATCCTGACCAGTTATAAAACTGGATTTGAAAATCCCGACCAGTTATAGAAACTAAATTTGAAAATCCTGATCAGTTATAACACTGGATTTGAAAATCCCGACCAATTATAAAACTAGATTTGAAAATCCCGACCAGTTATAGCAAATGGATTTGAAAATCCCGACCAGTTATAAAATTGGATTTGAAAATCCCGACGAGTTATGACACTAGATTTGAAAATCCCGACCAGTTATAGAAACTGGATTTGAAAATCCCGACCAGTTATAAAAACTAGATTTGAAAATTCAGACCAGTTATTGAAACTGGATTTGAAAATCCTGACCAGTTATAGAAATTGGATTTTAAAATCCCGACCAATTATAGAAACTGGATTGGAAAATCCTGACCAGTTATAGAAACTGGATTTGAAAATCCCGACCAGTTATAAAAACTAGACTTGAAAATCCTGACCAGTTATAAAACTGGAATTGAAAATCCCGACCAGTTATAAAAACTAGAGTTGAAAATCCCGACCAGTTATAGAAAATTGATTTGAAAATCCCGATCAGTTATAGAAACTGGATTTGAAAATCTCGACCAGTTATAGAAACAGGATTTGAAAATCCCGACCAGTTAGAGAAACTGGATTTGAAAATCTCGACCAGTTATAAAATCTGGAATTGAAAATCCCGACCAGTTATATAAATTGAATTTTAAAATCCCGACCAGTTATAGAAACTGGATTTGAAAATCCCGACCAGTTATAGAAACTGGATTTAAAAATCCCGACCAGTTATAACACTGAATTTGAAAATCCCGACCGGTTATAGAAACTGGATTTGAAAATCCCGACCAGTTATAGAAACTTGATTTGAAAATCCTGACCAGTTATAGAAACTGGATTTGAAAATCCCGACCAGTTATAAAAACTGGATTTGAAAATCTCAACAAGTTATAAAACTGGATTTGAAAATCCCGACCAGTTATAGAAATTGGATTTGAAAATACTGATCAGTTATAACACTGGATTTGAAAATCCCGACCAATTATAAAACTAGATTTGAAAATCCCGACCAGTTATAAATCTGGATTTGAAAATCACAACCAGTTATAAAACTAGATTTAAAAATCCCGACCAGTTATAGAAACAGCATTTGAAAATCCTGACCAGTTATAAAACTGGATTTGAAAATCCCGACCAGTTATAGAAATTGGATTTGAAAATCCCGACCAGTTATGACACTAGATTTTGAAATCACGACCAGTTATAGAAACTGGATTTGAAAATCACAACCAGTTATAGAAACTGGATTTGAAAATCCCGACCAGTTATAGAAACTGGATTTGAAAATCCCGACCAGTTACAAAAACTGGATTTGAAAATCCCGACCAGTTATAAAAACTAGATTTCAAAATCTTGATCAGTTATAGAAACTGGATTTGAAAATCCCGACCAGTTACAGAAACTGGATTTGAAAATCCCGAGCAGTTATAGAAACTAGATTTGAAAATCCCGACAAGTTATAAAACTGGATTTGAAAATCCCGACCAGTTATAGAAACTGGATTTGAAAATGCCGACCAGTTATAAAAACTGGATTTGAAAATCCCGACCAGTTATAGAAACTGGATTTCAAAATACCGACCAGTTATAGAAACTGGATTTGAAAATCCCGACCAGTTATAGAAACTGGATTTGAAATTCCCGACCAGTTATAACACTGAATTTGAAAATCCCGACCAGTTATAAAAACTGGATTTGAAAATCCCGACCAGTTATAGAAAATGGATTTGAAAATCCTGACCTGTTATAGAAACTGAATTTGAAAATCCTGACCAGTTATGAAAACTGGATTTGAAAATCCCGACCAGTTATAAAACTGGATTTGAAAATCCCGACGAGTTATAGAAACTAAATTTGAAAATCCTGATCAGTTATAACACTGGATTTGAAAATCCCGACCAATTATAAAACTAGATTTGAAAATCCCGACCAGTTATAGCAAATGGATTTGAAAATCTTGACCAGTTATAAAACTGGATTTGAAAATCCCGACCAGTTATGACACTAGATTTGAAAATCCCGACCAGTTATAGAAACTGGATTTGAAAATCCCGACCAGTTATAAAAACTAGATTTGAAAATCCCGACCAGTTATAAAAACTAGATTTGAAAATCCCAACCAGTTATAGAAACTGAATTTGAAAATCCTGACCAGTTATAGAAACTGGATTTGAAAATCCCGACCAGTTATAGAAACTGGATTTGAAAATCCCGACTAGTTATAAAAACTGGATTTGAAAATCCCGACCAGTTATAGAAACTGGATTTGAAAATCCTGACCAGTTATAGAAACTGAATTTGAAAATCCTAACCAGTTATGAAAACTGGATTTGAAAATCCCGACCAGTTATAAAACTGGATTTGAAAATCCCGACGAGTTATAAAAACTAAATTTGAAAATCCTGATCAGTTAAAACACTGGATTTGAAAATCCCGACCAATTATAAAACTAGATTTGAAAATTCCGACCAGTTATAGCAAATGGATTTGAAAATCCCGACCAGTTATAAAACTGGATTTGAAAATCCTGACCAGTTATGACACTAGATTTGAAAATCCCGACGAGTTATAGAAACTGGATTTGAAAATCCCGACCAGTTATAAAAACTAGATTTGAAAATTCCGACCAGTTATAGAAACTGGATTTGAAAATCCTGACCAGTTATAGAAATTGGATTTTAAAATCCCGACCAATTATAGAAACTGGATTTGAAAATCCTGACTAGTTATAGAAACTGGATTTGAAAATCCCGACCAGTTATAAAAACTAGATTTGAAAATCCCGACCAGTTATAGAAACTGGATTTGAAAATCCCAACCAGTTATAGAAACTGGATTTGAAAATATCGACCAGTTATAGAAACTAGATTTGAAAATCCCAACCAGTAATAAAACTGGATTTGAAAATCCCGACCAGTTATAGAAACTGGATTTGAAAATCTCGACCAGTTATAAAAACTGGATTTGAAAATCCCAACCAGTTATAGAAACTGGATTTCAAAATCCCGACCAGTTATAGAAACTGGAGTTGAAAATCCCGACCAGTTATAACACTGAATTTGAAAATCCCGACCAGTTATAAAAATTGGATTTGAAAATCCCGACCAGTTATAGAAACTGGATTTGAAAATCCTGACCAGTTATAGAAACTGAATTTGAAAATCCCGACCAGTTATGAAAACTGGATTTGAAAATCCCGACCAGTTATAAAACTGGATTTGAAAATCCCGACGAGTTATAGAAACTGAATTTGAAAATCCTGATCAGTTATAACACTGGATTTGAAAATCCCGACCAGTTATAAAAACTGGATTTGAAAATCCCAACCAGTTATAGAAACTGGATTTCAAAATCCCGACCAGTTATAGAAACTGGAGTTGAAAATCCCGACCAGTTATAACACTGAATTTGAAAATCCTGACCAGTTATAAAAATTGGATTTGAAAATCCCGACCAGTTATAGAAACTGGATTTGAAAATCCCGACCAGTTATAAAACTGGATTTAAAAATCCCGACCAGTTATAGAAACTGGATTTGAAAATCCTGACCAGTTATAAAACTAGATTTGAAAATCCCGACCAGTTATAGAAACTGGATTTAAAAATCCCGACCAGTTATGACACTAGATTTGAAAATCCCGACTTGTTATAGATACCTGATTTGAAAATCCCGACCCGTTATAAAAACTGGAGTTGAAAATCCCGACCAGTTATAGAAACTAGATTTGAAAATCCCAACTAGTTATAAAACTGGATTTGAAAATCCCGACCAGTCATAGAAACTGGATTTGAAAATCCCGACCAGTTATAAAAACTGGATTTGAAAATCTCAACCAGTTATAGAAACTGGATTTCAAAATCCAGACCAGTTATAGAAACTGGTGTTGAAAATCCCGACCAGTTATAACACTGAATTTGAAAATCCCGACCAGTTATAAAAACTGGATTTGAAAATCCCGACCAGTTATAGAAACTGGATTTGAAAATCCTGACCAGTTATAGAAACTGAATTTGAAAATCCCGACCAGTTATTAAAACTGGATTTGAAAATCCCGACCAGTTATAAAACTGGATTTGAAAATCCCGACGAGTTATAGAAACTGAATTTGAAAATCCTGATCAGTTATAACACTGGATTTGAAAATCCCGACCAATTATAAAACTAGATTTGAAAATCCCGACCAGTTATAGAAAATGGATTTGAAAATCCCGACAAGTTATAAAACTGGATTTGAAAATCCCGAACAGTTATAAAAATGGATTTAAAAATCCCGACCAGTTATAGAAACTGGATTTGAAAATCCCGACCAGTTATAAAACTGGATTTAAAAATCCCGACCAGTTATAGAAACTGGATTTGAAAATCCTGACCTGTTATAAAACTAGATTTGAAAATCCCGATCAGTTATAGAAACTGGATTTAAAAATCCCGACCAGTTATGACACTGGATTTGAAAATCTCGACTTGTTATAGATACCTGATTTGAAAATCCCGACCAGTTATAAAAACTGGAGATGAAAATCCCGACCAGTTATAGAAACTAGATTTGAAAATCCCGACCTGTTATATAAACTGGATTTGAAAATCTCGACCAGTTATAGAAACTGGATTTGAAAATCCCCACCAGTTATAGAAACTGGATTTGAAAATCCCGACCAGTTATAAAATCTGGAATTCAAAATCCCGACCAGTTAAAGAAACTGGATTTCAAAATCCCGACCAGTTATTGAAACTGGATTTGAAAATCCTGACCAGTTATAACACTGAATTTGAAAATCCCGACCGGTTATAAAAACTGGATTTGAAAATCCCGACCAGTTTTAGAAACTTGATTTGAAAATCCTGATCAGTTATAGAAACTGGATTTGAAAATCCCGACCAGTTATAAAAACTGGATTTGAAAATGCCAACCAGTTAAAGAAACTGGATTTCAAAATCCCTACCAGTTATAGAAACTGGAGTTGAAAATCCCGACCAGTTATAAAAACTGGATTTGAAAATCCCGACCAGTTATAAAACTGGATTTGAAAATCCTGACTAGTTATAGAAACTGGATTTGAAAATCCCAACC
The DNA here is from genome assembly GCF_984573655.1 of Nuphar pumila. Lineage (NCBI taxonomy): Eukaryota > Viridiplantae > Streptophyta > Magnoliopsida > Nymphaeales > Nymphaeaceae > Nuphar > Nuphar pumila. Next base: position 69,673,272 of record NC_143258.1, read on the forward strand.
AGTTATAGAAACTGGATTTGAAAATCTCGATCAGTTATAGAAACTGGATTTGAAAATCCCGACCAGTTACAAAAACTGGATTTGAAAATCCCGACCAGTTATAAAAACTAGATTTGAAAATCTTGATCAGTTATAGAAACTCGATTTGAAAATCCCGACCAGTTACAGAAACTGGATTTGAAAATCACGAGCAGTTATAGAAACTAGATTTGAAAATCCCGACAAGTTATAAAACTGGATTTGAAAATCCCGACCAGTTATAGAAACTGGATTTGAAAATCCCGACCAGTTATAAAAACTGGATTTGAAAATCCCGACCAGTTATAGAAACTGGATTTCAAAATACCGACCAGTTATAGAAACTGGATTTGAAAATCCCGACCAGTTATAGAAACTGGATTTGAAAATCCCGACCAGTTATAACACTGAATTTGAAAATCCCGACCACATATAAAAACTGGATTTAAAAATCCCGACCAGTTATAGAAAATGGATTTGAAAATCCTGACCTGTTATAGAAACTGAATTTCAAAATCCTGACCAGTTATGAAAACTGGATTTGAAAATCCCGACTAGTTATAACACTGGATTTGAAAATCCCGACGAGTTATAGAAACTAAATTTGAAAATCCTGATCAGTTATAACACTGGATTTGAAAATCCCGATCAATTATAAAACTAGATTTGAAAATCCCGACCAGTTATAGCAAATGGATTTGAAAATCCCGACCAGTTATAAAACTGGATTTGAAAATCCCGACCAGTTATGACACTAGATTTGAAAATCCCGACCAGTTATAGAAACTGGATTTGAAAATCCCGACCAGTTATAAAAACTAGATTTGAAAATCCCGACCAGTTATAAAAACTAGATTTGAAAATCCCAACCAGTTATAGAAACTGGATTTGAAAATCCTGACCAGTTATAGAAACTGGATTTGAAAATCCCGACCAGTTATAGAAACTGGATTTGAAAATCCCGACTAGTTATAAAAACTGGATTTGAAAATCCCGACCAGTTATAGAAACTGGATTTGAAAATCCTGACCAGTTATAGAAACTGAATTTGAAAATCCTGACCAGTTATGAAAACTGGATTTGAAAATCCCGACCAGTTATAAAACTGGATTTGAAAATCCCGACGAGTTATAGAAACTAAATTTGAAAATCCTGATCAGTTATAACACTGGATTTGAAAATCCCGACCAATTATAAAACTAGATTTGAAAATTCCGACCAGTTATAGCAAATGGATTTGAAAATCCCGACCAGTTATAAAACTGGATTTGAAAATCCTGACCAGTTATGACACTAGATTTGAAAATCCCGACCAGTTATAGAAACTGGATTTGAAAATCCCGACCAGTTATAAAAACTAGATTTGAAAATTCCGACCAGTTATAGAAACTGGATTTGAAAATCCTGACCAGTTATAGAAATTGGATTTTAAAATCTCGACCAGTTATAGAAACTGGATTTGAAAATCCTGACCAGTTATAGAAACTGGATTTGAAAATCCCGACCAGTTATAAAAACTAGATTTGAAAATCCCGACCAGTTATAGAAACTGGATTTGAAAATCCCAACCAGTTATAGAAACTGGATTTGAAAATATCGACCAGTTATAGAAACTAGATTTGAAAATCCCAACCAGTTATAAAACTCGATTTGAAAATCCCGACCAGTTATAGAAACTGGATTTGAAAATCTCGACCAGTTATAAAAACTGGATTTGAAAATCCCAACCAGTTATAGAAACTGGATTTCAAAATCCCGACCAGTTATAGAAACTGGAGTTGAAAATCCCGACCAGTTATAACACTGAATTTGAAAATCCCGACCAGTTATAAAAATTGGATTTGAAAATCCCGACTAGTTATAGAAACTGGATTTGAAAATCCAGACCAGTTATAGAAACTGAATTTGAAAATCCCGACCAGTTATGAAAACTGGATTTGAAAATCCCGACCAGGTTTAAAACTGGATTTGAAAATCCCGACCAGTTATAGAAACTGAATTTGAAAATCCTGATCAGTTATAACACTGGATTTGAAAATCCCGACCAATTATAAAACTAGATTTGAAAATCCCGACCAGTTATAGAAAATGAATTTGAAAATCCCGACCACTTATAAAAATGGATTTAAAAATCCCGACCAGTTATAGAAACTGGATTTGAAAATCCCGACCAGTTATAAAACTGGATTTAAAAATCCCGACCAGTTATAAAACTGGATTTAAAAATCCCGACCAGTTATAGAAACTGAATTTGAAAATCTTGACCAGTTATAAAACTAGATTTGAAAATCCCGACCAGTTATAGAAACTGGATTTAAAAATCCCGACCAGTTATGACACTAAATTTGAAAATCCCGACTTGTTATAGATACCTGATTTGAAAATCCCGACCCGTTATAAAAAATGGAGTTGAAAATCCCGACCAGTTATAGAAACTAGATTTGAAAATCCCAACTAGTTATAAAACTGGATTTGAAAATCCTGACCAGTTATAGAAACTGGATTTGAAAATCCCGACCAGTTATAAAAACTGGATTTGAAAATCTCAACCAGTTATAGAAACTGGATTTCAAAATCCAGACCAGTTATAGAAACTGGTGTTGAAAATCCCGACCAGTTATAACACTGAATTTGAAAATCCCGACCGGTTATAAAAACTGGATTTGAAAATCCCGACCAGTTATAGAATGTTGATTTGAAAATCCTGACCAGTTATAGAAACTGGATTTGAAAATCCCGACCAGTTATAAAAACTGGATTTGAAAATCTCGACCAGTTATAAAACTGGATTTGAAAATCCCGACCAGTTATAGAAATTAGATTTGAAAATCCTGATCAGTTATAACACTGGATTTGAAAATCCCGACCAATTATAAAACTAGATTTGAAAATCGGGACCTATTATAAAAACTGGATTTGAAAATCCCTACCAGTTATAAATCTGGATTTGAAAATCCCAACCAGTTATAAAACTAGATTTAAAAATCCCGACCAGTTATAGAAACAGCATTTGAAAATCCTGACCAGTTATAAAACTGGATTTGAAAATCCCAACCAGTTATAGAAATTGGATTTGAAAATCCCGACCAGTTATGACACTAGATTTTGAAATCACGACCAGTTATAGAAACTGGATTTGAAAATCCCAACCAGTTATAGAAACTGGTTTTGAAAATCCCGACCAATTATAGAAACTGGATTTGAAAATCCCAACCAGTTGTAAAAACTGAATTTTGAAAATCCCGACCAGTTACAAAAACTGGATTTGAAAATCCCGACCAGTTATAAAAACTAGATTTGAAAATCTCGACCAGTTATAGAAACTGGATTTGAAAATCCCGACCAGTTATAGAAACTGGATTTGAAAATCCCGACCAGTTATAGAAACTAGATTTGAAAATCCTGACCAGTTATAAAACTGGATTTGAAAATCCCGACCAGTTATAGAAACTGAATTTGAAAATCCCGACCAGTTATAAAAACTGGATTTGAAAATCCCGACCAGTTATAGAAACTGGATTTCAAAATACCGACCAGTTATAGAAACTGGATTTGAAAATCCCGACCAGTTATAGAAACTGGATTTGAAAATCCCGACCAGTTATAACACTGAATTTGAAAATCCCGACCAGTTATAAAAACTGGTTTTAAAAATCCCGACCAGTTATAGAAACTGGATTTGAAAATCCTGACCTGTTATAGAAACTGAATTTGAAAATCCTGACCAGTTATGAAAACTGGATTTGAAAATCCCGACCAGTTATAAAACTGGATTTGAAAATCCCGACGAGTTATAGAAACCAAATTTGAAAATCCTGATCAGTTATAACACTGGATTTGAAAATCCCGACCAATTATAAAACTAGATTTGAAAATCCCGACCAGTTATAGCAAATGGATTTGAAAATCCCGACCAGTTATAAAATTGGATTTGAAAATCCCGACCAGTTATGACACTAGATTTGAAAATCCCGACCAGTTATAGAAACTGGATTTGAAAATCCCGACCAGTTATAAAAACTAGATTTGAAAATTCAGACCAGTTATTGAAACTGGATTTGAAAATCCTGACCAGTTATAGAAATTGGATTTTAAAATCCCGACCAATTATAGAAACTGGATTTGAAAATCCTGAACAGTTATAGAAACTGGATTTGAAAATCCCGACCAGTTATAAAAACTAGACTTGAAAATCCCGATCAGTTAAAGAAACTGGATTTGAAAATCCCGACCAGTTATAGAAACTGGATTTGAAAATATCGACGAGTTATAGAAACTAGATTTGAAAATCCCAACCAGTTATAAAACTGGATTTGAAAATCCCGATCAGTTATAGAAACTGGATTTGAAAATCCCGACCAGTTATAAAAACTGGATTTAAAAATGCCAACCAGTTATAGAAACTGGATTTCAAAATCCCTACCAGTTATAGAAACTGGAGTTGAAAATCCCGACCAGTTATAAAAACTGGATTTGAAAATCCCGACCAGTTATAAAACTGGATTTGAAAATCATGACTAGTTATAGAAACTGAATTTGAAAATCCTGACTAGTTATAAAAACTGGATTTGAAAATCCTGACCAGTTATAGAAACTGAATTTGAAAATCCGGACCAGTTATAAAAACTGGATTTGAAAATCCCGACCAGTTATAGAAACTGGATTTGAAAATCCTGACCAGTTATAGAAATTGAATTTGAAAATCCTGACCAGTTATGAAAACTGGATTTGAAAATCCCGACCAGTTATAAAACTGGATTTGAAAATCCCGACGAGTTATAGAAACTAAATTTGAAAATCCTGATCAGTTGTAACACTGGGTTTGAAAATTCCGACCAATTATAAAACTAGATTTGAAAATCCCGACCAGTTATAGCAAATGGATTTGAAAATCCCGACCAGTTATAAAACTGGATTTGAAAATCCCGACCAGTTATAAAAACTAGATTTGAAAATTCAGACCAGTTATTGAAACTGGATTTGAAAATCCTGACCAGTTATAGAAATTGGATTTTAAAATCCCGACCAATTATAGAAACTGGATTTGAAAATCCTGAACAGTTATAGAAACTGGATTTGAAAATCCCGACCAGTTATAAAAACTAGACTTGAAAATCCCGATCAGTTAAAGAAACTGGATTTGAAAATCCCGACCAGTTATAGAAACTGGATTTGAAAATATCGACGAGTTATAGAAACTAGATTTGAAAATCCCAACCAGTTATAAAACTGGATTTGAAAATCCCGATCAGTTATAGAAACTGGATTTGAAAATCCCGACCAGTTATAAAAACTGGATTTGAAAATGCCAACCAGTTATAGAAACTGGATTTCAAAATCCCTACCAGTTATAGAAACTGGAGTTGAAAATCCCGACCAGTTATAAAAACTGGATTTGAAAATCCCGACCAGTTATAAAACTGGATTTGAAAATCCTGACTAGTTATAGAAACTGAATTTGAAAATCCTGACCAGTTATAAAAATTGAATTTGAAAATCCTGACCAGTTATGAAAACTGGATTTGAAAATCCCGACCAGTTATAAAACTGGATTTGAAAATCCCGACGAGTTATAGAAACTAAATTTGAAAATCCTGATCAGTTGTAACACTGGGTTTGAAAATTCCGACCAATTATAAAACTAGATTTGAAAATCCCGACCAGTTATAGCAAATGGATTTGAAAATCCCGACCAGTTATAAAACTGGATTTGAAAATCCCGACCAGTAATGACACTAGATTTGAAAATCCCGACCAGTTATAAAAACTGGATTTGAAAATCCCGACCAGTTATAGAAACTGGATTTTAAAATCCTGACCAATTATAGAAACTGGATTTGAAAATCCTGACCAGTTATAGAAACTGGATTTGAAAATCCCGACCAGTTATAAAAACTAGATTTGAAAATCCCGACCAGTTATAGAAACTGGATTTGAAAATCCCGACCAGTTATAGAAACTGGATTTGAAAATATCGACCAGTTATAGAAACTAGATTTAAAAATCCCGACCAGTTATAAAACTGGATTTGAAAATCTCGACCAGTTATAGAAACTGGATTTGAAAATCCCGACCAGTTATAAAAACTGGATTTGAAAATCCCAACCAGTTATAGAAACTGGATTTCAAAATCCCGACCAGTTATAGAAACTGGAGTTGAAAATCCCGACCAGTTATAACACTGAATTTGAAAATCTCGACCAGTTATAAAAACTGGATTTGAAATTCCCGATCAGTTATAGAAACTGGATTTGAAAATCCCGACCAGTTATAAAAACTAGATTTGAAAATCCTGACCAGTTATAAAACTGGAATTGAAAATCCCGACCAGTTATAAAAACTAGAGTTGAAAATCCCGACCAGTTATAGAAACTGGATTTGAAAAACCCGATCAGTTATAGAAACTGGATTTGAAAATCTCGACCAGTTATAGAAACAGGATTTGAAAATCCTGACCAGTTATAGAAACTGGATTTGAAAATCCCGACCAGTTATAAAATCTGGAATTGAAAATCCCGAACAGTTATATAAACTGGATTTTAAAATCCCGACCAGTTATAGAAACTGGATTTGAAAATCCCGACCAGTTATAGAAACTGGATTTAAAAATCCCGACCAGTTATAACACTGAATTTGAAAATCCCGACCGGTTATAAAAACTGGATTTGAAAATCCCGACCAGTTATAGAAACTTCATTTGAAAATCCTGATCAGTTATAGAAACTAGATTTGAAAATCCCGACCAGTTATAAAAACTGGATTTGAAAATCTCGACCAGTTATAAAACTGGATTTGAAAATCCCGACCAGTTATAGAAATTGGATTTGAAAATACTGATCATTTATAACACTGGATTTGAAAATCCCGACCAATTATAAAACTAGATTTGAAAATCCCGACCAGTTATAAATCTGGATTTGAAAATCACAACCAGTTATAAAACTAGATTTAAAAATCCCGACCAGTTATAGAAACAACATTTGAAAATCCTGACCAGTTATAAAACTGGATTTGAAAATCCCGACCAGTTATAGAAATTGGATTTGAAAATCCCGACCAGTTATGACACTAGATTTTGAAATCACGACCAGTTATAGAAACTGGATTTGAAAATCCCAACCAGTTATAGAAATTGGATTTGAAAATCCCGACCAGTTATGACACTAGATTTTGAAATCACGACCAGTTATAGAAACTGGATTTGAAAATCCCAACCAGTTATAGAAACTGGTTTTGAAAATCCCGACCAATTATAGAAACTGGATTTGAAAATCCCAACCAGTTGTAAAAACTGAATTTTGAAAATCCCGACCAGTTACAAAAACTGGATTTGAAAATCCCGACCAGTTATAAAAACTAGATTTGAAAATCTCGACCAGTTATAGAAACTGGATTTGAAAATCCCGACCAGTTATAGAAACTGGATTTGAAAATCCCGACCAGTTATAGAAACTAGATTTGAAAATCCTGACCAGTTATAAAACTGGATTTGAAAATCCCGACCAGTTATAGAAACTGAATTTGAAAATCCCGACCAGTTATAAAAACTGGATTTGAAAATCCCGACCAGTTATAGAAACTGGATTTCAAAATACCGACCAGTTATAGAAACTGGATTTGAAAATCCCGACCAGTTATAGAAACTGGATTTGAAAATCCCGACCAGTTATAACACTGAATTTGAAAATCCCGACCAGTTATAAAAACTGGATTTAAAAATCCCGACCAGTTATAGAAACTGGATTTGAAAATCCTGACCTGTTATAGAAACTGAATTTGAAAATCCTGACCAGTTATGAAAACTGGATTTGAAAATCCCGACCAGTTATAAAACTGGATTTGAAAATCCCGACGAGTTATAGAAACCAAATTTGAAAATCCTGATCAGTTATAACACTGGATTTGAAAATCCCGACCAATTATAAAACTAGATTTGAAAATCCCGACCAGTTATAGCAAATGGATTTGAAAATCCCGACCAGTTATAAAATTGGATTTGAAAATCCCGACCAGTTATGACACTAGATTTGAAAATCCCGACCAGTTATAGAAACTGGATTTGAAAATCCCGACCAGTTATAAAAACTAGATTTGAAAATTCAGACCAGTTATTGAAACTGGATTTGAAAATCCTGACCAGTTATAGAAATTGGATTTTAAAATCCCGACCAATTATAGAAACTGGATTTGAAAATCCTGAACAGTTATAGAAACTGGATTTGAAAATCCCGACCGGTTATAAAAACTAGACTTGAAAATCCCGATCAGTTAAAGAAACTGGATTTGAAAATCCCGACCAGTTATAGAAACAGGATTTGAAAATATCGACGAGTTATAGAAACTAGATTTGAAAATCCCAACCAGTTATAAAACTGGATTTGAAAATCCCGATCAGTTATAGAAACTGGATTTGAAAATCCCGACCAGTTATAAAAACTGGATTTAAAAATGCCAACCAGTTATAGAAACTGGATTTCAAAATCCCTACCAGTTATAGAAACTGGAGTTGAAAATCCCGACCAGTTATAAAAACTGGATTTGAAAATCCCGACCAGTTATAAAACTGGATTTGAAAATCCTGACTAGTTATAGAAACTGAATTTGAAAATCCTGACCAGTTATAAAAACTGGATTTGAAAATCCTCACCAGTTATAGAAACTGAATTTGAAAATCCGGACCAGTTATAAAAACTGGATTTGAAAATCCCGACCAGTTATAGAAACTGGATTTGAAAATCCTGACCAGTTATAGAAATTGAATTTGAAAATCCTGACCAGTTATGAAAACTGGATTTGAAAATCCCGACCAGTTATAAAACTGGATTTGAAAATCCCGACGAGTTATAGAAACTAAATTTGAAAATCCTGATCAGTTGTAACACTGGGTTTGAAAATTCCGACCAATTATAAAACTAGATTTGAAAATCCCGACCAGTTATAGCAAATGGATTTGAAAATCCCGACCAGTTATAAAACTGGATTTGAAAATCCCGACCAGTTATAAAAACTAGATTTGAAAATTCAGACCAGTTATTGAAACTGGATTTGAAAATCCTGACCAGTTATAGAAATTGGATTTTAAAATCCCGACCAATTATAGAAACTGGATTTGAAAATCCTGAACAGTTATAGAAACTGGATTTGAAAATCCCGACCAGTTATAAAAACTAGACTTGAAAATCCCGATCAGTTAAAGAAACTGGATTTGAAAATCCCGACCAGTTATAGAAACTGGATTTGAAAATATCGACGAGTTATAGAAACTAGATTTGAAAATCCCAACCAGTTATAAAACTGGATTTGAAAATCCCGATCAGTTATAGAAACTGGATTTGAAAATCCCGACCAGTTATAAAAACTGGATTTGAAAATGCCAACCAGTTATAGAAACTGGATTTCAAAATCCCTACCAGTTATAGAAACTGGAGTTGAAAATCCCGACCAGTTATAAAAACTGGATTTGAAAATCCCGACCAGTTATAAAACTGGATTTGAAAATCCTGACTAGTTATAGAAACTGAATTTGAAAATCCTGACCAGTTATAAAAATTGAATTTGAAAATCCTGACCAGTTATGAAAACTGGATTTGAAAATCCCGACCAGTTATAAAACTGGATTTGAAAATCCCGACGAGTTATAGAAACTAAATTTGAAAATCCTGATCAGTTGTAACACTGGGTTTGAAAATTCCGACCAATTATAAAACTAGATTTGAAAATCCCGACCAGTTATAGCAAATGGATTTGAAAATCCCGACCAGTTATAAAACTGGATTTGAAAATCCCGACCAGTAATGACACTAGATTTGAAAATCCCGACCAGTTATAAAAACTGGATTTGAAAATCCCGACCAGTTATAGAAACTGGATTTTAAAATCCTGACCAATTATAGAAACTGGATTTGAAAATCCTGACCAGTTATAGAAACTGGATTTGAAAATCCCGACCAGTTATAAAAACTAGATTTGAAAATCCCGACCAGTTATAGAAACTGGATTTGAAAATCCCGACCAGTTATAGAAACTGGATTTGAAAATATCGACCAGTTATAGAAACTAGATTTAAAAATCCCGACCAGTTATAAAACTGGATTTGAAAATCTCGACCAGTTATAGAAACTGGATTTGAAAATCCCGACCAGTTATAAAAACTGGATTTGAAAATCCCAACCAGTTATAGAAACTGGATTTCAAAATCCCGACCAGTTATAGAAACTGGAGTTGAAAATCCCGACCAGTTATAACACTGAATTTGAAAATCTCGACCAGTTATAAAAACTGGATTTGAAATTCCCGACCAGTTATAGAAACTGGATTTGAAAATCCCGACCAGTTATAAAAACTAGATTTGAAAATCCTGACCAGTTATAAAACTGGAATTGAAAATCCCGACCAGTTATAAAAACTAGAGTTGAAAATCCCGACCAGTTATAGAAACTGGATTTGAAAAACCCGATCAGTTATAGAAACTGGATTTGAAAATCTCGACCAGTTATAGAAACAGGATTTGAAAATCCTGACCAGTTATAGAAACTGGATTTGAAAATCCCGACCAGTTATAAAATCTGGAATTGAAAATCCCGAACAGTTATATAAACTGGATTTTAAAATCCCGACCAGTTATAGAAACTGGATTTGAAAATCCCGACCAGTTATAGAAACTGGATTTAAAAATCCCGACCAGTTATAACACTGAATTTGAAAATCCCGACCGGTTATAAAAACTGGATTTGAAAATCCCGACCAGTTATAGAAACTTCATTTGAAAATCCTGATCAGTTATAGAAACTAGATTTGAAAATCCCGACCAGTTATAAAAACTGGATTTGAAAATCTCGACCAGTTATAAAACTGGATTTGAAAATCCCGACCAGTTATAGAAATTGGATTTGAAAATACTGATCAGTTATAACACTGGATTTGAAAATCCCGACCAATTATAGAAATTAGATTTGAAAATCCTGATCAGTTATAACACTGGATTTGAAAATCCCGACCAATTATAAAACTAGATTTGAAAATCGGGACCTATTATAAAAACTGGATTTGAAAATCCCTACCAGTTATAAATCTGGATTTGAAAATCCCAACCAGTTATAAAACTAGATTTAAAAATCCCGACCAGTTATAGAAACAGCATTTGAAAATCCTGACCAGTTATAAAACTGGATTTGAAAATCCCGACCAGTTATAGAAATTGGATTTGAAAATCCCGACCAGTTATGACACTAGATTTTGAAATCACGACCAGTTATAGAAACTGGATTTGAAAATCCCAACCAGTTATAGAAACTGGTTTTGAAAATCCCGACCAATTATAGAAACTGGATTTGAAAATCCCAACCAGTTGTAAAAACTGAATTTTGAAAATCCCGACCAGTTACAAAAACTGGATTTGAAAATCCCGACCAGTAATAAAAACTAGATTTGAAAATCTCGACCAGTTATAGAAACTGGATTTGAAAATCCCGACCAGTTATAGAAACTGGATTTGAAAATCCCGACCAGTTATAGAAACTAGATTTGAAAATCCTGACCAGTTATAAAACTGGATTTGAAAATCCCGACCAGTTATAGAAACTGAATTTGAAAATCCCGACCAGTTATAAAAACTGGATTTGAAAATCCCGACCAGTTATAGAAACTGGATTTCAAAATACCGACCAGTTATAGAAACTGGATTTGAAAATCCCGACCAGTTATAGAAACTGGATTTGAAAATCCCGACCAGTTATAACACTGAATTTGAAAATCCCGACCAGTTATAAAAACTGGTTTTAAAAATCCCGACCAGTTATAGAAACTGGATTTGAAAATCCTGACCTGTTATAGAAACTGAATTTGAAAATCCTGACCAGTTATGAAAACTGGATTTGAAAATCCCGACCAGTTATAAAACTGGATTTGAAAATCCCGACGAGTTATAGAAACCAAATTTGAAAATCCTGATCAGTTATAACACTGGATTTGAAAATCCCGACCAATTATAAAACTAGATTTGAAAATCCCGACCAGTTATAGCAAATGGATTTGAAAATCCCGACCAGTTATAAAATTGGATTTGAAAATCCCGACCAGTTATGACACTAGATTTGAAAATCCCGACCAGTTATAGAAACTGGATTTGAAAATCCCGACCAGTTATAAAAACTAGATTTGAAAATTCAGACCAGTTATTGAAACTGGATTTGAAAATCCTGACCAGTTATAGAAATTGGATTTTAAAATCCCGACCAATTATAGAAACTGGATTTGAAAATCCTGAACAGTTATAGAAACTGGATTTGAAAATCCCGACCAGTTATAAAAACTAGACTTGAAAATCCCGATCAGTTAAAGAAACTGGATTTGAAAATCCCGACCAGTTATAGAAACTGGATTTGAAAATATCGACGAGTTATAGAAACTAGATTTGAAAATCCCAACCAGTTATAAAACTGGATTTGAAAATCCCGATCAGTTATAGAAACTGGATTTGAAAATCCCGACCAGTTATAAAAACTGGATTTAAAAATGCCAACCAGTTATAGAAACTGGATTTCAAAATCCCTACCAGTTATAGAAACTGGAGTTGAAAATCCCGACCAGTTATAAAAACTGGATTTGAAAATCCCGACCAGTTATAAAACTGGATTTGAAAATCCTGACTAGTTATAGAAACTGAATTTGAAAATCCTGACCAGTTATAAAAACTGGATTTGAAAATCCTCACCAGTTATAGAAACTGAATTTGAAAATCCGGACCAGTTATAAAAACTGGATTTGAAAATCCCGACCAGTTATAGAAACTGGATTTGAAAATCCTGACCAGTTATAGAAATTGAATTTGAAAATCCTGACCAGTTATGAAAACTGGATTTGAAAATCCCGACCAGTTATAAAACTGGATTTGAAAATCCCGACGAGTTATAGAAACTAAATTTGAAAATCCTGATCAGTTGTAACACTGGGTTTGAAAATTCCGACCAATTATAAAACTAGATTTGAAAATCCCGACCAGTTATAGCAAATGGATTTGAAAATCCCGACCAGTTATAAAACTGGATTTGAAAATCCCGACCAGTTATAAAAACTAGATTTGAAAATTCAGACCAGTTATTGAAACTGGATTTGAAAATCCTGACCAGTTATAGAAATTGGATTTTAAAATCCCGACCAATTATAGAAACTGGATTTGAAAATCCTGAACAGTTATAGAAACTGGATTTGAAAATCCCGACCAGTTATAAAAACTAGACTTGAAAATCCCGATCAGTTAAAGAAACTGGATTTGAAAATCCCGACCAGTTATAGAAACTGGATTTGAAAATATCGACGAGTTATAGAAACTAGATTTGAAAATCCCAACCAGTTATAAAACTGGATTTGAAAATCCCGATCAGTTATAGAAACTGGATTTGAAAATCCCGACCAGTTATAAAAACTGGATTTGAAAATGCCAACCAGTTATAGAAACTGGATTTCAAAATCCCTACCAGTTATAGAAACTGGAGTTGAAAATCCCGACCAGTTATAAAAACTGGATTTGAAAATCCCGACCAGTTATAAAACTGGATTTGAAAATCCTGACTAGTTATAGAAACTGAATTTGAAAATCCTGACCAGTTATAAAAATTGAATTTGAAAATCCTGACCAGTTATGAAAACTGGATTTGAAAATCCCGACCAGTTATAAAACTGGATTTGAAAATCCCGACGAGTTATAGAAACTAAATTTGAAAATCCTGATCAGTTGTAACACTGGGTTTGAAAATTCCGACCAATTATAAAACTAGATTTGAAAATCCCGACCAGTTATAGCAAATGGATTTGAAAATCCCGACCAGTTATAAAACTGGATTTGAAAATCCCGACCAGTAATGACACTAGATTTGAAAATCCCGACCAGTTATAAAAACTGGATTTGAAAATCCCGACCAGTTATAGAAACTGGATTTTAAAATCCTGACCAATTATAGAAACTGGATTTGAAAATCCTGACCAGTTATAGAAACTGGATTTGAAAATCCCGACCAGTTATAAAAACTAGATTTGAAAATCCCGACCAGTTATAGAAACTGGATTTGAAAATCCCGACCAGTTATAGAAACTGGATTTGAAAATATCGACCAGTTATAGAAACTAGATTTAAAAATCCCGACCAGTTATAAAACTGGATTTGAAAATCTCGACCAGTTATAGAAACTGGATTTGAAAATCCCGACCAGTTATAAAAACTGGATTTGAAAATCCCAACCAGTTATAGAAACTGGATTTCAAAATCCCGACCAGTTATAGAAACTGGAGTTGAAAATCCCGACCAGTTATAACACTGAATTTGAAAATCTCGACCAGTTATAAAAACTGGATTTGAAATTCCCGACCAGTTATAGAAACTGGATTTGAAAATCCCGACCAGTTATAAAAACTAGATTTGAAAATCCTGACCAGTTATAAAACTGGAATTGAAAATCCCGACCAGTTATAAAAACTAGAGTTGAAAATCCCGACCAGTTATAGAAACTGGATTTGAAAAACCCGATCAGTTATAGAAACTGGATTTGAAAATCTCGACCAGTTATAGAAACAGGATTTGAAAATCCTGACCAGTTATAGAAACTGGATTTGAAAATCCCGACCAGTTATAAAATCTGGAATTGAAAATCCCGAACAGTTATATAAACTGGATTTTAAAATCCCGACCAGTTATAGAAACTGGATTTGAAAATCCCGACCAGTTATAGAAACTGGATTTAAAAATCCCGACCAGTTATAACACTGAATTTGAAAATCCCGACCGGTTATAAAAACTGGATTTGAAAATCCCGACCAGTTATAGAAACTTCATTTGAAAATCCTGATCAGTTATAGAAACTAGATTTGAAAATCCCGACCAGTTATAAAAACTGGATTTGAAAATCTCGACCAGTTATAAAACTGGATTTGAAAATCCCGACCAGTTATAGAAATTGGATTTGAAAATACTGATCATTTATAACACTGGATTTGAAAATCCCGACCAATTATAAAACTAGATTTGAAAATCCCGACCAGTTATAAATCTGGATTTGAAAATCACAACCAGTTATAAAACTAGATTTAAAAATCCCGACCAGTTATAGAAACAACATTTGAAAATCCTGACCAGTTATAAAACTGGATTTGAAAATCCCGACCAGTTATAGAAATTGGATTTGAAAATCCCGACCAGTTATGACACTAGATTTTGAAATCACGACCAGTTATAGAAACTGGATTTGAAAATCCCAACCAGTTATAGAAATTGGATTTGAAAATCCCGACCAGTTATGACACTAGATTTTGAAATCACGACCAGTTATAGAAACTGGATTTGAAAATCCCAACCAGTTATAGAAACTGGTTTTGAAAATCCCGACCAATTATAGAAACTGGATTTGAAAATCCCAACCAGTTGTAAAAACTGAATTTTGAAAATCCCGACCAGTTACAAAAACTGGATTTGAAAATCCCGACCAGTTATAAAAACTAGATTTGAAAATCTCGACCAGTTATAGAAACTGGATTTGAAAATCCCGACCAGTTATAGAAACTGGATTTGAAAATCCCGACCAGTTATAGAAACTAGATTTGAAAATCCTGACCAGTTATAAAACTGGATTTGAAAATCCCGACCAGTTATAGAAACTGAATTTGAAAATCCCGACCAGTTATAAAAACTGGATTTGAAAATCCCGACCAGTTATAGAAACTGGATTTCAAAATACCGACCAGTTATAGAAACTGGATTTGAAAATCCCGACCAGTTATAGAAACTGGATTTGAAAATCCCGACCAGTTATAACACTGAATTTGAAAATCCCGACCAGTTATAAAAACTGGATTTAAAAATCCCGACCAGTTATAGAAACTGGATTTGAAAATCCTGACCTGTTATAGAAACTGAATTTGAAAATCCTGACCAGTTATGAAAACTGGATTTGAAAATCCCGACCAGTTATAAAACTGGATTTGAAAATCCCGACGAGTTATAGAAACCAAATTTGAAAATCCTGATCAGTTATAACACTGGATTTGAAAATCCCGACCAATTATAAAACTAGATTTGAAAATCCCGACCAGTTATAGCAAATGGATTTGAAAATCCCGACCAGTTATAAAATTGGATTTGAAAATCCCGACCAGTTATGACACTAGATTTGAAAATCCCGACCAGTTATAGAAACTGGATTTGAAAATCCCGACCAGTTATAAAAACTAGATTTGAAAATTCAGACCAGTTATTGAAACTGGATTTGAAAATCCTGACCAGTTATAGAAATTGGATTTTAAAATCCCGACCAATTATAGAAACTGGATTTGAAAATCCTGAACAGTTATAGAAACTGGATTTGAAAATCCCGACCGGTTATAAAAACTATACTTGAAAATCCCGATCAGTTAAAGAAAGTGGATTTGAAAATCCCGACCAGTTATAGAAACAGGATTTGAAAATATCGACGAGTTATAGAAACTAGATTTGAAAATCCCAACCAGTTATAAAACTGGATTTGAAAATCCCGATCAGTTATAGAAACTGGATTTGAAAATCCCGACCAGTTATAAAAACTGGATTTAAAAATGCCAACCAGTTATAGAAACTGGATTTCAAAATCCCTACCAGTTATAGAAACTGGAGTTGAAAATCCCGACCAGTTATAAAAACTGGATTTGAAAATCCCGACCAGTTATAAAACTGGATTTGAAAATCCTGACTAGTTATAGAAACTGAATTTGAAAATCCTGACCAGTTATAAAAACTGGATTTGAAAATCCTCACCAGTTATAGAAACTGAATTTGAAAATCCGGACCAGTTATAAAAACTGGATTTGAAAATCCCGACCAGTTATAGAAACTGGATTTGAAAATCCTGACCAGTTATAGAAATTGAATTTGAAAATCCTGACCAGTTATGAAAACTGGATTTGAAAATCCCGACCAGTTA
Source organism: Nuphar pumila (assembly GCF_984573655.1). Classification (NCBI taxonomy): domain Eukaryota; kingdom Viridiplantae; phylum Streptophyta; class Magnoliopsida; order Nymphaeales; family Nymphaeaceae; genus Nuphar; species Nuphar pumila. The sequence continues at coordinate 69,690,233 of NC_143258.1, forward strand.
TAAAACTGGATTTGAAAATCCCGACGAGTTATAGAAACTAAATTTGAAAATCCTGATCAGTTGTAACACTGGGTTTGAAAATTCCGACCAATTATAAAACTAGATTTGAAAATCCCGACCAGTTATAGCAAATGGATTTGAAAATCCCGACCAGTTATAAAACTGGATTTGAAAATCCCGACCAGTTATAAAAACTAGATTTGAAAATTCAGACCAGTTATTGAAACTGGATTTGAAAATCCTGACCAGTTATAGAAATTGGATTTTAAAATCCCGACCAATTATAGAAACTGGATTTGAAAATCCTGAACAGTTATAGAAACTGGATTTGAAAATCCCGACCAGTTATAAAAACTAGACTTGAAAATCCCGATCAGTTAAAGAAACTGGATTTGAAAATCCCGACCAGTTATAGAAACTGGATTTGAAAATATCGACGAGTTATAGAAACTAGATTTGAAAATCCCAACCAGTTATAAAACTGGATTTGAAAATCCCGATCAGTTATAGAAACTGGATTTGAAAATCCCGACCAGTTATAAAAACTGGATTTGAAAATGCCAACCAGTTATAGAAACTGGATTTCAAAATCCCTACCAGTTATAGAAACTGGAGTTGAAAATCCCGACCAGTTATAAAAACTGGATTTGAAAATCCCGACCAGTTATAAAACTGGATTTGAAAATCCTGACTAGTTATAGAAACTGAATTTGAAAATCCTGACCAGTTATAAAAATTGAATTTGAAAATCCTGACCAGTTATGAAAACTGGATTTGAAAATCCCGACCAGTTATAAAACTGGATTTGAAAATCCCGACGAGTTATAGAAACTAAATTTGAAAATCCTGATCAGTTGTAACACTGGGTTTGAAAATTCCGACCAATTATAAAACTAGATTTGAAAATCCCGACCAGTTATAGCAAATGGATTTGAAAATCCCGACCAGTTATAAAACTGGATTTGAAAATCCCGACCAGTAATGACACTAGATTTGAAAATCCCGACCAGTTATAAAAACTGGATTTGAAAATCCCGACCAGTTATAGAAACTGGATTTTAAAATCCTGACCAATTATAGAAACTGGATTTGAAAATCCTGACCAGTTATAGAAACTGGATTTGAAAATCCCGACCAGTTATAAAAACTAGATTTGAAAATCCCGACCAGTTATAGAAACTGGATTTGAAAATCCCGACCAGTTATAGAAACTGGATTTGAAAATATCGACCAGTTATAGAAACTAGATTTAAAAATCCCGACCAGTTATAAAACTGGATTTGAAAATCTCGACCAGTTATAGAAACTGGATTTGAAAATCCCGACCAGTTATAAAAACTGGATTTGAAAATCCCAACCAGTTATAGAAACTGGATTTCAAAATCCCGACCAGTTATAGAAACTGGAGTTGAAAATCCCGACCAGTTATAACACTGAATTTGAAAATCTCGACCAGTTATAAAAACTGGATTTGAAATTCCCGACCAGTTATAGAAACTGGATTTGAAAATCCCGACCAGTTATAAAAACTAGATTTGAAAATCCTGACCAGTTATAAAACTGGAATTGAAAATCCCGACCAGTTATAAAAACTAGAGTTGAAAATCCCGACCAGTTATAGAAACTGGATTTGAAAAACCCGATCAGTTATAGAAACTGGATTTGAAAATCTCGACCAGTTATAGAAACAGGATTTGAAAATCCTGACCAGTTATAGAAACTGGATTTGAAAATCCCGACCAGTTATAAAATCTGGAATTGAAAATCCCGAACAGTTATATAAACTGGATTTTAAAATCCCGACCAGTTATAGAAACTGGATTTGAAAATCCCGACCAGTTATAGAAACTGGATTTAAAAATCCCGACCAGTTATAACACTGAATTTGAAAATCCCGACCGGTTATAAAAACTGGATTTGAAAATCCCGACCAGTTATAGAAACTTCATTTGAAAATCCTGATCAGTTATAGAAACTAGATTTGAAAATCCCGACCAGTTATAAAAACTGGATTTGAAAATCTCGACCAGTTATAAAACTGGATTTGAAAATCCCGACCAGTTATAGAAATTGGATTTGAAAATACTGATCAGTTATAACACTGGATTTGAAAATCCCGACCAATTATAAAACTAGATTTGAAAATCCCGACCAGTTATAAATCTGGATTTGAAAATCACAACCAGTTATAAAACTAGATTTAAAAATCCCGACCAGTTATAGAAACAACATTTGAAAATCCTGACCAGTTATAAAACTGGATTTGAAAATCCCGACCAGTTATAGAAATTGGATTTGAAAATCCCGACCAGTTATGACACTAGATTTTGAAATCACGACCAGTTATAGAAACTGGATTTGAAAATCCCAACCAGTTATAGAAACTGGATTTGAAAATCCCGACCAGTTATAGAAACTGGATTTGAAAATCCCGACCAGTTACAAAAACTGGATTTGAAAATCCCGACCAGTTATAAAAACTAGATTTGAAAATCTTGATCTGTTATAGAAACTGGATTTGAAAATCCCGACCAGTTACAGAAACTGGATTTGAAAATCCCGAGCAGTTATAGAAACTAGATTTGAAAATCCCGACAAGTTATAAAACTGGATTTGAAAATCCCGACCAGTTATAGAAACTGGATTTGAAAATCCCGACCAGTTATAAAAACTGGATTTGAAAATCCCGACCAGTTATAGAAACTGGATTTCAAAATACCGACCAGTTATAGAAACTGGATTTGAAAATCCCGACCAGTTATAGAAACTGGATTTGAAATTCCCGACCAGTTATAACACTGAATTTGAAAATCCCGACCAGTTATAAAAACTGGATTTGAAAATCCCGACCAGTTATAGAAAATGGATTTGAAAATCCTGACCTGTGATAGAAACTGAATTTGAAAATCCTGACCAGTTATGAAAACTGGATTTGAAAATCCCGACCAGTTATAAAACTGGATTTGAAAATCTCGACGAGTTATAGAAACTAAATTTGAAAATCCTGATCAGTTATAACACTGGATTTGAAAATCCCGACCAATTATAAAACTAGATTTGAAAATCCCGACCAGTTATAGCAAATGGATTTGAAAATCTTGACCAGTTATAAAACTGGATTTGAAAATCCCGACCATTTATGACACTAGATTTGAAAATCCCGACCAGTTTTAGAAACTGGATTTGAAAATCCCGACCAGTTATAAAAACTAGATTTGAAAATCCCGACCAGTTATAAAAACTAGATTTGAAAATCCCAACCAGTTATAGAAACTGAATTTGAAAATCCTGACCAGTTATAGAAACTGGATTTGAAAATCCCGACCAGTTATAGAAACTGGATTTGAAAATCCCGACTTGTTATAAAAACTGGATTTGAAAATCCCGACCAGTTATAGAAACTGGATTTGAAAATCCTGACCAGTTATAGAAACTGAATTTGAAAATCCTGACCAGTTATGAAAACTGGATTTGAAAATGCCGACCAGTTATAAAACTGGATTTGAAAATCCCGACGAGTTATAGAAACTAAATTTGAAAATCCTGATCAGTTATAACACTGGATTTGAAAATCCCGACCAATTATAAAACTAGATTTGAAAATTCCGACCAGTTATAGCAAATGGATTTGAAAATCCCGACCAGTTATAAAACTGGATTTGAAAATCCTGACCAGTTATGACACTAGATTTGAAAATCCCGACCAGTTATAGAAACTGGACTTGAAAATCCCGACCAGTTATAAAAACTAGATTTGAAAATTCCGACCAGTTATAGAAACTGGATTTGAAAATCCTGACCAGTTATAGAAATTGGATTTTAAAATCCCGACCAATTATAGAAACTGGACTTGAAAATCCTGACCAGTTATAGAAACTGGATTTGAAAATCCCGACCAGTTATAAAAACTAGATTTGAAAATCCCGACCAGTTATAGAAACTGGATTTGAAAATCCCAACCAGTTATAGAAACTGGATTTGAAAATATCGACCAGTTATAGAAACTAGATTTGAAAATCCCAACCAGTTATAAAACTGGATTTGAAAATCCCGACCAGTTATAGAAACTGGATTTGAAAATCTCGACCAGTTATAAAAACTGCATTTGAAAATCCCAACCAGTTATAGAAACTGGATTTCAAAATCCCGACCAGTTATAGAAACTGGAGTTGAAAATCCCGACCAGTTATAACACTGAATTTGAAAATCCCGACCAGTTATAAAAATTGGATTTGAAAATCCCGACCAGTTATAGAAACTGGATTTGAAAATCCTGACCAGTTATAGAAACTGAATTTGAAAATCCCGACCAGTTATGAAAACTGGATTTGAAAATCCCGACCAGTTATAAAACTGGATTTGAAAATCCCGACGAGTTATAGAAACTGAATTTGAAAATCCTGATCAGTTATAACACTGGATTTGAAAATCCCGACCAATTATAAAACTAGATTTGAAAATCCCGACCAGTTATAGAAAATGGATTTGAAAATCCCGACCAGTTATAAAAATGGATTTAAAAATCCCGACAAGTTATAGAAACTGGATTTGAAAATCCCGACCAGTTATAAAACTGGATTTAAAAATCCCGACCAGTTATAGAAACTGGATTTAAAAATCCTGACCAGTTATAAAACTAGATTTGAAAATCCCGACCAGTTATAGAAACTGGATTTAAAAATCCCGACCAGTTATGACACTAGATTTGAAAATCCCGACTTGTTATGGATAACTGATTTGAAAATCCCGACCCGTTATAAAAACTGGAGTTGAAAATCCCGACCAGTTATAGAAACTAGATTTGAAAATCCCAACTAGTTATAAAACTGGATTTGAAAATCCCGACCAGTTATAGAATCTGGATTTGAAAATCCCGACCCGTTATAAAAACTAGATTTGAAAATCTCAACCAGTTATAGAAACTGGATTTCAAAATCCAGACCAGTTATAGAAACTGGTGTTGAAAATCCCGACCAGTTATAACATTGAATTTGAAAATCCCGACCAGTTATAAAAACTGGATTTGAAAATCCCTACCAGTTATAGAAACTGGATTTGAAAATCCTGACCAGTTATAGAAACTGAATTTGAAAATCCCGACCAGTTATTAAAACTGGATTTGAAAATCCCGACCAGTTATAAAACTGGATTTGAAAATCCCGACGAGTTATAGAAACTGAATTTGAAAATCCTGATCAGTTATAACACTGGATTTGAAAATCCCGACCAATTATAAAACTAGATTTGAAAATCCCGACCAGTTATAGAAAATGGATTTGAAAATCCCGACAAGTTATAAAACTGGATTTGAAAATCCCGACCAGTTATAAAAATGGATTTAAAAATCCCGACCAGTTATAGAAACTGGATTTGAAAATCCCGACCAGTTATAAAACTGGATTTAAAAATCCCGACCAGTTATAAAAACTGGATTTGAAAATCCTGAACAGTTATAAAACTAGATTTGAAAATCCCGATGAGTTATAGAAACTGGATTTAAAAATCCCGACCAGTTATGACACTGGATTTGAAAATCTCGACTTGTTATAGATACCTGATTTGAAAATCCCGACCAGTTATAAAAACTGGAGATGAAAATCCCGACCAGTTATAGAAACTAGATTTGAAAATCCCGACCTGTTATATAAACTGGATTTGAAAATCTCGACCAGTTATAGAAACTGGATTTGAAAATCCCCACCAGTTATAGAAACTGGATTTGAAAATCCCGACCAGTTATAAAATCTGGAATTCAAAATCCCGACCAGTTAAAGAAACTGGATTTCAAAATCCCGACCAGTTATTGAAACTGGATTTGAAAATCCCGACCAGTTATAACACTGAATTTGAAAATCCCGACCGGTTATAAAAACTGGATTTGAAAATCCCGACCAGTTTTAGAAACTTGATTTGAAAATCCTGATCAGTTATAGAAACTGGATTTGAAAATCCCGACCAGTTATAAAAACTGGATTTGAAAATGCCAACCAGTTATAGAAACTGGATTTCAAAATCCCTACCATTTATAGAAACTGGAGTTGAAAATCCCGACCAGTTATAAAAACTGGATTTGAAAATCCCGACCACTTATAAAACTGGATTTGAAAATCCTGACTAGTTATAGAAACTGGATTTGAAAATCCCAACCAGTTATAGAAACTGGATTTGAAAATCCCGACCAGTTATAGAAACTGGATTTGAAAATCCCGACCAGTTACAAAAACTGGATTTGAAAATCCCGACGAGTTATAAAAACTAGATTTGAAAATCTTGATCAGTTATAGAAACTGGATTTGAAAATCCCGACCAGTTACAGAAACTGGATTTGAAAATCCCGAGCAGTTATAGAAACTAGATTTGAAAATCCCGACAAGTTATAAAACTGGATTTGAAAATCCTGACCAGTTATAGAAACTGGATTTGAAAATCCCGACCAGTTATAAAAACTGGATTTGAAAATCCCGACCAGTTATAGAAACTGGATTTCAAAATACCGACCAGTTATAGAAACTGGATTTGAAAATCCCGACAAGTTATAGAAACTGGATTTGAAAATCCCGACCAGTTATAACACTGAATTTGAAAATCCCGACCAGTTATAAAAACTGGATTTGAAAATCCCGACCAGTTATAGAAAATGGATTTGAAAATCCTGACCTGTTATAGAAACTGAATTTGAAAATCCTGACCAGTTATGAAAACTGGATTTGAAAATCCCGACCAGTTATAAAACTGGATTTGAAAATCCCGACGAGTTATAGAAACTAAATTTGAAATTCCTGATCAGTTATAACACTGGATTTGAAAATCCCGACCAATTATAAAACTAGATTTGAAAATCCCGACCAGTTATAGCAAATGGATTTGAAAATCCCGACCAGTTATAAAACTGGATTTGAAAATCCCGACCAGTTATGACACTAGATTTGAAAATCCCGACCAGTTATAGAAACTGGATTTGAAAATCCCGACCAGTTATAAAAACTAGATTTGAAAATCCCGACCAGTTATAAAAACTAGATTTGAAAATCCCAACCAGTTATAGAAACTAGATTTGAAAATCCTGACCAGTTATAGAAACTGAATTTGAAAATCCCGACCAGTTATAGAAACTGGATTTGAAAATCCCGACTAGTTATAAAAACTGGATTTGAAAATCCCGACCAGTTATAGAAACTGGATTTGAAAATCCTGACCAGTTATAGAAACTGAATTTGAAAATCCAGACCAGTTATGAAAACTGGATTTGAAAATCCCGACCAGTTATAAAACTGGATTTGAAAATCCCGACGAGTTATAGAAACTAAATTTGAAAATCCTGATCAGTTATAACACTGGATTTGAAAATCCCGACCAATTATAAAACTAGATTTGAAAATTCCGACCAGTTATAGCAAATGGATTTGAAAATCCCGACCAGTTATAAAACTGGATTTGAAAATCCTGACCAGTTATGACACTAGATTTGAAAATCCCGACCAGCTATAGAAACTGGATTTGAAAATCCCGACCAGTTATAAAAACTAGATTTGAAAATTCCGACCAGTTATAGAAACTGGATTTGAAAATCCTGACCAGTTATAGAAATTGGATTTTAAAATCCCGACCAATTATAGAAACTGGATTTGAAAATCCTGACCAGTTATAGAAACTGGATTTGAAAATCCCGACCAGTTATAAAAACTAGATTTGAAAATCCCGACCAGTTATAGAAACTGGATTTGAAAATATCGACAGTTATAGAAACTGAATTTGAAAATCCTGACCAGTTATGACACTAGATTTGAAAATCCCAACCAGTTATAGAAACTGGATTTGAAAATATCGACAGTTATAGAAACTAGATTTGAAAATCCCAACCAGTTATAAAACTGGATTTGAAAATCCCGACCAGTTATAGAAACTGGATTTGAAAATCTCGACCAGTTATAAAAACTGGATTTGAAAATCCCAACCAGTTATAGAAACTGAATTTCAAAATCCCGACCAGTTATAGAAACTGGAGTTGAAAATCCCGACCAGTTATAACACTGAATTTGAAAATCCCGACCAGTTATAAAAATTGGATTTGACAATCCCGACCAGTTATAGAAACTGGATTTGAAAATCCTAACCAGTTATAGAAACTGAATTTGAAAATCCTGACCAGTTATGAAAACTGGATTTGAAAATCCCGACCAGTTATAAAACTGGATTTGAAAATCTCGACGAGTTATAGAAACTGAATTTGAAAATCCTGATCAGTTATAAGACTGGATTTGAAAATCCCGACCAATTATAAAACTAGATTTGAAAATCCCGACCAGTTATAGAAAATGGATTTGAAAATCCCGACCAGTTATAAAAATGGATTTAAAAATCCCGACCAGTTATAGAAACTGGATTTGAAAATCCCGACCAGTTATAAAACTGGATTTAAAAATCCCGACCAGTTATAGAAACTGGATTTGAAAATTCTGACCAGTTATAAAACTAGATTTGAAAATCCCGACCAGTTATAGAAACTGGATTTAAAAATCCCGACCAGTTATGACACTAGATTTGAAAATCCCGACTTGTTATAGATACCTGATTTGAAAATCCCGACCCGTTATAAAAACTGGAGTTGAAAATCCCGACCAGTTATAGAAACTAGATTTGAAAATCCCAACTAGTTATAAAACTGGATTTGAAAATCCCGACCAGTTATAGAAACTGGATTTGAAAATCCCGACCAGTTATAAAAACTGGATTTGAAAATCTCAACCAGTTATAGAAACTGGATTTCAAAATCCAGACCAGTTATAGAAACTGGTGTTGAAAATCCCGACCAGTTATAACACTGAATTTGAAAATCCCGACCAGTTATAAAAACTGGATTTGAAAATCCCGACCAGTTATAGAAACTGGATTTGAAAATCCTGACCAGTTATAGAAACGGAATTTGAAAAATCCCGACCGGTTATTAAAGCTGGATTTGAAAATCCCGACCAGTTATAAAACTGGATTTGAAAATCTCGACGAGTTATAGAAACTGAATTTGAAAATCCTGATCAGTTATAACACTGGATTTGAAAATCCCGACCAATTATAAAACTAGATTTGAAAATCCCGACCAGTTATAGAAAATGGATTTGAAAATCCCGACAAGTTATAAAACTGGATTTGAAAATCCCGACCAGTTATAAAAATGGATTTAAAAATCCCGACCAGTTATAGAAACTGGATTTGAAAATCCCGACCAGTTATAAAACTGGATTTAAAAATCCCGACCAGTTATAGAAACTGGATTTGAAAATCCTGACCAGTTATAAAACTAGATTTGAAAATCCCGACCAGTTATAGAAACTGGATTTAAAAATCCCGACCAGTTATGACACTGGATTTGAAAATCCCGACTTGTTATAGATACCTGATTTGAAAATCCCGACCAGTTATAAAAACTGGAGTTGAAAATCCCGACCAGTTATAGAAACTAGATTTGAAAATCCCGACCTGTTATATAAACTGAATTTGAAAATCTCGACCAGTTATAGAAACTGGATTTGAAAATCCCCACCAGTTATAGAAACTGGATTTGAAAATCCCCACCAGTTATAGAAACTGGATTTGAAAATCCCGACCAGTTATAAAATCTGGAATTCAAAATCCTGACCATTTATGACACTAGATTTGAAAATCCCAACCAGTTATAGAAACTGGATTTGAAAATATCGACAGTTATAGAAACTAGATTTGAAAATCCCAACCAGTTATAAAACTGGATTTGAAAATCCCGACCAGTTATAGAAACTGGATTTGAAAATCTCGACCAGTTATAAAAACTGGATTTGAAAATCCCAACCAGTTATAGAAACTGAATTTCAAAATCCCGACCAGTTATAGAAACTGGAGTTGAAAATCCCGACCAGTTATAACACTGAATTTGAAAATCCCGACCAGTTATAAAAATTGGATTTGACAATCCCGACCAGTTATAGAAACTGGATTTGAAAATCCTAACCAGTTATAGAAACTGAATTTGAAAATCCTGACCAGTTATGAAAACTGGATTTGAAAATCCCGACCAGTTATAAAACTGGATTTGAAAATCTCGACGAGTTATAGAAACTGAATTTGAAAATCCTGATCAGTTATAAGACTGGATTTGAAAATCCCGACCAATTATAAAACTAGATTTGAAAATCCCGACCAGTTATAGAAAATGGATTTGAAAATCCCGACCAGTTATAAAAATGGATTTAAAAATCCCGACCAGTTATAGAAACTGGATTTGAAAATTCTGACCAGTTATAAAACTAGATTTGAAAATCCCGACCAGTTATAGAAACTGGATTTAAAAATCCCGACCAGTTATGACACTAGATTTGAAAATCCCGACTTGTTATAGATACCTGATTTGAAAATCCCGACCCGTTATAAAAACTGGAGTTGAAAATCCCGACCAGTTATAGAAACTAGATTTGAAAATCCCAACTAGTTATAAAACTGGATTTGAAAATCCCGACCAGTTATAGAAACTGGATTTGAAAATCCCGACCAGTTATAAAAACTGGATTTGAAAATCTCAACCAGTTATAGAAACTGGATTTCAAAATCCAGACCAGTTATAGAAACTGGTGTTGAAAATCCCGACCAGTTATAACACTGAATTTGAAAATCCCGACCAGTTATAAAAACTGGATTTGAAAATCCCGACCAGTTATAGAAACTGGATTTGAAAATCCTGACCAGTTATAGAAACGGAATTTGAAAAATCCCGACCGGTTATTAAAACTGGATTTGAAAATCCCGACCAGTTATAAAACTGGATTTGAAAATCTCGACGAGTTATAGAAACTGAATTTGAAAATCCTGATCAGTTATAACACTGGATTTGAAAATCCCGACCAATTATAAAACTAGATTTGAAAATCCCGACCAGTTATAGAAAATGGATTTGAAAATCCCGACAAGTTATAAAACTGGATTTGAAAATCCCGACCAGTTATAAAAATGGATTTAAAAATCCCGACCAGTTATAGAAACTGGATTTGAAAATCCCGACCAGTTATAAAACTGGATTTAAAAATCCCGACCAGTTATAGAAACTGGATTTGAAAATCCTGACCAGTTATAAAACTAGATTTGAAAATCCCGACCAGTTATAGAAACTGGATTTAAAAATCCCGACCAGTTATGACACTGGATTTGAAAATCCCGACTTGTTATAGATACCTGATTTGAAAATCCCGACCAGTTATAAAAACTGGAGTTGAAAATCCCGACCAGTTATAGAAACTAGATTTGAAAATCCCGACCTGTTATATAAACTGAATTTAAAAATCTCGACCAGTTATAGAAACTGGATTTGAAAATCCCCACCAGTTATAGAAACTGGATTTGAAAATCCCGACCAGTTATAAAATCTGGAATTCAAAATCCCGACCAGTTATTGAAACTGGATTTGAAAATCCCGACCAGTTATAACACTGAATTTGAAAATCCCGACCGGTTATAAAAACTGGATTTGAAAATCCCGACCAGTTTTAGAAACTTGATTTGAAAATCCTGATCAGTTATAGAAACTGGATTTGAAAATCCCGACCAGTTATAAAAACTGGATTTGAAAATCCCGACTAGTTATAAAACTGAATTTGAAAATCCCGACCAGTTATAGAAACTGGATTTGAAAATCCTGATCAGTTATAACACTGGATTTGAAAATCCCGACCAATTATAAAACTAGATTTGAAAATCCGGACCTGTTATAGAAACTGGATTTGAAAATCCCGACCAGTTATAAATCTGGATTTGAAAATCCCAACCAGTTATAAAACTAGATTTAAAAATCCCGACCAGTTACAAAAACTGGATTTGAAAATCCCGACCAGTTATAAAAACTAGATTTGAAAATCTTGATCAGTTATAGAAACTGGATTTGAAAATCCCGACCAGTTACAGAAACTGGATTTGAAAATCCCGAGCAGTTATAGAAACTAGATTTGAAAATCCCGACAAGTTATAAAACTGGATTTGAAAATCCCGACCAGTTATAGAAACTGGATTTGAAAATCCCGACCAGTTATAAAAACTGGATTTGAAAATCCCGACCAGTTATAGAAACTGGATTTCAAAATACCGACCAGTTATAGAAACTGGATTTGAAAATCCCGACCAGTTATAGAAACTCGATTTGAAAATCCCGACCAGTTATAACACTGAATTTGAAAATCCCGACCAGTTATAAAAACTGGATTTAAAAATCCCGACCAGTTATAGAAAATGGATTTGAAAATCCTGACCTGTTATATAAACTGAATTTGAAAATCCTGACCAGTTATGAAAACTGGATTTGAAAATCCCGACCAGTTATAAAACTGGATTTGAAAATCCCGACGAGTTATAGAAACTAAATTTGAAAATCCTGATCAGTTATAACACTAGATTTGAAAATCCCGACCGATTATAAAACTAGATTTGAAAATCCCGACCAGTTATAGCAAATGGATTTGAAAATCCCGACTAGTTATAAAACTGGATTTGAAAATCCCGACCAGTTATGACACTAGATTTGAAAATCCCGACCAGTTATAAAAACTGGATTTGAAAATCCCGACCAGTTATAAAAACTAGATTTGAAAATCCCGACCAGTTATAAAAACTAGATTTGAAAATCCCAACCAGTTATAGAAACTGGATTTGAAAATCCCGACCAGTTATAGAAACTGGATTTGAAAATCCTGACCAGTTATAGAAACTGAATTTGAAAATCCTGACCAGTTATGAAAACTGGATTTGAAAATCCCGACCAGTTATAAAACTGGATTTGAAAATCCCGACGAGTTATAGAAACTAAATTTGAAAATCCTGATCAGTTATAACACTGGATTTGAAAATACCGACCAATTATAAAACTAGATTTGAAAATTCCGACCAGTTATAGCAAATGGATTTGAAAATCCCGACCAGTTATAAAACTGGATTTGAAAATCCTGACCAGTTATGACACTAGATTTGAAAATCCCGACCAGTTATAGAAACTGGATTTGAAAATCCCGACCAGTTATAAAAACTAGATTTGGAAAATTCCGACCAGTTATAGAAACTGGATTTGAAAATCCTGACCAGTTATAGAAATTGGATTTTAAAATCCCGACCAATTATAGAAACTGGATTTGAAAATCCTGACCAGTTATAGAAACTGGATTTGAAAATCCCGACCAGTTATAAAAACTAGATTTGAAAATCCCGACCAGTTATAGAAACTGGATTTGAAAATCCCGACCAGTTATAGAAACTGGATTTGAAAATATCGACCAGTTATAGAAACTAGATTTGAAAATCCCAACCAGTTATAAAACTGGATTTGAAAATCCCGACCAGTTATAGAAACTGGATTTGAAAATCTCGACCAGTTATAAAAACTGGATTTGAAAATCCCAACCAGTTATAGAAACTGGATTTCAAAATCCCGACCAGTTATAGAAACTGGAGTTGAAAATCCCGACCAGTTATAACACTGAATTTGAAAATCCCGACCAGTTATAAAAATTGGATTTGAAAATCCCGACCAGTTATAGAAACTGGATTTGAAAATCCTGACCAGTTATAGAAACTGAATTTGAAAATCCCGACCAGTTATGAAAACTGGATTTGAAAATCCCGACCAGTTATAAAACTGGATTTGAAAATCCCGACGAGTTATAGAAACTGAATTTGAAAATCCTGATCAGTTATAACACTGGATTTGAAAATCCCGATCAATTATAAAACTAGATTTGAAAATCCCGACCAGTTATAGAAAATGGATTTGAAAATCCCGACCTGTTATAAAAATGGATTTAAAAATCCCGACCAGTTATAGCAAATGGATTTGAAAATCCCGACCAGTTATAGAAACTGGATTTGAAAATCCCGACCAGTTATAAAAACTAGATTTGAAAATTCCGACCAGTTATAGAAACTGGATTTGAAAATCCTGACCAGTTATAGAAATTGGATTTTAAAATCCCGACCAATTATAGAAACTGGATTTGAAAATCCTGACCAGTTATAGAAACTGGATTTGAAAATCCCGACCAGTTATAAAAACTAGATTTGAAAATCCCGACCAGTTATAGAAACTGGATTTGAAAATCCCGACCATTTATAGAAAAAGGATTTGAAAATATCGACCAGTTATAGAAACTAGATTTGAAAATCCCAACTAGTTATAAAACTGGATTTGAAAAATCCCGACGAGTTATAGAAACTGGATTTGAAAATCTCGACTAGTTATAAAAACTGGATTTGAAAATCCCAACCAGTTATAGAAACTGGATTTCAAAATCCCGACCAGTTATAGAAACTGGAGTTGAAAATCCTGACCAGTTATAACACTGAATTTGTAAATCCCGACCAGTTATAAAAATTGGATTTGAAAATCCCGACCAGTTATAGAAACTGGATTTGAAAATCCTGACCAGTTATAGAAACTGAATTTGAAAATCCCGACCAGTTATGAAAACTGGATTTGAAAATCCCGACCAGTTATAAAACTGGATTTGAAAATCCCGACGAGTTATAGAAACTGAATTTGAAAATCCTGATCAGTTATAACACTGGATTTGAAAATCCCGACCAATTATAAAACTAGATTTGAAAATCCCGACCAGTTATAGAAAATGGATTTGAAAATCCCGACCAGTTATAAAAATGGATTTAAAAATCCCGACCAGTTATAGAAACTGGATTTGAAAATCCCGACCAGTTATAAAACTGGATTTAAAAATCCCGACCAGTTATAGAAACTGGATTTGAAAATCCTGACCAGTTATAAAACTAGATTTGAAAATCCCGACCAGTTATAGAAACTGGATTTAAAAATCCCGACCAGTTATGACACTAGATTTGAAAATCCCGACTTGTTATAGATACTTGATTTGAAAATCCCGACCCGTTATAAAAACTGGAGTTGAAAATCCGGACCAGTTATAGAAACTAGATTTGAAAATCCCAACTAGTTATAAAACTGGATTTGAAAATCCCGACCAGTTATAGAAACTGGATTTGAAAATCCCGACCAGTTATAAAAACTGGATTTAAAAATCTCAACCAGTTATAGAAACTGGATTTCAAAATCCAGACCAGTTATAGAAACTGGTGTTGAAAATCCCGACCAGTTATAACACTGAATTTGAAAATCCCGACCAGTTATAAAAACTGGATTTGAAAATCCCGACCAGTTATAGAAACTGGATTTGAAAATCCTGACCAGTTATAGAAACTGAATTTGAAAATCCCGACCAGTTATTAAAACTGGATTTGAAAATCCCGACCAGTTATAAAACTGGATTTGAAAATCCCGACGAGTTATAGAAACTGAATTTGAAAATCCTGATCAGTTATAACACTGGATTTGAAAATCCCGACCAATTATAAAACTAGATTTGAAAATCCCGACCAGTTATAGAAAATGGATTTGAAAATCCCGACAAGTTATAAAACTGGATTTGAAAATCCCGACCAGTTATAAAAATGGATTTAAAAATCCCGACCAGTTATAGAAACTGGATTTGAAAATCCCGACCAGTTATAAAACTGGATTTAAAAATCCCGACCAGTTATAGAAACTGGATTTGAAAATTCTGACCAGTTATAAAACTAGATTTGAAAATCCCGACCAGTTATAGAAACTGGATTTAAAAATCCCGACCAGTTATGACACTAGATTTGAAAATCCCGACTTGTTATAGATACCTGATTTGAAAATCCCGACCAGTTATAAAAACTGGAGTTGAAAATCCCGACCAGTTATAGAAACTAGATTTGAAAATCCCGACCTGTTATATAAACTGGATTTGAAAATCTCGACCAGTTATAGAAACTGGATTTGAAAATCCCGACTAGTTATAGAAACTGGATTTGAAAATCCTGACCAGTTATAAAATCTGGAATTCAAAATCCCGACCAGTTAAAGAAACTGGATTTCAAAATCCCGACCAGTTATTGAATCTGGATTTGAAAATCCCGACCAGTTATAACACTGAATTTGAAAATCCCGACCGGTTATAAAAACTGGATTTGAAAATCCCGACCAGTTTTAGAAACTTGATTTGAAAATCCTGATCAGTTATAGAAACTGGATTTGAAAATCCCGACCAGTTATAAAAACTGGATTTGAAAATCCCGACCAGTTATAAAACTGAATTTGAAAATCCCGACCAGTTATAGAAACTGGATTTGAAAATCCTGATAAGTTATAACACTGGATTTGAAAATCCCGACCAATTATAAAACTAGATTTGAAAATCCGGACCTGTTATAGAAACTGGATTTGAAAATCCCGACCAGTTATAAATCTGGATTTGAAAATCCCGACCAGTTATAGAAACTGGATTTGAAAATCCTGATTAGTTATAACACTGGATTTGAAAATCCCGACCAATTATAAAACTAGATTTGAAAATCCCGACCAATTATAAAACTAGATTTGAAAATCCGGACCTGTTATAAAAACTGGATATGAAAATCCCGACCAGTTATAAAACTGGATTTGAAAATCCCGACCAGTTATAGAAACTGGATTTGAAAATCCTGATTAGTTATAACACTGGATTTGAAAATCCCGACCAATTATAAAACTAGATTTGAAAATCCCGACCAGTTATAGAAAATGGATTTGAAAATCCCCACCAATTATAAAACTGGATTTGAAAATCCCGACCAGTTATAAAACTGGATTTAAAAATGCCGACCAGTTATAGAAACTGGATTTCAAAATCCCGACCAGTTATAGAAACTGGATTTGAAAATCCCGACCAGTTATAACACTGAATTTGAAAATCCCGACCGGTTATAAAAACTGGATTTGAAAATCCCGACCAGTTATAGAAACTTGATTTGAAAATCCTGACCAGTTATAGAAACTGGATTTGAAAATCCCGACCAGTTATAAAAACTGGATTTGAAAATCCCGACCAGTTATAAAAACTGGATTTGAAAATCCCGACCAGTTATAAAACTGGATTTGAAAATCCCGACCAGTTATAGAAACTGGATTTGAAAATCCTGATCAGTTATAACACTAGATTTGAAAATCCCGACCAATTATAAAACTAGCTTTGAAAATCCTGACCTGTTATAGAAACTGGATTTGAAAATTCCGACCAATTATAAATCTGGATTTGAAAATCCCAACCAGTTATAAAACTAGATTTAAAAATCCCGACCAGTTATAGAAACTGCATTTGAAAATCCTGACCAGTTATAAAACTGGATTGGAAAATCCCGACCAGTTATAGAAATTGGATTTGGAAATCCCGACCAGTTATGACACTAGATTTGGAAATCACGACCAGTTATAGAAATTGGATTTTAAAATCCCGACCAGTTATGACACTAGATTTGGAAATCTCGACCAGTTATAGAAACTAGATTTGAAAATCCCGACCAGTTATAGAAACTTGATTTGAAAATCCCGATCAGTTATAGAAATTAGATTTGAAAATCCTGACCAGTTGTAAATTCTGGATTTGAAAAATCCCGACCAGTTATAGAAATTGAATTTGAAAATCCTGACTAGTTATAAAAAATGATTTGAAAATCCCGACCAGTTATAGAAACTCCATTTGAAAATCCTGACCAGTTATAAAACTGGATTTAAAAATCCCGACCAGTTATAGAAATTGGATTTGAAAATCCCGACCAGTTATGACACTAGATTTAGAAATCCCGACCAGTTATAGAAACTGAATTTGAAAATCCCGACCACTTATAGAAACTGGATTTGAAAATCCTGACCAGTTATAGAAACTGGATTTGAAAATCCCGACCAGTTGTAAAAACTGAATTTTGAAAATCTCGACCAGTTACAAAAACTGGATTTGAAAATCCCGACCAATTATAAAAACTAGATTTGAAAATCCCGACCAGTTATAGAAACTGGATTTGAAAATCCCGACCAGTTATAGAAACTGGATTTGAAAATCCCGACCAATTATAGAAACAAGATTTGAAAATCCCGACCAGTTATAAAACTGGATTTGAAAATCCCGACTAGTTATAGAAACTGGATTTGAAAATCTCGACCAGTTACAAAAATTGGATTTGAAAATCCCGACCAGGTATAGAAATTGGATTTGAAAATCCCGACCAGTTATGACACTAGATTTGGAAATCCTGACCAATTATAGAAACTGGATTTGAAAATCCCGACCAGTTATAGAAACTCGATTTGAAAATCCCGACATGTTGTAAAAACTGAATTTTGAAAATCCCGACCAGTTACAAAAACTGGATTTGAAAATCCCGACCAGTTATAAAAACTGGATTTGAAAATCCTGATCAGTTATAACACTAGATTTGAAAATCCCGACCAATTATAAAACTGGATTTGAAAATCCCGACCAGTTATAGAAACTGCATTTGAAAATCCCGACCAGTTATAAAACAGGATTTGAAAATCCCGACCAGTTATAAAGCTGGATTTAAAAATCCCGACCAGTTATAGAAACTGAATTTGAAAATCCCGACCAGTTATAAAATTGGATTTGAAAATCCCGACCAGTTATAAAAACTAGATTTGAAAATCCCGACCAGTTATAGAAACTGGATTTGAAAATCCCGACCAGTGATAAAAACTGGATTTGAAAATCCCGACCAGTTATAGAAACAAGATTTGAAAATCCCGACCAGTTATAAAACTGGATTTGAAAATCCCGACTAGTTATAGAAACTGGATTTGAAAATCTCGACCAGTTATAAAAATTGGATTTGAAAATCCCGACCAGGTATAGAAATTGGATTTCAAAATCCCGACCAGTTATGACACTAGATTTGGAAATCCTGACCAATTATAGAAACTGGATTTGAAAATCCCGACCAGTTATAGAAACTCGATTTGAAAATCCCGACATGTTGTAAAAACTGAATTTTGAAATCCCGACCAGTTACAAAAACTGTATTTGAAAATCCCGACCAGTTATAGAAACTGGATTTGAAAATCCTGATCAGTTATAACACTAGATTTGAAAATCCCGACCAATTATAAAACTGGATTTGAAAATCCCGACCAGTTATAGAAACTGGATTTGAAAATCCCGACCAGTTATAAAACAGGATTTGAAAATCCCGACCAGTTATAAAACTGGATTTAAAAATCCCGACCAGTTATAGAAACTGAATTTGAAAATCCCGACCAGTTATAAAAATGGATTTAAAAATCCCGACCGGTTATAGAAACTGGATTTGAAAATCCCGACCAGTTATAAAACTGGATTTAAAAATCCGGACCAGTTATAGAAACTGGATTTGAAAATCCTGACCAGTTATAAAACTAGATTTGAAAATCTCGACCAGTTATAGAAACTGGATTTAAAAATCCCGACCAGTTATGACACTAGATTTGAAAATCCGGACTTGTTATAGATACCTGATTTGAAAATCCCGACCCGTTATAAAAACTGGAGTTGAAAATCCCGACCAGTTATAGAAACTAGATTTGAAAATCTCAACTAGTTATAAAACTGGATTTGAAAATCCCGACCAGTTATAGAAACTGGATTTGAAAATCCCGACCAGTTACAAAACTGGATTTGAAAATCTCAACCAGTTATAGAAACTGGATTTCAAAATCCAGACCAGTTATAGAAACTGGTGTTGAAAATCCCGACCAGTTATAACACTGAATTTGAAAATCCCGACCAGTTATAAAAACTGGATTTGAAAATCCCGACCAGTTATAGAAACTGGATTTGAAAATCCTGACCAGTTATAGAAACTGAATTTCAAAATCCCGACCAGTTATTAAAACTGGTGTTGAAAATCCCGACCAGTTATAACACTGAATTTGAAAATCCCGACCAGTTATAAAAACTGGATTTGAAAATCCCGACCAGTTATAGAAACTGGATTTGAAAATCCTCACCAGTTATAGAAACTGAATTTGAAAATTCCGACCAGTTATTAAAACTGGATTTGAAAATCCCGACCAGTTATAAAACTGGATTTGAAAATCCCGACGAGTTATAGAAACTGAATTTGAAAATCCTGATCAGTTATAACACTGGATTTGAAAATCCCGACCAATTATAAAACTAGATTTGAAAATCCCGACCAGTTATAGAAAATGGATTTGAAAATCCCGACAAGTTATAAAACTGGATTTGAAAATCCCGACCAGTTATAAAAATGGATTTAAAAATCCCGACCAGTTATAGAAACTGGATTTGAAAATCCCGACCAGTTATAAAACTGGATTTAAAAATCCCGACCAGTTATAGAAACTGAATTTGAAAATTCTGACCAGTTATAAAACTAGATTTGAAAATCCCGACCAGTTATAGAAACTGGATTAAAAAATCCCGACCAGTTATGACACTAGATTTGAAAATCCCGACTTGTTATAGATACCTGATTTGAAAATCCCGACCAGTTATAAAAACTGGAGTTGAAAATCCCGACCAGTTATAGAAACTAGATTTGAAAATCCCGACCTGTTATATAAACTGGATTTGAAAATCTCGACCAGTTATAGAAACTGGATTTGAAAATCCCGACCAGTTATAGAAACTGGATTTGAAAATCCCGACCAGTTATAAAATCTGGAATTCAAAATCCCGAACAGTTAAAGAAACTGGATTTCAAAATCCCGACCAGTTATTGAATCTGGATTTGAAAATCCCGACCAGTTATAACACTGAATTTGAAAATCCCGACCGGTTATAAAAACTGGATTTGAAAATCCCGACCAATTTTAGAAACTTGATTTGAAAATCCTGATCAGTTATAGAAACTCGATTTGAAAATCCCGACCAGTTATAAAAACTGGATTTGAAAATCCCGACCAGTTATAAAACTGAATTTGAAAATCCCGACTAGTTATAGAAACTGGATTTGAAAATCCTGATCAGTTATAACACTGGATTTGAAAATCCCGACCAATTATAAAACTAGATTTGAAAATCCGGACCTGTTATAGAAACTGCATTTGAAAATCCTGACCAGTTATAAAACTGGATTGGAAAATCCCGACCAGTTATAGAAATTGGATTTGAAAATCCCGACCAGTTATGACACTAGATTTGGAAATCACGACCAGTTATAGAAATTGGATTTTAAAATCCCGACGAGTTATGACACTAGATTTGGAAATCTCGACCAGTTATAGAAACTAGATTTGAAAATCCCGACCAGTTATAGAAACTTGATTTGAAAATCCCGATCAGTTATAGAAATTAGATTTGAAAATCCTGACCAGTTGTAAATTCTGGATTTGAAAAATCCCGACCAGTTATAGAAATTGAATTTGAAAATCCTGACCAGTTATAAAAAATGATTTGAAAATCCCGACCAGTTATAGAAACTCCATTTGAAAATCCTGACCAGTTATAAAACTGGATTTGAAAATCCCGACCAGTTATAGAAATTGGATTTGAAAATCCCGACCAGTTATGACACTAGATTTAGAAATCCCGACCAGTTATAGAAACTGAATTTGAAAATCCCGACCACTTATAGAAACTGGATTTGAAAATTCTGACCAGTTATAGAAACTGGATTTGAAAATCCCGACCAGTTGTAAAAACTGAATTTTGAAAATCTCGACCAGTTACAAAAACTGGATTTGAAAATCCCGACCAATTATAAAAACTAGATTTGAAAATCCCGACCAGTTATAGAAACTGGATTTGAAAATCCAGACCAGTTATAGAAACTGGATTTGAAAATCCCGACCAGTTATAGAAACAAGATTTGAAAATCCCGACCAGTTATAAAACTGGATTTGAAAATCCCGACTAGTTATAGAAACTGGATTTGAAAATCTCGACCAGTTATAAAAATTGGATTTGAAAATCCCGACCAGGTATAGAAATTGGATTTGAAAATCCCGAGCAGTTATGACACTAGATTTGGAAATCCTGACCAATTATAGAAACTGGATTTGAAAATCCCGACCAGTTATAGAAACTCGATTTGAAAATCCCGACCTGTTGTAAAAACTGAATTTTGAAAATCCCGAATAGTTACAAAAACTGGATTTGAAAATCCCGACCAGTTATAGAAACTGGATTTGAAAATCCTGATCAGTTATAACACTAGATTTGAAAATCCCGACCAATTATAAAACTGGATTTGAAAATCCCGACCAGTTATAGAAACTGGATTTGAAAATCCCGACCAGTTATAAAACAAGATTTGAAAATCCCGACCAGTTATAAAACTGGATTTAAAAATCCCGACCAGTTATAGAAACTGAATTTGAAAATCCCGACCAGTTATAAAATTGGATTTGAAAATCCCGGTCAGTTATAGAAACTGGATTTTAAAATTCTGACCAGTTATAAAACTGGATTTGAAAATCTCAACCAGTTATAGAAACTGGAATTCAAAATCCCGACCAGTTATAGAAACTGGATTTGAAAATCCCGACCAGTTAAAAAAACTGGATTTAAAAATCCCGACCAGTTATAGAAACTGGATTTGAAAATCCCGACCAGTTATAGAAAATGGATTTTAAAATCCCGACCAGTTATAGAAACTGCATTTGAAAATCCTGACCAGTTATAGAAACTGGATTTGAATATCCCGACCAGTTATAAAAACTATATTTGAAAATCCCGACCATTTATAGAAACTGGATTTGAAAATCCCGACCAGTTATAGAAACTGGATTTGAAAATCCCGACCAGTTATAGAAACTAGATTTGAAAATCCCGACCAATTATAAAACTGGATTTGAAAATCCCGACCAGTTTTAGAAACTGGATTTGAAAATCCCGACCAGTTATAAAAACTGGATTTGAAAATCCTGAACTGTTATAGAAACTGGATTTGAAAATCCCGACCAGTTATAGAAACTGGATTTGAAAATCCCGACCAGTTATAACTCTGAATTTGAAAATCCCGACCAGTTATAAAAACTGGATTTGAAAATACCGACCAATTATAGAAACTGGATTTGAAAATCCTGACCAGTTATAGAAACTGAATTTGAAAATCCCGACCAGTTATAAAAACTAGATTTGAAAATCCCGACTAGTTATAAAACTGGATTTGAAAATCCCGACGAGTTATAGAAACTGAATTTGAAAATCCTGATCAGTTATAACACTGGATTTGAAAATCCCGACCAATTATAAAACTAGATTTGAAAATCCCGACCAGTTATAGAAATTGGATTTGAAAATCCGGACCAGTTATAACACTGAATTTGAAAATCCCGACCGGTTATAAAAACTGGATTTGAAAATCCCGACCAGTTATAGAAACTTGATTTGAAAATCCTAACCAGTTATAGAAACTGGATTTGAAAATCCCGACCAGTTATAAAAACTGGATTTGAAAATCTCGACGAGTTATAAAACTGGATTTGAAAATCCCGACCAGTTATAGAAACTGGATTTGAAAATCCCGACCAGTTATAAAATCTGGAATTGAAAATCCCGACCAGTTATAGAAACTGGATTTCAAAATCCTGACCAGTTATAACACTGAATTTGAAAATCCCGACCAGTTATAAAAACTGGATTTGAAAATCCCGACCAGTTATAAAAACTTGATTTAAAAATCCTGACCAGTTATAGAAACTGGATTTGAAAATCCCGACCAGTTATAAAAACTGGATTTGAAAATCCCGACTAGTTATAAAACTGGATTTGAAAATCCCGACCAGTTATAGAAACTGGAATTGAAAATCCTGATCAGTTATAACACTGGATTTGAAAATCCCGACCAATTATAAAACTAGATTTGAAAATCCGGACCTGTTATAGAAACTGAATTTGAAAATCCCGACCAGTTATAAATCTGGATTTGAAAATCCCAACCAGTTATAAAACTACATTTAAAAATCCCGACCTGTTATAGAAACTGCATTTGAAAAATCCCGACCAGTTATAAAAACTAGATTTGAAAATCCCAACCAGTTATAGAAACTGGATTTGAAAATCTTGACCAGATATAGAAACTGGATTTGAATATCCCGACCAGTTATAGAAACTGCATTTGAAAATCCCGACTAGTTATAAAAACTGGATTTGAAAATCCCAACCAGTTATAAAACTAGATTTAAAAATTCCGACCAGTTATAGAAACTGCATTTGAGAATCCTGACCAGTTATAAAACTGGATTTGAAAATCCCGACCAGTTATAGAAATTGGATTTGAAAATCCCGACCAGTTATGACACTAGATTTGGAAATCACGACCAGTTATAGAAACTGGATTTGAAAATCCTGACCAGTTATAAAACTGGATTTGAAAATCCCGACCAGTTATAGAAACTAGATTTGAAAATCCCGACTAGTTATAAAAACTGGATTTGAAAATCCCAACCAGTTATAGAAACTGGATTTCAAAATTCCGACCAGTTATAAAAACTGGAGTTGAAAATCTCGACCAGTTATAACACTGAATTTGAAAATCCCGACCAGTTATAAAAACTGAATTTGAAAATCCCGACCAGTTATAGAAACTTGATTTGAAAATTCTGACCAGTTATAGAAACTGAATTTTAAAATCCCGACCAGTTATAAAAACTGGATTTGAAAATCCCGACCTATTATAAAACTGGATTTGAAGATCCCGACGAGTTATAGAAACTGAATTTGAAAATCCTGATGAGTTATAACACTGGATTTGAAAATCCCGACCAATTCTAAAACTAGATTTGAAAATCCCGACCAGTTATAGAAAATGGATTTGAAAATCCCGACCAGTTATAAAACTGGATTTGAAAATCCCGACCAGTTATAAAACTGGATTTAAAAATCCCGACCAGTTATAGAAACTGGATTTGAAAATCCCGACCAGTTATAAAACTGGATTTGAAAATCCCGACCAGTTATAGAAACTGGATTTGAAAATCCTGACCAGTTATAAAACTGGATTTGAAAATCCCGACCAGTTATAGAAACTGGATTTAAAAATTTCGACCAGTTATGACACTAGATTTGAAAATCCCGACCTGTTATAGATACTTGATTTGAAAATCCCGACCAGTTATAAAAACTAGATTTGAAAATCCCGACCAGTTATAGAAACTGGATATGAAAATCCCGACCAGTTATAGAAACTGGATTTGAAAATCCCGACCAGTTATAAAAACTGGATTTGAAAATCCCGACCAGTTATAAAAACTGGATTTCAAAATCCCGACCAGTTATAGAAACTGGATTTGAAAATCCCGACCAGTTATAGAAACTGGATTTGAAAATCCCGACCAATTATAAAACTAGATTTGAAAATTCCGACCAGTTATAGAAACTGAATTTGAAAATCCTGATCAGTTATAACACTGGATTTGAAAATCCCGACCAATTATAAAACTAGATTTGAAAATCCCGACCAGTTATAGAAATTGGATTTGAAAATCCCGACCAGTTATTACACTGAATTTGAAAATCCCGACCGGTTATAAAAACTGGATTTGAAAATCCCGACCAGTTATAGAAACTTGATTTGAAAATCCTAACCAGTTATAGAAACTGGATTTGAAAATCCCGACCAGTTATAAAAACTGGATTTGAAAATCCTGACCAGTTATAGAAACTGGATTTGAAAATCCCGACCAGTTATAGAAACTGCATTTGAAAATCCCGACTAGTTATAAAAACTGGATTTGAAAATCCCAACCAGTTATAAAACTAGATTTAAAAATTCCGACCAGTTATAGAAACTGCATTTGAGAATCCTGACCAGTTATAAAACTGGATTTGAAAATCCCGACCAGTTATAGAAATTGGATTTGAAAATCCCGACCAGTTATGACACTAGACTTGGAAATCACGACCAGTTATAGAAACTGGATTTGAAAATCCTGACCAGTTATAAAACTTGATTTGAAAATCCCGACCAGTTATAGAAACTAGATTTGAAAATCCCGACTAGTTATAAAAACTGGATTTGAAAATCCCAACCAGTTATAGAAACTGGATTTCAAAATCCCGACCAGTTATAAAAACTGAATTTGAAAATCCCGACCAGTTATAGAAACTGGATTTGAAAATCCTGACCAGTTATAGAAACTGGATTTGAAAATCCCGACCAGTTATAGAAACTGGATTTGAAAATCCCGACCAGTTGTAAAAACTAAATTTTGAAAATCCCGACCAGTTACAAAAACTGGATTTGAAAATCCGACCAGTTATAGAAACTGGATTTGAAAATCCCGACTAGTTGTAAAAACTGAATTTTGAAAATCATGACCAGTTACAAAAACTGGATTTGAAAATCCCGACCAGTTATAAAAACTAGATTTGAAAATCCCGACCAGTTATAGAAACTGGATATGAAAATCCCGACCAGTTATAGAAACTAGATTTGAAAATCCCGACCAGTTATAAAAACTGGATTTGAAAATCCCGACCAGTTATAAAAACTGGATTTCAAAATCCCGACCAGTTATAGAAACTGGATTTGAAAATCCCGACCAGTTATAGAAACTGGATTTGAAAATCCCGACCAATTATAAAACTAGATTTGAAAATTCCGACCAGTTATAGAAACTGAATTTGAAAATCCTGATCAGTTATAACACTGGATTTGAAAATCCCGACCAATTATAAAACTAGATTTGAAAATCCCGACCAGTTATAGAAATTGGATTTGAAAATCCCGACCAGTTATTACACTGAATTTGAAAATCCCGACCGGTTATAAAAACTGGATTTGAAAATCCCGACCAGTTATAGAAACTTGATTTGAAAATCCTAACCAGTTATAGAAACTGGATTTGAAAATCCCGACCTGTTATAGATACTTGATTTGAAAATCCCGAATAGTTATAAAAACTGGAGTTGAAAATCCCGACCAGTTATAGAAACTGGATTTGAAAATCCTGACCAGTTATAGAAACTGGATTTGAAAATCTTGACCAGTTATAGAAACTGGATTTGAAAATCCAGACCAGTTATAGAAACTGGATTTGAAAATCCCGACCAGTTATAAAATCTGGAATTGAAAATCCCGACCAGTTATAGAAACTGGATTTCAAAATCCCGACCAGTTATAGAAACTGAATTTGAAAATCCCAACCAGTTATAAAAACTAGATTTGAAAATCCCGACCAGTTATATAAACTGGATTTGAAAATCCTGACCAGTTATAGAAACTGAATTTGAAAATCCTGACCAATTATAAAACTGGATTTGAAAATCCCGACGAGTTATAGAAACTGAATTTGAAAATCCTGATAAGTTATAACACTGGATTTGAAAATCCCGACCAATTATAAAACTAGATTTGAAAATCCAGACCAGTTATAGAAAATGAATTTGAAAATCCCGACCCGTTATAAAACCGGATTTGAAAATCACGACCAGTTATAGAAACTGGATTTGAAAATCTTGACCAGTTATAAAACTGGATTTGAAAATCCCGACCAGTTATAGAAACTGAATTTAAAAATTCTGACCAGTTATGACACTAGATTTGAAAATCCCGACCTGTTATAGATACTTTATTTGAAAATCCCGAACAGTTATAAAAACTGGAGTTGAAAATCCCGACCAATTATAGAAACTGGATTTGAAAATCCTGACCAGTTATAGAAACTGGATTTGAAAATCTCGACCAGTTATATAAACTGGATTTGAAAATCCAGACCAGTTATAGAAACTGGATTTGAAAATCCCGACCAGTTATAAAATCTGGAATTGAAAATCCCCACCAGTTATAGAAACTGGATTTCAAAATCCCGACCAGTTATAGAAACTGAATTTGAAAATCCCGACCAGTTATAGAAACTGGATTTGAAAATCCCGACCAGTTATAACACTGAATTTGAAAATCCCGACGAGTTATAACACTGAATTTGAAAATCCCGACGAGTTATAAAACTGGATTTGAAAATCCCGACCAGTTATAGAAACTGGATTTAAAAATTCTGACCAGTTATGACACTAGATTTGAAAATCCCGACCTGTTATAGATACTTGATTTGAAAATCCCGAACAGTTATAAAAACTGGAGTTGAAAATCCCGACCAGTTATAGAAACTGGATTTGAAAATCCTGACCAGTTATAGAAACTGGATTTGAAAATCTCGACCAGTTATAGAAACTGGATTTGAAAATCCAGACCAGTTATAGAAACTGGATTTGAAAATCCCGACCAGTTATAAAATCTGGAATTGAAAATCCCGACCAGTTATAGAAACTGGATTTCAAAATCCCGACCTGTTATAGAAACTGAATTTGAAAATCCCGACCAGTTATAGAAACTGGATTTGAAAATCCCGACCAGTTATAACACTGAATTTGAAAATCCCGACCGGTTATAAAAACTGGATTTGAAAATCCCGACGAGTTATAGAAACTTGATTTGAAAATCCTGACCAGTTATAGAAACTGGATTTGAAAATCCCGACCAGTTATAAAAACTGGATTTGAAAAGACCGATCAATTATAAAACTGGATTTGAAAAGACCGACCAATTATAAAATTTGGAATTGAAAATCCCGATCAGTTATAGAAACTGGATTTCAAAATCCCGACCAGTTATAACACTGAATTTGAAAATCCCGACCGGTTATAAAAACTGGATTTGAAAATCCCGACCAGTTATAGAAACTTGATTTGAAAATCCTGACCAGTTATAGAAACTGGATTTGAAAATCCCGACCAGTTATAAAAACTGGATTTGAAAATCCCGACCAGTTATAAACTGGATTTGAAAATCCCGACCAGTTATAGAAACTGGATTTGAAAATCCTGATCAGTTATAACACTGGATTTTAAAATCCTGACCAATTATAAAACTAGATTTGAAAATCTGGACCTGTTATAGAAACTGGATTTGAAAATCCCGACCAGTTATAAATCTGGATTTGAAAATCCCAACCAGTTATAAAACTAGATTTTAAAATCCCGACCAGTTATAAAAACTGGATTTGAAAATCTTGACTAGTTATAGAAACTGGATTTAAAAATCCCGACCAGTTATAAAAACTAGATTTTAAAATCCCAACCAGTTATAGAAACTGGATTTGAAAATCCTGACCAGTTATAGAAACTGGATTTGAAAATATCGACCAGTTATAGAAACTGGATTTAAAAATTCCGACCAGTTATAAAACTGTATTTGAAAATCCCGACCAGTTATAGAAACTGGATTTGAAAATCCTGACTAGTTATAAAAACTGGATTTGAAAATCGCAACCAGTTATAAAACTAGATTTAAAAATCCCGACCAGTTATAGAAACTGCATTTGAAAATCCTGACCAGTTATAAAACTGGATTTCAAAATCCCGACCAGTTATAGAAATTGGATTTGAAAATCCCGACCAGTTATGACACTAGATTTGGAAATCACGACCAGTTATAGAAACTGGATTTGAAAATCCCGACCAGTTATAAAACTGGATTTGAAAATCCCGACCAGTTATAGAAACTGGATTTGAAAATGCCGACTAGTTATAAAAACTGGATTTGAAAATCCCAACCAGTTATAGAAACTGGATTTCAAAATCCCGACCAGTTATAAAAACTGGAGTTGAAAATCCCGACCAGTTATAACACTGAATTTGAAAATCCCGACCAGTTATAAAAACTGAATTTGAAAATCCCGACCAGTTATAGAAACTGGATTTGAAAATCCTGACCAGTTATAGAAACTGATATTGAAATCCCGACCAGTTATAAAAACTGGATTTGAAAATCCCGACCAGTTATAAAACTGGATTTGAAAATCCCGACGAGTTATAGAAACTGAATTTGAAAATCCTGATGAGTTATAACACTGGATTTGAAAATCCCGACCAATTATAAAACTAGATTTGAAAATCGCGACCAGTTATAGAAAATGGATTTGAAAATTCCGACGAGTTATAAAACTGGATATGAAAATCCCGACCAGTTATAAAACTAGATTTGAAAATCCTGACTTGTTATAGATACTTGATTTGAAAATCCCGAACAGTTATAAAAACTGGAGTTGAAAATCCCGACCAGTTATAGAAACTGGATTTGAAAATCCCGACCAGTTATAGAAACTGGATTTGAAAATCCGGACCTGTTATAAAAACTGGATTTGAAAATCCCGACCAGTTATAAAACTAGATTTGAAAATCCCGACGAGTTATAGAAACTGGATTTGAAAATCCTGACCAATTATCAAACTAGATTTGAAAATCCGGACCTGTTATAGAAACTGGATTTGAAAATCCCGACCGGTTATAAATCTGGATTTGAAAATCCCAACCAGTTATAAAACTAGATTTAAAAATCCCGACCAGTTATAGAAACTGCATTTGAAAATCCTGACCAGTTATAAAACTGGATTTGAAAATCCCGACCAGTTATAGAAATTGGATTTGAAAATCCCGACCAATTATGACACTAGATTTGGAAATCACGACCAGTTATAGAAACTGGATTTGAAAATCCCGACCAGTTATAGAAACTGAATTTGAAAATCCCGACCAGTTATAGAAACTGGATTTGAAAATCCCGACCAGTTGTAAAAACTGAATTTTGAAAATCCCGACCAGTTACAAAAACTGGATTTGAAAATCCGACCAGTTATAAAAACTGGATTTGAAAATCCCGACCAGTTGTAAAAACTGAATTTTAAAAATCCCGACCAGTTACAAAAACTGGATTTGAAAATCCCGACCAGTTATAAAAACTAGATTTGAAAATCCCGACCAGTTATAGAAACTGGATATGAAAATCCCGACCAGTTATAGAAACTGGATTTGTAAATCCCGACCAGTTATAAAAACTGGATTTGAAAATCCCGACCAGTTATAAAAACTGGATTTCAAAATCCCGACCAGTTATAGAAACTGGATTTGAAAATGCCGACCAGTTATAACACTGAATTTGAAAATCCCGACCAGTTATAAAAACTGGATTTGAAAATCCCGACCAGTTATAAAAACTGGATTTGAAAATCCTGACCAGTTATAGAAACTGAATTTGAAAATCCTGACCAGTTATAAAAACTGGATTTGAAAATCCTGACCAGTTATAGAAACTGAATTTGAAAATCCCGACCAGTTATAAAAACTGGATTTGAAAATCCCGACAAGTTATAAAACTGGATTTGAAAATCCCGACGAGTTATAGAAACTGAATTTGAAAATCCTGATCAGTTATAACACTGGATTTGAAAATCCCGACCAATTATAAAACTAGATTTGAAAATCCCGACTAGTTATAGAAAATGGATTTGAAAATCCCGACCAGTTATAAAACTGGATTTAAAAATCCCGACCAGCTATAGAAACTGGATTTGAAAATCCCGACTAGTTATAAAAACTGGATTTGAAAATGCCAACCAGTTATAGAAACTGGATTTCAAAATCCCGACCAGTTATAGAAACTGGAGTTGAAAATCCCGACTAGTTATAACACTGAATTTGAAAAACCCGACCAGTTATAAAAACTGAATTTGAAAATCCCGACCAGTTATAGAAACTGGATTTGAAAATCCTGACCAGTTATAGAAACTGAATTTGAAAATCCCGACCAGTTATAAAAACTGGATTTGAAAATCCCGACCAGTTATAAAACTGAATTTGAAAATCCCGATGAGTTATAACACTCGATTTGAAAATCCTGACCAATTATAAAATTAGATTTGAAAATCCCGACCAGTTATAGAAAATGGATTTGAAAATCCCGACCAGTTATAAAACTGGATTTGAAAATCCCGACGAGTTATAGAAACTGAATTTGAAAATTCTCTTCAGTTATAACACTGGATTTGAAAATCCCGACCAATTATAAAACTAGATTTGAAAATCCCGACCAGTTATAGAAAATGGATTTGAAAATCCCGACCAGTTATAAAACTGGATTTGAAAATCCCGACCAGTTATAAAACTGGATTTGAAAATCCCGACCAGTTATAGAAACTGGATTTGAAAATCCTGACCAGTTATAGAAACTGGATTTGAAAATCCCGACCAGTTATAAAATCTAGAATTGAAAATCCCGACTAGTTATAGAAACTGGATTTCA
This sequence comes from Nuphar pumila, assembly GCF_984573655.1. NCBI lineage: Eukaryota > Viridiplantae > Streptophyta > Magnoliopsida > Nymphaeales > Nymphaeaceae > Nuphar > Nuphar pumila. The sequence continues at coordinate 69,722,141 of NC_143258.1, forward strand.
AAATCCCGACCAGTTATAGAAACTGCATTTGAAAATCCCGACCAGTTATAGAAACTTGATTTGAAAATCCCGACCAGTTATAACATTGAATTTGAAAATCCTGACCGGTTATAAAAACTGGATTTGAAAATCCCGACTAGTTATAGAAACTTGATTTGAAAATCCTGACCAGTTATAGAAACTGGATTTGAAAATCCCGAATAGTTATAAAAACTGGATTTGAAAATCTCAACCAGTTATAAAACTCGATTTGAAAATCCCGACCGGTTATAAAAACTGGATTTGAAAATCCCGACCAGTTATAGAAACTTGATTTGAAAATCCTGACCAGTTATAGAAACTGGATTTGAAAATCCCGACTAGTTATAAAAACTGGATTTGAAAATCTCAACCAGTTATAAAACTCGATTTGAAAATTCCGACCAGTTATAGAAACTAGATTTGAAAATCCTGATCAGTTATAACACTGGATTTGAAAATCCAAACCAATTATAAAACTAGATTTGAAAATCCGGACCTGTTATAGAAACTGGATTTGAAAATCCCGACCAGTTATAAATATGGATTTGAAAATCCTAACCAGTTATAAAACTAGATTTAAAAATCCCGACCAGTTATAGAAACTGCATTTGAAAATCCTGACCAGTTATAAAACTGGATTTGAAAATCCCGACCAGTTATAGAAATTGGATTTGAAAATCCTGACCAGTTATGACACTAGATTTGGAAATCACGACCAGTTATAGAAACTGGATTTGAAAATCCTGACCAGTTATAAAAAGTGGATTTGAAAATCCGACCAGTTATAGAAACTGGATTTGAAAATCCCGACCAGTTGTAAAAACTGAATTTTGAAAATCCCGACCAGTTACAAAAACTGGATTTGAAAATCCCGACCAGTTATAAAAACTAGATTTGAAAATCCCGACCAGTTATAGAAATTGGATATGAAAATCCCGACCAGTTATAGAAACTGGATTTGAAAATCCCGACCAGTTATAAAAACTAGATTTGAAAATCCCGAACAGTTATAAAACTGGATTTGAAAATCCCGACCAGTTATAGAAACTAGATTTGAAAATCCCGACCAGTTATAAAAACTGGATTTGAAAATCCCGACCAGTTATAAAAACTGGATTTCAAAATCCCGACCAGTTATAGAAACTGGATTTGAAAATCCCGACCAGTTATAGAAACTGGATTTGAAAATCCCGACCAGTTATAACACTGAATTTGAAAATCCCGACCAGTTATAAAAACTGGATTTGAAAATCCTGACCAGTTATAGAAACTGAATTTGAAAATCCTGACTAGTTATAAAAACTGGATTTGAAAATCCCAACCAGTTATAGAAATTGTATTTGAAAATCCCGACCAGTTATGACACTAGATTTGGAAATCACGACCAGTTATAGAAACTGGATTTGAAAATCCCGACCAGTTATAGAAACTGGATTTGAAAATCCCGACCAGTTATAGAAACTGGATTTGAAAATCCCGACCAGTTGTAAAAACTGAATTTTGAAAATCCCGACCAGTTACAAAAACTGGATTTGAAAATCCGACCAGTTATAGAAACTGGATTTGAAAATCCCGACTAGTTGTAAAAACTGAATTTTGAAAATCCCGACCAGTTACAAAAACTGGATTTGAAAATTCCGACCAGTTATAAAAACTAGATTTGAAAATCCCGACCAGTTATAGAAACTGGATATGAAAATCCCGACCAGTTATAGAAACTGGATTTGAAAATCCCGACTAGTTATAAAAACTGGATTTGAAAATCCCGACCAGTTATAAAAACTGGATTTCAAAATCCCGACCAGTTATAGAAACTGGATTTGAAAATCCCGACCAGTTATAGAAACTGGATTTGAAAATCCCGACCAGTTATAACACTGAATTTGAAAATCCCGACCAGTTATAAAAACTGGATTTGAAAATCCCGACCAGTTATAAAAACTGGATTTGAAAATCCTGATCAGTTATAGAAACTGAATTTGAAAATCCTGACCAGTTATAAAAACTGAATTTGAAAATCCTGACCAGTTATAAAAACTGGATTTGAAAATCCCGACAAGTTATAAAACTGGATTTGAAAATCCCGACGAGTTATAGAAACTGAATTTGAAAATCCTGATCAGTTATAACACTGGATTTGAAAATCCCGACCAATTATAAAACTAGATTTGAAAATCCCGACTAGTTATAGAAAATGGATTTGAAAATCCCGACCAGTTATAAAACTGGATTTAAAAATCCCGACCTGCTATAGAAACTGGATTTGAAAATCCCGACTAGTTATAAAAACTGGATTTGAAAATGCCAACCAGTTATAGAAACTGGATTTCAAAATCCCGACCAGTTATAGAAACTGGAGTTGAAAATCCCGACTAGTTATAACACTGAATTTGAAAAACCCGACCAGTTATAAAAACTGAATTTGAAAATCCCGACCAGTTATAGAAACTGGATTTGAAAATCCTGACCAGTTATAGAAACTGAATTTGAAAATCCCGACCAGTTATAAAAACTGGATTTGAAAATCCCGACCAGTTATAAAACTGAATTTGAAAATCCCGATGAGTTATAACACTCGATTTGAAAATCCTGACCAATTATAAAATTAGATTTGAAAATCCCGACCAGTTATAGAAAATGGATTTGAAAATCCCGACCAGTTATAAAACTGGTTTTGAAAATCCCGACGAGTTATAGAAACTGAATTTGAAAATTCTCTTCAGTTATAACACTGGATTTGAAAATCCCGACCAATTATAAAACTAGATTTGAAAATCCCGACTAGTTATAGAAAATGGATTTGAAAATCCCGACCAGTTATAAAACTGGATTTGAAAATCCCGACCAGTTATAAAACTGGATTTGAAAATCCCGACCAGTTATAGAAACTGGATTTGAAAATCCTGACCAGTTATAGAAACTGGATTTGAAAATCCCGACCAGTTATAAAATCTAGAATTGAAAATCCCGACTAGTTATAGAAACTGGATTTCAAAATCCCAACCAGTTATAGAAACTGCATTTGAAAATCCCGACCAGTTATAGAAACTTGATTTGAAAATCCCGACCAGTTATAACACTGAATTTGAAAATCCTGACCGGTTATAAAAACTGGATTTGAAAATCCCGACCAGTTATAGAAACTTGATTTGAAAATCCTGACCAGTTATAGAAACTGGATTTGAAAATCCCGACTAGTTATAAAAACTGGATTTGAAAATCTCAACCAGTTATAAAACTCGATTTGAAAATACCGACCGGTTATAAAAACTGGATTTGAAAATCCCGACCAGTTATAGAAACTTGATTTGAAAATCCTGACCAGTTATAGAAACTGGATTTGAAAATCCCGACTAGTTATAAAAACTGGATTTGAAAATCCCAACCAGTTATAAAACTCGATTTGAAAATTCCGACCAGTTATAGAAACTAGATTTGAAAATCCTGATCAGTTATAACACTGGAATTGAAAATCCCGACCAATTATAAAACTAGATTTGAAAATCCGGACCTGTTATAGAAACTGGATTTGAAAATCCCGACCAGTTATAAATATGGATTTGAAATTCCTAACCAGTTATAAAACTAGATTTAAAAATCCCGACCAGTTATAGAAACTGCATTTGAAAATCCTGACCAGTTATAAAACTGGATTTGAAAATCCCGACCAGTTATAGAAATTCGATTTGAAAATCCTGACCAGTTATGACACTAGATTTGGAAATCACGACCAGTTATAGAAACTGGATTTGAAAATCCTGACCAGTTATAAAAAGTGGATTTGAAAATTCGACCAGTTATAGAAACTGGATTTGAAAATCCCGACCAGTTGTAAAAACTGAATTTTGAAAATCCCGACCAGTTACAAAAACTGGATTTGAAAATCCCGACCAGTTATAAAAACTAGATTTGAAAATCCCGACCAGTTATAGAAATTGGATATGAAAATCCCGACCAGTTATAGAAACTGGATTTGAAAATCCCGACCAGTTATAAAAACTAGATTTGAAAATCCCGACCAGTTATAAAACTGGATTTGAAAATCCCGACCAGTTATAGAAACTGGATTTGAAAATCCCGACCAGTTATAAAAACTGGATTTGAAAATCCCGACCAGTTATAAAAACTGGATTTCAAAATCCCGACCAGTTATAGAAACTGGATTTGAAAATCCCGACCAGTTATAGAAACTGGATTTGAAAATCCCGACCAGTTATAACACTGAATTTGAAAATCCCGACCAGTTATAAAAACTGGATTTGAAAATCCTGACCAGTTATAGAAACTGAATTTGAAAATCCTGACTAGTTATAAAAACTGGATTTGAAAATCCCAACCAGTTATAGAAATTGGATTTGAAAATCCCGACCAGTTATGACACTAGATTTGGAAATCACGACCAGTTATAGAAACTGGATTTGAAAATCCCGACCAGTTATAGAAACTGGATTTGAAAATCCCGACCAGTTATAGAAACTGGATTTGAAAATCCCGACCTGTTGTAAAAACTGAATTTTGAAAATCCCGACCAGTTACAAAAACTGGATTTGAAAATCCGACCAGTTATAGAAACTGGATTTGAAAATCCCGACTAGTTGTAAAAACTGAATTTTGAAAATCCCGACCAGTTACAAAAACTGGATTTGAAAATTCCGACCAGTTATAAAAACTAGATTTGAAAATCCCGACCAGTTATAGAAACTGGATATGAAAATCCCGACCAGTTATAGAAACTGGATTTGAAAATCCCGACTAGTTATAAAAACTGGATTTGAAAATCCCGACCAGTTATAAAAACTGGATTTCAAAATCCCGACCAGTTATAGAAACTGGATTTGAAAATCCCGACCAGTTATAGAAACTGGATTTGAAAATCCCGACCAGTTATAACACTGAATTTGAAAATCCCGACCAGTTATAAAAACTGGATTTGAAAATCCCGACCAGTTATAAAAACTGGATTTGAAAATCCTGATCAGTTATAGAAACTGAATTTGAAAATCCTGACCAGTTATAAAAACTGAATTTGAAAATCCTGACCAGTTATAAAAACTGGATTTGAAAATCCCGACAAGTTATAAAACTGGATTTGAAAATCCCGACGAGTTATAGAAACTGAATTTGAAAATCCTGATCAGTTATAACACTGGATTTGAAAATCCCGACCAATTATAAAACTAGATTTGAAAATCCCGACTAGTTATAGAAAATGGATTTGAAAATCCCGACCAGTTATAAAACTGGATTTAAAAATCCCGACCAGCTATAGAAACTGGATTTGAAAATCCCGACTAGTTATAAAAACTGGATTTGAAAATGCCAACCAGTTATAGAAACTGGATTTCAAAATCCCGACCAGTTATAGAAACTGGAGTTGAAAATCCCGACTAGTTATAACACTGAATTTGAAAAACCCGACCAGTTATAAAAACTGAATTTGAAAATCCCGACCAGTTATAGAAACTGGATTTGAAAATCCTGACCAGTTATAGAAACTGAATTTGAAAATCCCGACCAGTTATAAAAACTGGATTTGAAAATCCCGACCAGTTATAAAACTGAATTTGAAAATCCCGATGAGTTATAACACTCGATTTGAAAATCCCGACCAATTATAAAATTAGATTTGAAAATCCCGACCAGTTATAGAAAATGGATTTGAAAATCCCGACCAGTTATAAAACTGGATTTGAAAATCCCGACGAGTTATAGAAACTGAATTTGAAAATTCTCATCAGTTATAACACTGGATTTGAAAATCCCGACCAATTATAAAACTAGATTTGAAAATCCCGACCAGTTATAGAAAATGGATTTGAAAATCCCGACCAGTTATAAAACTGGATTTGAAAATCCCGACCAGTTATAAAACTGGATTTGAAAATCCCGACCAGTTATAGAAACTGGATTTGAAAATCCTGACCAGTTATAGAAACTGGATTTGAAAATCCCGACCAGTTATAAAATCTAGAATTGAAAATCCTGACTAGTTATAGAAACTGGATTTCAAAATCCCGACCAGTTATAGAAACTGCATTTGAAAATCCCGACCAGTTATAGAAACTTGATTTGAAAATCCCGACCAGTTATAACACTGAATTTGAAAATCCCGACCGGTTATAAAAACTGGATTTACAAATCCCGACCAGTTATAGAAACTTGATTTGAAAATCCTGACCAGTTATAGAAACTGGATTTGAAAATCCCGACTAGTTATAAAAACTGGATTTGAAAATCTCAACCAGTTATAAAACTCGATTTGAAAATCCCGACCGGTTATAAAAACTGGATTTGAAAATCCCGACCAGTTATAGAAACTTGATTTGAAAATCCTGACCAGTTATAGAAACTGGATTTGAAAATCCCGACTAGTTATAAAAACTGGATTTGAAAATCCCAACCAGTTATAAAACTCGATTTGAAAATCCCGACCAGTTATAGAAACTAGATTTGAAAATCCTGATCAGTTATAACACTGGATTTGAAAATCCCGACCAATTATAAAACTAGATTTGAAAATCCGGACCTGTTATAGAAACTGGATTTGAAAATCCCGACCAGTTATAAATCTGGATTTGAAAATCCTAACCAGTTATAAAACTAGATTTAAAAATCCCGACCAGTTATAGAAACTGCATTTGAAAATCCTGACCAGTTATAAAACTGGATTTGAAAATCCCGACAAGTTATAGAAATTGGATTTGAAAATCCCGACCAGTTATGACACTAGATTTTGAAATCACGACCAGTTATAGAAACTGGATTTGAAAATCCTGACCAGTTATAGAAAGTGGATTTGAAAATCCGACCAGTTATAGAAACTGGATTTGAAAATCCCGACCAGTTGTAAAAACTGAATTTTGAAAATCCCGACCAGTTACAAAAACTGGATTTGAAAATCCCGACCAGTTATAAAAACTAGATTTGAAAATCCCGACCAGTTATAGAAATTGGATATGAAAATCCCGACCAGTTATAAAAACTGGATTTGAAAATCCCGACCAGTTATAAAAACTGGATTTCAAAATCCCGACCAGTTATAGAAACTGGATTTGAAAATCCCGACCAGTTATAGAAACTGGATTTGAAAATCCCGACCAGTTATAACACTGAATTTGAAAATCCCGACCAGTTATAAAAACTGGATTTGAAAATCCCGACCAGTTATAAAAACTGGATTTGAAAATCCTGATCAGTTATAGAAACTGAATTTGAAAATCCTGACCAGTTATAAAAACTGAATTTGAAAATCCTGACCAGTTATAGAAACTGAATTTGAAAATCCGGACCAGTTATAAAAACTGGATTTGAAAATCCCGACCAGTTATAAAACTAGATTTGAAAATCCCGACGAGTTATAGAAACTGAATTTGAAAATCCTGATCAGTTATAACACTGGATTTGAAAATCCCGACCAATTATAAAACTAGATTTGAAAATCCCGACCAGTTATAGAAAATGGATTTAAAAATCCCGACCAGTTATAAATCTGTAATTGAAAATCCCGACCAGTTATAGAAACTGGATTTCAAAATCCCGACCAGTTATAGAAACTCAATTTGAAAATCCCGACCAGTTATAGAAACTCGATTTGAAAATCCCGACCTGTTATAACACTGAATTTGAAAATCCCGACCGGTTATAAAAACTGGATTTGAAAATCCCGACCAGTTATAGAAACTTGATTTGAAAATCCTGACCAGTTATAAAAACTGGATTTGAAAATCCCGACCAGTTATAAAAACTGGATTTGAAAATCCCGACCAATTATAAAACTGGATTTGAAAATCCCGACCAGTTATAGAAACTGGATTTGAAAATCCCGACCAGTTATAAAATCTGTTATTGAAAATCCCGACCAGTTATAGAAACTGGATTTCAAAATCCCGACCAGTTATAACACTGAATTTGAAAATCCCCACCGGTTATAAAAACTGGATTTGAAAATCCCGACCAGTTATAGAAACTTGATTTGAAAATCCTGACCAGTTATAGCAACTGAATTTGAAAATCCTGACCAGTTATAAAAACTGGATTTGAAAATCCTGATCAGTTATAGAAACTGAATTTGAAAATCCCGACCAGTTATAAAAACTGGATTTGAAAATCCCGACAAGTTATAAAACTGGATTTGAAAATCCCGACGAGTTATAGAAACTGAATTTGAAAATCCTGATCAGTTATAACACTGGATTTGAAAATCCCGACCAATTATAAAACTAGATTTGAAAATCCCGACCAGTTATAGAAAATGGATTTGAAAATCCCGACCAGTTGTAAAACTGGATTTAAAAATCCCGACCAGCTATAGAAACTGGATTTGAAAATCCCGACTAGTTATAAAAACTGGATTTGAAAATCCCAACCAGTTATAGAAACTGGATTTCAAAATCCCGACCAGTTATAGAAACTGAAGTTGAAAATCCTGACTAGTTATAACACTGAATTTGAAAAACCCGACCAGTTATAAAAACTGAATTTGAAAATCCCGACCAGTTATAGAAACTGGATTTGAAAATCCTGACCAGTTATAGAAACTGAATTTGAAAATCCCGACCAGTTATAAAAACTGGATTTGAAAATCCCGACCAGTTATAAAACTGAATTTGAAAATCCCGATGAGTTATAACACTGGATTTGAAAATCCCGACCAATTATAAAATTAGATTTGAAAATCCCGACCAGTTATAGAAAATGGATTTGAAAATCCCGACCAGTTATAAAAATGGATTTGAAAATCCCGACGAGTTATAGAAACTGAATTGGAAAATTATCATCAGTTATAACACTGGATTTGAAAATCCCGACCAATTATAAAACTAGATTTGAAAATCCCGACCAGTTATAGAAAATGGATTTGAAAATCCCGACCAGTTATAAAACTGGATTTGAAAATCTCGACCAGTTATAAAACTGGATTTGAAAATCCCGACCAGTTATAGAAACTGGATTTGAAAATCCTGACCAGTTATAGAAACTGGATTTGAAAATCCCGACCAGTTATAAAATCTAGAATTGAAAATCCCGACTAGTTATAGAAACGGGATTTCAAAATCCCGACCAGTTATAGAAACTGCATTTGAAAATCCCGACCAGTTATAGAAACTTGATTTGAAAATCCCGACCAGTTATAACACTGAATTTGAAAATCCCGACCGGTTATAAAAACTGGATTTGAAAATCCCGACCAGTTATAGAAACTTGATTTGAAAATCCTGACCAGTTATAGAAACTGGATTTGAAAATCCCGACTAGTTATAAAAACTGGATTTGAAAATCTCAACCAGTTATAAAACTCGATTTGAAAATCCCGACCGGTTATAAAAACTGGATTTGAAAATCCCGACCAGTTATAGAAACTTGATTTGAAAATCCTGACCAGTTATAGAAACTGGATTTGAAAATCCCGACTAGTTATAAAAACTGGATTTGAAAATCTCAACCAGTTATAAAACTCGATTTGAAAATCCCGACCGGTTATAAAAACTGGATTTGAAAATCCCGACCAGTTATAGAAACTTGATTTGAAAATCCTGACCAGTTATAGAAATTGGATTTGAAAATCCCGACTAGTTATAAAAACTGGATTTGAAAATCCCAACCAGTTATAAAACTCGATTTGAAAATCCCGACCAGTTATAGAAACTGGATTTGAAAATCCTGATCAGTTATAACACTGGATTTGAAAATCCCGACCAATTATAAAACTAGATTTGAAAATCCGGACCTGTTATAGAAACTGGATTTGAAAATCCCGACCAGTTATAAATCTGGATTTAAAAATCCTAACCAGTTATAAAACTAGATTTAAAAATCCCGACCAGTTATAGAAACTGCATTTGAAAATCCTGACCAGTTATAAAACTGGATTTGAAAATCCCGACCAGTTATAGAAATTGGATTTGAAAATCCCGACCAGTTATGACACTAGATTTGGAAATCACGACCAGTTATAGAAACTGGATTTGAAAATCCTGACCAGTTATAAAAAGTGGATTTGAAAATCCGACCAGTTATAGAAACTGGATTTGAAAATCCCGACCAGTTGTAAAAACTGAATTTTGAAAATCCCGACCAGTTACAAAAACTGGATTTGAAAATCCCGACCAGTTATAAAAACTAGATTTGAAAATCCCGACCAGTTATAGAAATTGGATATGAAAATCCCGACCAGTTATAGAAACTGGATTTGAAAATCCCGACCAGTTATAAAAACTAGATTTGAAAATCCCGACCAGTTATAAAACTGGATTTGAAAATCCGGACCAGTTATAGAAACTGGATTTGAAAATCCCGACCAGTTATAAAAACTGGATTTGAAAATCCCGACCAGTTATAAAAACTGGATTTCAAAATCCCGACCAGTTATAGAAACTGGATTTGAAAATCCCGACCAGTTATAGAAACTGGATTTGAAAATCCCGACCAGTTATAACACTGAATTTGAAAATCCCGACCAGTTATAAAAACTGGATTTGAAAATCCCGACCAGTTATAAAAACTGGATTTGAAAATCCTGACCAGTTATAGAAACTGAATTTGAAAATCCTGACCAGTTATAAAAACTGGATTTGAAAATCCTGACCAGTTATAGAAACTGAATTTGAAAATCCCGACCAGTTATAAAAACTGGATTTAAAAATCCCGACAAGTTATAAAACTGGATTTGAAAATCCCGACGAGTTATAGAAACTGAATTTGAAAATCCTTATCAGTTATAACACTGGATTTGAAAATCCCGACCAATTATAAAACTAGATTTGAAAATCCCGACCAGTTATAGAAAATGGATTTGAAAATCCCGACCAGTTATAAAACTGGATTTAAAAATCCCGACCAGATATAGAAACTGGATTTGAAAATCCCGACTAGTTATAAAAACTGGATTTGAAAATCCCAACCAGTTATAGAAACTGGATTTCAAAATCCCGACCAGTTATAGAAACTGGAGTTGAAAATCCCGACTAGTTATAACACTGAATTTGAAAAACCCGACCAGTTATAAAAACTGAATTTGAAATCCCGACCAGTTATAGAAACTGGATTTGAAAATCCTGACCAGTTATAGAAACTGAATTTGCAAATACCGACCAGTTATAAAAACTAGATTTGAAAATCCCGACCAGTTATAAAACTGAATTTGAAAATCTCGATGAGTTATAACACTGGATTTGAAAATCCCGACCAATTATAAAATTAGATTTGAAAATCCCGACCAGTTATAGAAAATGGATTTGAAAATCCCGACCAGTTATAAAACTGGATTTGAAAATCCCGACGAGTTATAGAAACTGAATTTGAAAATTCTGATCAGTTATAACACTGGATTTGAAAATCCCGACCAATTATAAAACTAGATTTGAAAATCCCGACCAGTTATAGAAAATGGATTTGAAAATCCCGACCAGTTATAAAACTGGATTTGAAAATCCTGACCAGTTATAAAACTGGATTTGAAAATCCCGACCAGTTATAGAAACTGGATTTGAAAATCCTGACCAGTTATAGAAACTGGATTTGAAAATCCCGACCCGTTATAAAATCTGCAATTGAAAATCTCGACTAGTTATAGAAACTGGATTTCAAAATCCCGACCAGTTATAGAAACTGGATTTCAAAATCCCGACCAGTTATAGAAACTGCATTTGAAAATCTCGACCAGTTATAGAAACTTGATTTGAAAATCCCGACCAGTTATAACACTGAATTTGAAAATCCCGACCGGTTATAAAAACTGGATTTGAAAATCCCGACCAGTTATAGAAACTTGATTTGAAAATCCTGACCAGTTATAGAAACTGGATTTGAAAATCCCGACTAGTTATAAAAACTGGATTTGAAAATCCCAACCAGTTATAAAACTCGATTTGAAAATCCCGACCGGTTATAAAAACTGGATTTGAAAATCCCGACCAGTTATAGAAACTTGATTTGAAAATCCTGACCAGTTATAGAAGCTGGATTTGAAAATCCTGACCAGTTATAAAAACTGGATTTGAAAATCCCAACCAGTTATAAAACTCGATTTGAAAATCCCGACCAGTTATAGAAACTGGATTTGAAAATCCTGATCAGTTAAATCACTGGATTTGAAAATCCCGACCAATTATAAAACTAGATTTGAAAATCCGGACCTGTTATAGAAACTGGATTTGAAAATCCCGACCAGTTATAAATCTGGATTTGAAAATCCCAACCAGTTATAAAACTACATTTGAAAATCTTGACCAGTTATAAAACTGGATTTGAAAATCCCGATCAGTTATAGAAATTGGATTTGAAAATCCCGACCAGTTATGACACTAGATTTGGAAATCACGACCAGTTATAGAAACTGGATTTGAAAATCCTGACCAGTTATAGAAAGTGGATTTGAAAATCCGACCAGTTATAGAAACTGGATTTGAAAATCCCGACCAGTTGTAAAAACTGAATTTTGAAAATCCCGACCAGTTACAAAAACTGGATTTGAAAATTCCGACCAGTTATAAAAACTAGATTTGAAAATCCCGACCAGTTATAGAAATTGGATATGAAAATCCCGACCAGTTATAGAAACTGGATTTGAAAATCCCGACCAGTTATAAAAACTAGATTTGAAAATCCCGACCAGTTATAAAACTGGATTTGAAAATCCCGACCAGTTATAGAAACTGGATTTGAAAATCCCGACTAGTTATAAAAACTGGATTTGAAAATCCCGACCAGTTATAAAAACTGGATTTCAAAATCCCGACCAGTTATAGAAACTGGATTTGAAAATCCCGACCAGTTATAGAAACTGGATTTGAAAATCCCGACCAGTTATAACACTGAATTTGAAAATCCCGACTAATTATAAAAACTGGATTTGAAAATCCCGACCAGTTATAAAAACTGGATTTGAAAATCCTGATCAGTTATAGAAACTGAATTTGAAAATCCTGACCAGTTATAAAAACTGGATTTGAAAATCCTGACCAGTTATAGAAACTGAATTTGAAAATCCGGACCAGTTATAAAAACTGGATTTGAAAATCCCGACCAGTTATAAAACTAGATTTGAAAATCCCGACGAGTTATAGAAACTGAATTTGAAAATCCTGATCAGTTATAACACTGGATTTGAAAATCCCGACCAATTATAAAACTAGATTTGAAAATCCCGACCAGTTATAGAAAATGGATTTAAAAATCCCGACCAGTTATAAATCTGTAATTGAAAATCCCGACCAGTTATAGAAACTGGATTTCAAAATCTCGACCAGTTATAGAAACTGAATTTGAAAATCCCGACCAGTTATAGAAACTGGATTTGAAAATCCCGACCTGTTATAACTCTGAATTTGAAAATCCCGACCGGTTATAAAAACTGGATTTGAAAATCCCGACCAGTTATAGAAACTTGATTTGAAAATCCTGACCAGTTATAAAAACTGGATTTGAAAATCCCGACCAGTTATAAAAACTGGATTTGAAAATCCCGACCAATTATAAAACTGGATTTGAAAATCCCGACCAGTTATAGAAACTAGATTTGAAAATCCCGACCAGTTATAAAATCTGTTATTGAAAATCCCGACCAGTTATAGAAACTGGATTTCAAAATCCCGACCAGTTATAACACTGAATTTAAAAATCCCGACCGGTTATAAAAACTGGATTTGAAAATCCCGACCAGTTATAGAAACTTGATTTGAAAATCCTGACCAGTTATAGAAACTGGATTTGAAAATCCCGATCAGTTATAAAAACTGGATTTGAAAATCCCGACCAGTTATAAAACTGGATTTGAAAATCCCGACCAGTTATAGAAACTGGATTTGAAAATCCTGATAAGTTATAACACTGGATTTGAAAATCCCGACCAATTATAAAACTAGATTTGAAAATCCGGACCTGTTATAGAAACTGTATTTGAAAATCCCGACCAGTTATAAATCTAGATTTGAAAATCCCAACCAGTTATAAAACTAGATTTTAAAATCCCGACCAGTTATAGAAACTGGATTTGAAAATCTTGACCAGTTATAGAAACTGGATTTGAAAATATCGACCAGTTATAGAAACTGGATTTGAAAATCCCGACCAGATATAGAAACTGGATTTGAAAATCCCGACCAGTTATAACTCTGAATTTGAAAATCCCGACCAGTTATAAAAACTGGATTTGAAAATCCCGACCAGTTATAGAAACTGGATTTGAAAATCCTGACCAGTTATAGAAACTGAATTTGAAAATCCCGACCAGTTATAAAAACTAGATTTGAAAATCCCGACTAGTTATAAAACTGGATTTGAAAATCTCGACGAGTTATAGAAACTGAATTTGAAAATCCTGATCAGTTATAACACTGGATTTGAAAATCCCGACCAATTATAAAACTAGATTTGAAAATCCCGACCAGTTATAGAAATTGGATTTGAAAATCCCGACCAGTTATAACACTGAATTTGAAAATCCCGACCGGTTATAAAAACTGGATTTGAAAATCCCGACCAGTTATAGAAACTTGATTTGAAAATCCTAACCAGTTATAGAAACTGGATTTGAAAATCCCGACCAGTTATAAAAACTGGATTTGAAAATCTCGACCAGTTATAAAACTGGATTTGAAAATCCCGACCAGTTATAGAAACTGGATTTGAAAATCCCGACCAGTTATAAAATCTGGAATTGAAAATCCCGACCAGTTATAGAAACTGGATTTCAAAATCCCGACCAGTTATAACACTGAATTTGAAAATCCCGACCGATTATAAAAACTGGATTTGAAAATCCCGACTAGTTATAAAAACTTGATTTAAAAATCCTGACCAGTTATAGAAACTGGATTTGAAAATCCCGACCAGTTATAAAAACTGGATTTGAAAATCCCGACCAGTTATAAAACTGGATTTGAAAATCCCGACCAGTTATAGAAACTGGAATTGAAAATCCTGATAAGTTATAACACTGGATTTGAAAATCCCGACCAATTATAAAACTAGATTTAAAAATCCGGACCTGTTATAGAAACTGGATTTGAAAATCCCGACCAGTTATAAATCTGGATTTGAAAATCCCAACCAGTTATAAAACTACATTTAAAAATCCCGACCTGTTATAGAAACTGCATTTGAAAAATCCCGACTAGTTATAAAAACTAGATTTGAAAATCCCAACCAGTTATAGAAACTGAATTTGAAAATCCTGACCAGTTATAGAAACTGGATTTGAAAATCCCGACCAGTTATAGAAACTGGATTTGAAAATCCCGACTAGTTATAAAAACTGGATTTGAAAATCCCAACCAGTTATAAAACTAGATTTAAAAATCCCGACCAGTTATAGAAACTGAATTTGAGAATCCTGACCAGTTATAAAACTGGATTTGAAAATCCCGACCAGTTATAGAAATTGGATTTGAAAATCCCGACCAGTTATGACACTAGATTTGGAAATCACGACCAGTTATAGAAACTGGATTTGAAAATCCTGACCAGTTATAAAACTGGATTTGAAAATCCCGACCAGTTATAGAAACTGGATTTGAAAATCCCGACTAGTTATAAAAACTGGATTTGAGAATCCCAACCAGTTATAGAAACTGGATTTCAAAATCCCGACCAGTTATAAAAACTGGAGTTGAAAATCCCGACCAGTTATAACACTGAATTTGAAAATCCCGATCAGTTATAAAAACTGAATTTGAAAATCCCGACCAGTTATAGAAACTGGATTTGAAAATCCTGACCAGTTATAGAAACTGAATTTTAAAATCCCGACCAGTTATAAAAACTGGATTTGAAAATCCCGACCTTTTATAAAACTGGATTTGAAGATCCCGACGAGTTATAGAAACTGAATTTGAAAATCCTGATGAGTTATAACACTGGATTTGAAAATCCCGACCAATTCTAAAACTAGATTTGAAAATCCCGACCAGTTATAGAAAATGGATTTGAAAATCCCGACCAGTTATAAAACTGGATTTGAAAATCCCGACCAGTTATAAAACTGGATTTAAAAATCCTGACCAGTTATAGAAACTGGATTTTAAAATCCCGACCAGTTATAAAACTGGATTGGACAATCCCGACTAGTTATAGAAACTGGATTTGAAAATCCTGACCAGTTATAAAACTGGATTTGAAAATCCCGACCAGTTATAGAAACTGGATTTAAAAATTTCGACCAGTTATGACACTAGATTTGAAAATCCCGACCTGTTATAGATACTTGATTTGAAAATCCCGACCAGTTATAAAAACTGGAGTGGAAAATCCCGACCAGTTATAGAAACTGGATTTGAAAATCCCGACCAGTTATAAAAATTGGATTTGAAAATCCCGACCAGTTATAAAACTGGATTTGAAAATCCCGACCAGTTATAGAAACTGGATTAGAAAATTCTGATCAGTTATAACACTGGATTTGAAAATCCCAACCAATTATAAAACTAGTTTTGAAAATCCGGACCTGTTATAGAAACTGGATTTGAAAATCCCAACCAGTTATAAATCTGGATTTGAAAATCCCAACCAGTTATAAAACTAGATTTTAAAATCCCGACCAGTTATAGAAACTGCATTTGAAAATCCTGACCAGTTATAAAACTGGATTTGAAAATCCCGACCAGTTATAGAAATTGGATTTGAAAATCCCGACCAATTCTAAAACTAGATTTGAAAATCCCGACCAGTTATAGAAAATGGATTTGAAAATCCCGACCAGTTATAGAAACTGGATTTGAAAATCCCGACCAGTTATAAAACTGGATTTAAAAATCCCGACCAGTTATAGAAACTGGATTTGAAAATCCCGACCAGTTATAAAACTGGATTTGAAAAGCCCGACTAGTTATAGAAACTGGATTTGAAAATCCTGACCAGTTATAAAAGTGGATTTGAAAATCCCGACCAGTTATAGAAACTGGATTTAAAAATTTCGACCAGTTATGACACTAGATTTGAAAATCCCGACCTGTTATAGATACTTGATTTGAAAATCCCGACCAGTTATAAAAACTGGAGTTGAAAATCCCGACCAGTTATAGAAACTGGATTTGAAAATCCCGACCAGTTATAAAAATTGGATTTGAAAATCCCGACCAGTTATAAAACTGGATTTGAAAATCCCGACCAGTTATAGAAACTGGATTAGAAAATTCTGATCAGTTATAACACTGGATTTGAAAATCCCAACCAATTATAAAACTAGTTTTGAAAATCCGGACCTGTTATAGAAACTGGATTTGAAAATCCCAACCAGTTATAAATCTGGATTTGAAAATCCCAACCAGTTATAAAACTAGATTTAAAAATCCCTACCAGTTATAGAAACTGCATTTGAAAATCCTGACCAGTTATAAAACTCGATTTGAAAATCTCGACCAGTTATAAAAACTGGATTTGAAAATCCTGATCAGTTATAGAAACTGAATTTGAAAATCCTGACCAGTTATAAAAACTGGATTTGAAAATCCTGACCAGTTATAGAAACTGAATTTGAAAATCCGGACCAGTTATAAAAACTGGATTTGAAAATCCCGACCAGTTATAAAACTAGATTTGAAAATCCCGACGAGTTATAGAAACTGAATTTGAAAATCCTGATAAGTTATAACACTGGATTTGAAAATCCCGACCAATTATAAAACTAGATTTGAAAATCCCGACCAGTTATAGAAAATGGATTTAAAAATCCCGACCAGTTATAAATCTGTAATTGAAAATCACGACCAGTTATAGAAACTGGATTTCAAAATCCCGACCAGTTATAGAAACTGAATTTGAAAATCCCGACCAGTTATAGAAACTGGATTTGAAAATCTCGACCTGTTATAACACTGAATTTGAAAATCCCGACCGGTTATAAAAACTGGATTTGAAAATCCCGACCAGTTATAGAAACTTGATTTGAAAATCCTGACCAGTTATAAAAACTGGATTTGAAAATCCCGACCAGTTATAAAAACTGGATTTGAAAATCCCGACCAATTATAAAACTGGATTTGAAAATCCCGACCAGTTATAGAAACTGGATTTGAAAATCCCGACCTGTTATAAAATCTGATATTGAAAATCCCGACCAGTTATAGAAACTGGATTTCAAAATCCCGACCAGTTATAACACTGAATTTGAAAATCCCGACCGATTATAAAAACTGGATTTGAAAATCCCGACCATTTATAGAAACTTGATTTGAAAATCCTGACCAGTTATAGAAACTGAATTTGAAAATCCTGACCAGTTATAAAAACTGGATTTGAAAATCCTGACCAGTTATAGAAACTGAATTTGAAAATCCCGACCAGTTATAAAAACTGGATTTGAAAATCCCGACAAGTTATAAAACTGGATTTGAAAATCCCGACGAGTTATAGAAACTGAATTTGAAAATCCTGATCAGTTATAACACTGGATTTGAAAATCCCGACCAATTATAAAACTAGATTTGAAAATCCCGACCAGTTATAGAAAATGGATTTGAAAATCCCGACCAGTTATAAAACTGGATTTAAAAATCCCGACCAGCTATAGAAACTGGATTTGAAAATCCCGACTAGTTATAAAAACTGGATTTGAAAATCCCAACCAGTTATAGAAACTGGATTTCAAAATCCCGACCAGTTATAGAAACTGGAGTTGAAAATACCGACTAGTTATAACACTGAATTTGAAAAACCCGACCAGTTATAAAAACTGAATTTGAAAATCCCGACCAGTTATAGAAACTGGATTTGAAAATCCTGACCAGTTATAGAAACTGAATTTGAAAATCCCGACCAGTTATAAAAACTGGATTTGAAAATCCCGACCAGTTATAAAACTGAATTTGAAAATCCCGATGAGTTATAACACTGGATTTGAAAATCGCGACCAATTATAAAATTAGATTTGAAAATCCAGACCAGTTATAGAAAATGGATTTGAAAATCCCGACCAGTTATAAAACTGGATTTGAAAATCCCGACGAGTTATAGAAACTGAATTTGAAAATTCTCATCAGTTATAACACTGGATTTGAAAATCCCGACCAATTATAAAACTAGATTTGAAAATCCCGACCAGTTATAGAAAATGGATTTGAAAATCCCGACCAGTTATAAAACTGGATTTGAAAATCTCGACCAGTTATAAAACTGGATTTGAAAATCCCGACCAGTTATAGAAACTGGATTTGAAAATCCTGACCAGTTATAGAAACTGGATTTGAAAATCCCGACCAGTTATAAAATCTAGAATTGAAAATCCCGACTAGTTATAGAAACTGGATTTCAAAATCCCGACCAGTTATAGAAACTGCATTTGAAAATCCCGACCAGTTATAGAAAATTGATTTGAAAATCCCGACCAGTTATAACACTGAATTTGAAAATCCCGACCGGTTATAAAAACTGGATTTGAAAATCCCGACCAGTTATAGAAACTTGATTTGAAAATCCTGACCAGTTATAGAAACTGGATTTGAAAATCCCGACTAATTATAAAAACTGGATTTGAAAATCTCAACCAGTTATAAAACTCGATTTGAAAATCCCGACCGGTTATAAAAACTGGATTTGAAAATCCCGACCAGTTATAGAAACTTGATTTGAAAATCCTGACCAGTTTTAGAAACTGGATTTGAAAATCCGGACTAGTTATAAAAACTGGATTTGAAAATCCCAACCAGTTATAAAACTCGATTTGAAAATCCCGACCAGTTATAGAAACTGGATTTGAAAATCCTGATCAGTTATAACACTGGATTTGAAAATCCCGACCAATTATAAAACTAGATTTGAAAATCCGGACCTGTTATAAAAACTGGATTTGAAAATCCCGACCAGTTATAAATCTGGATTTGAAAATCCTAACCAGTTATAAAACTAGATTTAAAAATCCCGACCAGTTATAGAAACTGCATTTGAAAATCCTGACCAGTTATAAAACTCGATTTGAAAATCTCGACCAGTTATAAAAACTGGATTTGAAAATCCTGATCAGTTATAGAAACTGAATTTGAAAATCCTGACCAGTTATAAAAACTGGATTTGAAAATCCTGACCAGTTATAGAAACTGAATTTGAAAATCCGGACCAGTTATAAAAACTGGATTTGAAAATCCCGACCAGTTATAAAACTAGATTTGAAAATCCCGACGAGTTATAGAAACTGAATTTGAAAATCCTGATAAGTTATAACACTGGATTTGAAAATCCCGACCAATTATAAAACTAGATTTGAAAATCCCGACCAGTTATAGAAAATGGATTTAAAAATCCCGACCAGTTATAAATCTGTAATTGAAAATCCCGACCAGTTATAGAAACTGGATTTCAAAATCCCGACCAGTTATAGAAACTGAATTTGAAAATCCCGACCAGTTATAGAAACTGGATTTGAAAATCTCGACCTGTTATAACACTGAATTTGAAAATCCCGACCGGTTATAAAAACTGGATTTGAAAATCCCGACCAGTTATAGAAACTTGATTTGAAAATCCTGACCAGTTATAAAAACTGGATTTGAAAATCCCGACCAGTTATAAAAACTGGATTTGAAAATCCCGACCAATTATAAAACTGGATTTGAAAATCCCGACCAGTTATAGAAACTGGATTTGAAAATCCCGACCTGTTATAAAATCTGTTATTGAAAATCCCGACCAGTTATAGAAACTGGATTTCAAAATCCCGACCAGTTATAACACTGAATTTGAAAATCCCGACCGATTATAAAAACTGGATTTGAAAATCCCGACCAATTATAGAAACTTGATTTGAAAATCCTGACCAGTTATAGAAACTGAATTTGAAAATCCTGACCAGTTATAAAAACTGGATTTGAAAATCCTGACCAGTTATAGAAACTGAATTTGAAAATCCCGACCAGTTATAAAAACTGGATTTGAAAATCCCGACAAGTTATAAAACTGGATTTGAAAATCCCGACGAGTTATAGAAACTGAATTTGAAAATCCTGATCAGTTATAACACTGGATTTGAAAATCCCGACCAATTATAAAACTAGATTTGAAAATCCCGACCAGTTATAGAAAATGGATTTGAAAATCCCGACCAGTTATAAAATTGGATTTAAAAATCCCGACCAGCTATAGAAACTGGATTTGAAAATCCCGACTAGTTATAAAAACTGGATTTGAAAATCCCAACCAGTTATAGAAACTGGATTTCAAAATCCCGACCAGTTATAGAAACTGGAGTTGAAAATACCGACTAGTTATAACACTGAATTTGAAAAACCCGACCAGTTATAAAAACTGAATTTGAAAATCCCGACCAGTTATAGAAACTGGATTTGAAAATCCTGACCAGTTATAGAAACTGAATTTGAAAATCCCGACCAGTTATAAAAACTGGATTTGAAAATCCCGACCAGTTATAAAACTGAATTTGAAAATCCCGATGAGTTATAACACTGGATTTGAAAATCGCGACCAATTATAAAATTAGATTTGAAAATCCAGACCAGTTATAGAAAATGGATTTGAAAATCCCGACCACTTATAAAACTGGATTTGAAAATCCCGACGAGTTATAGAAACTGAATTTGAAAATTCTCATCAGTTATAACACTGGATTTGAAAATCCCGACCAATTATAAAACTAGATTTGAAAATCCCGACCAGTTATAGAAAATGGATTTGAAAATCCCGACCAGTTATAAAACTGGATTTGAAAATCTCGACCAGTTATAAAACTGGATTTGAAAATCCCGACCAGTTATAGAAACTGGATTTGAAAATCCTGACCAGTTATAGAAACTGGATTTGAAAATCCCGACCAGTTATAAAATCTAGAATTGAAAATCCCGACTAGTTATAGAAACTGGATTTCAAAATCCCGACCAGTTATAGAAACTGCATTTGAAAATCCCGACCAGTTATAGAAACTTGATTTGAAAATCCCGACCAGTTATAACACTGAATTTGAAAATCCCGACCGGTAATAAAAACTGGATTTGAAAATCCCGACCAGTTATAGAAACTTGATTTGAAAATCCTGACCAGTTATAGAAACTGGATTTGAAAATCCCGACTAATTATAAAAACTGGATTTGAAAATCTCAACCAGTTATAAAACTCGATTTGAAAATCCCGACCGGTTATAAAAACTGGATTTGAAAATCCCGACCAGTTATAGAAACTTGATTTGAAAATCCTGACTAGTTTTAGAAACTGGATTTGAAAATCCCGACTAGTTATAAAAACTGGATTTGAAAATCCCAACCAGTTATAAAACTCGATTTGAAAATCCCGACCAGTTATAGAAACTGGATTTGAAAATCCTGATCAGTTATAACACT
This sequence comes from Nuphar pumila, assembly GCF_984573655.1. NCBI lineage: Eukaryota > Viridiplantae > Streptophyta > Magnoliopsida > Nymphaeales > Nymphaeaceae > Nuphar > Nuphar pumila. The sequence goes on from NC_143258.1 coordinate 69,744,439, forward strand.
GGATTTGAAAATCCCGACCAATTATAAAACTAGATTTGAAAATCCGGACCTGTTATAGAAACTGGATTTGAAAATCCCGACCAGTTATAAATCTGGATTTGAAAATCCTAACCAGTTATAAAACTAGATTTAAAAATCCCGACCAGTTATAGAAACTGCATTTGAAAATCCTGACCAGTTATAAAACTGGATTTGAAAATCCCGACCAGTTATAGAAATTGGATTTGAAAATCCCGACCAGTTATGACACTAGATTTGGAAATCACGACCAGTTATAGAAACTCGATTTGAAAATCCTGACCAGTTATAAAAAGTGGATTTGAAAATCCGACCAGTTATAGAAACTGGATTTGAAAATCCCGAATAGTTGTAAAAACTGAATTTTGAAAATCCCGACCAGTTACTTAAACTGGATTTGAAAATCCTGACCAGTTATAAAAACTAGATTTGAAAATTCCGACCAGTTATAGAAATTGGATATGAAAATCCCGACCAGTTATAGAAACTGGATTTGAAAATCCCGACCAGTTATAAAAAGTAGATTTGAAAATCCCGACCAGTTATAAAACTGGATTTGAAAATCCCGACCAGTTATAGAAACTGGATTTGAAAATCCCGACCAGTTATAAAAACTGGATTTGAAAATTCCGACCAGTTATAAAAACTGGATTTCAAAATCCCGACCAGTTATAGAAACTGGATTTGAAAATCCCGACCAGTTATAGAAACTGGATTTGAAAATCCCGACCAGTTATAACACTGAATTTGAAAATCCCGACCAGTTATAAAAACTGGATTTGAAAATCCCGACCAGTTATAAAAACTGGATTTGAAAATCCTGACCAGTTATAGAAACTGAATTTGAAAATCCTGACCAGTTATAAAAACTGGATTTGAAAATCCTGACCAGTTATAGAAACTGAATTTGAAAATCCCGACCAGTTATAAAAACTGGATTTGAAAATCCCGACAAGTTATAAAACTGGATTTGAAAATCCCGACGAGTTATAGAAACTGAATTTGAAAATCCTGACCAGTTATAAAAAGTGGATTTGAAAATCCGACCAGTTATAGAAACTGGATTTGAAAATCCCGACCAGTTGTAAAAACTGAATTTTGAAAATCCCGACCAATTACAAAAACTGGATTTGAAAATCCCGACCAGTTATAAAAACTAGATTTGAAAATCCCGACCAGTTATAGAAATTGGATATGAAAATCCCGACCAGTTATAGAAACTGGATTTGAAAATCCCGACCAGTTATAAAAACTAGATTTGAAAATCCCGACCAGTTATAAAACTGGATTTGAAAATCCCGACCAGTTATAGAAACTGGATTTGAAAATCCCGACCAGTTATAAAAACAGGATTTGAAAACCCCGACCAGTTATAAAAACTGGATTTCAAAATCCCGACCAGTTATAGAAACTGGATTTGAAAATCCCGACCAGTTATAGAAACTGGATTTGAAAATCCCGACCAGTTATAACACTGATTTTGAAAATCCCGACCAGTTATAAAAACTGGATTTGAAAATCCCGACCAGTTATAAAAACTGGATTTGAAAATCCTGACCAGTTATAGAAACTGAATTTGAAAATCCTGACCAGTTATAAAAACTGGATTTGAAAATCCTGACCAGTTATAGAAACTGAATTTGAAAATCCCGACCAGTTATAAAAACTGGATTTGAAAATCCCGACAAGTTATAAAACTGGATTTGAAAATCCCGACGAGTTATAGAAACTGAATTTGAAAATCCTGATCAGTTATAACACTGGATTTGAAAATCCCGACCAATTATAAAACTAGATTTGAAAATCCCGACCAGTTATAGAAAATGGATTTGAAAATCCCGACCAGTTATAAAACTGGATTTAAAAATCCCGACCAGTTATAAAAACTGGATTTCAAAATCCCGACCAGTTATAGAAACTGGATTTGAAAATCCCGACCAGTTATAGAAACTGGATTTGAAAATCCCGACCAGTTATAACACTGAATTTGAAAATCCCGACCAGTTATAAAAACTGGATTTGAAAATCCCGACCAGTTATAAAAACTGGATTTGAAAATCCTGACCAGTTATAGAAACTGAATTTGAAAATCCTGACCAGTTATAAAAACTGGATTTGAAAATCCTGACCAGTTATAGAAACTGAATTTGAAAATCCCGACCAGTTATAAAAACTGGATTTGAAAATCCCGACAAGTTATAAAACTGGATTTGAAAATCCCGACGAGTTATAGAAACTGAATTTGAAAATCCTGACCAGTTATAAAAAGTGGATTTGAAAATCCGACCAGTTATAGAAACTGGATTTGAAAATCCCGACCAGTTGTAAAAACTGAATTTTGAAAATCCCGACCAATTACAAAAACTGGATTTGAAAATCCCGACCAGTTATAAAAACTAGATTTGAAAATCCCGACCAGTTATAGAAATTGGATATGAAAATCCCGACCAGTTATAGAAACTGGATTTGAAAATCCCGACCAGTTATAAAAACTAGATTTGAAAATCCCGACCAGTTATAAAACTGGATTTGAAAATCCCGACCAGTTATAGAAACTGGATTTGAAAATCCCGACCAGTTATAAAAACAGGATTTGAAAACCCCGACCAGTTATAAAAACTGGATTTCAAAATCCCGACCAGTTATAGAAACTGGATTTGAAAATCCCGACCAGTTATAGAAACTGGATTTGAAAATCCCGACCAGTTATAACACTGATTTTGAAAATCCCGACCAGTTATAAAAACTGGATTTGAAAATCCCGACCAGTTATAAAAACTGGATTTGAAAATCCTGACCAGTTATAGAAACTGAATTTGAAAATCCTGACCAGTTATAAAAACTGGATTTGAAAATCCTGACCAGTTATAGAAACTGAATTTGAAAATCCCGACCAGTTATAAAAACTGGATTTGAAAATCCCGACAAGTTATAAAACTGGATTTGAAAATCCCGACGAGTTATAGAAACTGAATTTGAAAATCCTGATCAGTTATAACACTGGATTTGAAAATCCCGACCAATTATAAAACTAGATTTGAAAATCCCGACCAGTTATAGAAAATGGATTTGAAAATCCCGACCAGTTATAAAACTGGATTTAAAAATCCCGACCAGATATAGAAACTGGATTTGAAAATCCCGACTAGTTATAAAAACTGGATTTGAAAATCCCAACCAGTTATAGAAACTGGATTTCAAAATCCCGACCAGTTATAGAAACTGGAGTTGAAAATCCCGACTAGTTATAACACTGAATTTGAAAAACCCGACCAGTTATAAAAACTGAATTTGAAAATCCCGACCAGTTATAGAAACTGGATTTGAAAATCCTGACCAGTTATAGAAACTGAATTTGAAAATCCCGACTAGTTATAAAAACTGGATTTGAAAATCCCGACCAGTTATAAAACTGAATTTGAAAATCCCGATGAGTTATAACACTGGATTTGAAAATCCCAACCAATTATAAAATTAGATTTGAAAATCCCGACCAGTTATAGAAAATGGATTTGAAAATCCCGACCAGTTATAAAACTGGATTTGAAAATCCCGACGAGTTATAGAAACTGAATTTGAAAATTCCGATCAGTTATAACACTGGATTTGAAAATCCCGACCAATTATAAAACTAGATTTGAAAATCCCGACCAGTTATAGAAAATGGATTTGAAAATCCCGACCAGTTATAAAACTGGATTTGAAAATCCCGACCAGTTATAAAACTGGATTTGAAAATCCCGAACAGTTATAGAAACTGGATTTGAAAATCCTGACCAGTTATAGAAACTGGATTTGAAAATCCCGACCCGTTATAAAATCTGCAATTGAAAATCTCGACCAGTTATAGAAACTGGATTTCAAAATCCCGACCAGTTATAGAAACTGCATTTGAAAATCCTGACCAGTTATAGAAACTTGATTTGAAAATCCAGACCAGTTATAACACTGAATTTGAAAATCCCGACCGGTTATAAAAATTGGATTTGAAAATCCCGACCAGTTATAGAAACTTGATTTGAAAATCCTGACCAGTTTTAGAAACTGGATTTCAAAATCCCGACTAGTTATAAAAACTGGATTTGAAAATCCCAACCAGTTATAAAACTCGATTTGAAAATCCCGACCGGTTATAAAAACTGGATTTGAAAATCCCGACCAGTTATAGAAACTTGATTTGAAAATCCTAACCAGTTATAGAAACTGGATTTGAAAATCCCGACTAGTTATAAAAACTGGATTTGAAAATCCCAACCAGTTATAAAACTCGATTTGAAAATCCCGACCAGTTATAGAAACTGGATTTGAAAATCCTGATCAGTTATAACACTGGATTTGAAAATCCCGACCAATTATAAAACTAGATTTGAAAATCCGGCCTGTTATAGAAACTGGATTTGAAAATCCCGACCAGTTATAAATCTGGATTTGAAAATCCCAACCAGTTATAAAACTGCATTTGAAAATCCTGACCAGTTATAAAACTGGATTTGAAAATCCCGACCAGTTATAGAAATTGGATTTGAAAATCCCGACCAGTTATGACACTAGATTTGGAAATCACGACCAGTTATAGAAACTGGATTTGAAAATCCTGACCAGTTATAGAAAGTGGATTTGAAAATCCGATCAGTTATAGAAACTGGATTTGAAAATCCCGACCAGTTGTAAAAACTGAATTTTGAAAATCCCGACCAGTTACAAAAACTGGATTTGAAAATCCCGACCAGTTATAAAAACTAGATTTGAAAATCCCGACCAGTTATAGAAATTGGATATGAAAATCCCGACCAGTTATAGAAACTGGATTTGAAAATCCCGACCAGTTATAAAAACTAGATTTGAAAATCCCGACCAGTTATAAAACTGGATTTGAAAATCCCGACCAGTTATAGAAACTGGATTTGAAAATCCCGACCAGTTATAAAAACTGGATTTGAAAATCCCGACCAGTTATAAAAACTGGATTTCAAAATCCCGACCAGTTATAGAAACTGGATTTGAAAATCCCGAACAGTTATAGAAACTGGATTTGAAAATCCCGACCAGTTATAACACTGAATTTGAAAATCCCGACCAGTTATAAAAACTGGATTTGAAAATCCCGACCAGTTATAAAAACTGTATTTGAAAATCCTGATCAGTTATAGAAACTGAATTTGAAAATCCTGACCAGTTATAAAAACTGGATTTGAAAATCCTGACCAGTTATAGAAACTGAATTTGAAAATCCGGACCAGTTATAAAAACTGGATTTGAAAATCCCGACCAGTTATAAAACTAGATTTGAAAATCCCGACGAGTTATAAAAACTGAATTTGAAAATCCTGATCAGTTATAACACTGGATTTGAAAATCCCGACCAATTATAAAACTAGATTTGAAAATCCCGACCAGTTATAGAAAATGGATTTAAAAATCCCGACCAGTTATAAATCTGTAATTGAAAATCCCGACCAGTTATAGAAACTGGATTTCAAAATCCCGACCAGTTATAGAAACTGAATTTGAAAATCCCGACCAGTTATAGAAACTGGATTTGAAAATCCCGACCTGTTATAACACTGAATTTGAAAATCTCGACCGGTTATAAAAACTGGATTTGAAAATCCCGACCAGTTATAGAAACTTGATTTGAAAATCCTGACCAGTTATAAAAACTGGATTTGAAAATCCCGACCAATTATAAAAACTGGATTTGAAAATCCCGACCAATTATAAAACTGGATTTGAAAATCCCGACCAGTTATAGAAACTGGATTTGAAAATCCCGACCAGTTATAAAATCTGTTATTGAAAATCCCGACCAGTTATAGAAACTGGATTTCAAAATCCCGACCAGTTATAACACTGAATTTGAAAATCCCGACCGGTTATAAAAACTGGATTTGAAAATCCCGACCAGTTATAGAAACTTGATTTGAAAATCCTGACCAGTTATAGAAACTGGATTTGAAAATCCCGACCAGTTATAAAACTGGATTTGAAAATCCCGACCAGTTATAGAAACTGGATTTGAAAATCCTGATCAGTTATAACACTGGATTTGAAAATCCCGACCAATTATAAAACTAGATTTGAAAATCCGGACCTGTTATAGAAACTGTATTTGAAAATCCCGACCAGTTATAAATCTAGATTTGAAAATCCCAACCAGTTATAAAACTAGATTTTAAAATCCCGACCAGTTATAGAAACTGGATTTGAAAATCTTGACCAGTTATAGAAACTGGATTTGAAAATATCGACCAGTTATAGAAACTGGATTTGAAAATCCCGACCAGATATAGAAACTGGATTTGAAAATCCCGACTAGTTATAAAACTGGATTTGAAAATCCCGACGAGTTATAGAAACTGAATTTGAAAATCCTGATCAGTTATAACACTGGATTTGAAAATCCCGACCAATTATAAAACTAGATTTGAAAATCCCGACCAGTTATAGAAATTGGATTTGAAAATCCCGACCAGTTATAACACTGAATTTGAAAGTCCCGACCGGTTATAAAAACTGGATTTGAAAATCCCGACCAGTTATAGAAACTTGATTTGAAAATCCTAACCAGTTATAAAAACTGGATTTGAAAATCCCGACCAGTTATAAAAACTGGATTTGAAAATCTCGACCAGTTATAAAACTGGATTTGAAAATCCCGACCAGTTATAGAAACTGGATTTGAAAATCCCGACCAGTTATAAAATCTGGAATTGAAAATCCCGACCAGTTATAGAAACTGGATTTCAAAATCCCGACCAGTTATAACACTGAATTTGAAAATCCCGACCGGTTATAAAAACTGGATTTGAAAATCCCGACTAGTTATAAAAACTTGATTTAAAAATCCTGACCAGTTATAGAAACTGGATTTGAAAATCCCGACCAGTTATAGAAACTCGAATTGAAAATCCTGATCAGTTATAACACTGGATTTGAAAATCCCGACCAATTATAAAACTAGATTTGAAAATCCGGACCTGTTATAGAAACTGGATTTGAAAATCCCGACCAGTTATAAATCTGGATTTGAAAATCCCAACCAGTTATAAAACTATATTTAAAAATCCCGACCTATTATAGAAACTGCATTTGAAAAATCCCGACCAGTTATAAAAACTAGATTTGAAAATCCCAACCAGTTATAGAAACTGGATTTGAAAATCCTGACCAGTTATAGAAACTGGATTTGAAAATCCCGACCAGTTATAGAAACTGAATTTGAGAATCCTGACCAGTTGTAAAACTGGATTTGAAAATCCCGACCAGTTATAGAAATTGGATTTGAAAATCCCGACCAGTTATGACACTAGATTTGGAAATCACGACCAGTTATAGAAACTGGATTTGAAAATGCTGACCAGTTATAAAACTGGATTTGAAAATCCCGACCAGTTATAGAAACTGGATTTGAAAATCCCGACTAGTTATAGAAACTGGATTTGAAAATCCCGACTAGTTATAAAAACTGGATTTGAGAATCCCAACCAGTTATAGAAACTGGATTTCAAAATCCCGACCAGTTATAAAAACTGGAGTTGAAAATCCCGACCAGTTATAACACTGAATTTGAAAATCCCAACCAGTTATAAAAACTGAATTTGAAAATCCCGACCAGTTATAGAAACTGTATTTGAAAATCCTGACCAGTTATAGAAACTATATTTGAAAATCCGGACCTGTTATAGAAACTGGATTTGAAAATCCCGACCAGTTATAAATCTGGATTTGAAAATCCCAACCAGTTATAAAACTATATTTAAAAATCCCGACCTATTATATAAACTGCATTTGAAAAATCCCGACCAGTTATAAAAACTAGATTTGAAAATCCCAACCAGTTATAGAAACTGGATTTGAAAATCCTGACCAGTTATAGAAACTGGATTTGAAAATCCCGACCAGTTATAGAAACTGAATTTGAGAATCCTGACCAGTTATAAAACTGGATTTGAAAATCCCGACCAGTTATAGAAATTGGATTTGAAAATCCCGACCAGTTATGACACTAGATTTGGAAATCACGACCAGTTATAGAAACTGGATTTGAAAATCCTGACCAGTTATAAAACTGGATTTGAAAATCCCGACCAGTTATAGAAACTGGATTTGAAAATCCCGACTAGTTATAGAAACTGGATTTGAAAATCCCGACCAGTTATAAATCTGGATTTGAAAATCCCAACCAGTTATAAAACTATATTTAAAAATCCCGACCTATTATAGAAACTGCATTTGAAAAATCCCGACCAGTTATAAAAACTAGATTTGAAAATCCCAACCAGTTATAGAAACTGGATTTGAAAATCCTGACCAGTTATAGAAACTGGATTTGAAAATCCCGACCAGTTATAGAAACTGAATTTGAGAATCCTGACCAGTTATAAAACTGGATTTGAAAATCCCGACCAGTTATAGAAATTGGATTTGAAAATCCCGACCAGTTATGACACTAGATTTGGAAATCACGACCAGTTATAGAAACTGGATTTGAAAATCCTGACCAGTTATAAAACTGGATTTGAAAATCCCGACCAGTTATAGAAACTGGATTTTAAAATCCCGACTAGTTATAGAAACTGGATTTGAAAATCCCGACTAGTTATAAAAACTGGATTTGAGAATCCCAACCAGTTATAGAAACTGGATTTCAAAATCCCGACCAGTTATAAAAACTGGAGTTGAAAATCCCGACCAGTTATAACACTGAATTTGAAAATCCCGACCAGTTATAAAAACTGAATTTGAAAATCCCGACCAGTTATAGAAACTGTATTTGAAAATCCTGACCAGTTATAGAAACTGAATTTTAAAATCCCGACCAGTTATAAAAACTGGATTTGAAAATCCCGACCTGTTATAAAACTGGATTTGAAGATCCCGACGAGTTATAGAAACTGAATTTGAAAATCCTGATGAGTTATAACACTGGATTTGAAAATCCCGACCAATTCTAAAACTAGATTTGAAAATCCCGACCAGTTATAGAAAATAGATTTGAAAATCCCGACCAGTTATAAAACTGGATTTGAAAATCCCGACCAGTTATAAAACTGGATTTAAAAATCCCGACCAGTTATAGAAACTGGATTTGAAAATCCCGACCAGTTATAAAACTGGATTGGACAATCCCGACTAGTTATAAAACTGGATTTGAAAATCCCGACCAGTTATAGAAACTGGATTTAAAAATTTCGACCAGTTATGACACTAGATTTGAAAATCCCGACCTGTTATAGATACTTGATTTGAAAATCCCGACCAGTTATAAAAACTGGAGTTGAAAATCCCGACCAGTTATAAAAACTAGATTTGAAAATCCCGACTAGTTATAAAAATTGGATTTGAAAATCCCGACCAGTTATAAAACTGGATTTGAAAATCCCGACCAGTTATAGAAACTGGATTAGAAAATTCTGATCAGTTATAACACTGGATTTGAAAATCCCAACCAATTATAAAACTAGTTTTGAAAATCCGGACCTGTTATAGAAACTGGATTTGAAAATCCCGACCTGTTATAAATCTGGATTTGAAAATCCCAACCAGTTATAAAACTAGATTTAAAAATCCCGACCAGTTATAGAAACTGCATTTGAAAATCCTGACCAGTTATAAAACTCGATTTGAAAATCTCGACCAGTTATAGAAATTGGATTTGAAAATCCCGACCAGTTATGACACTAGATTTGGAAATCACGACCAGTTATAGAAACTGGATTTGAAAATCCCGACCAGTTATAGAAACTGGATTTGAAAATCCCGACCATTTATAGAAACTGGATTTGAAAATCCCGACCAGTTGTAAAAACTGAATTTTGAAAATCCCGACCAGTTATAAAAACTAGATTTGAAAATCCCGACCAGTTATAGAATCTGGATTTGAAAATCCCGACCAGTTATAGAAACTAGATTTGAAAATCCCGACCAGTTATAAAACTGGATTTGAAAATCCCGACCAGTTATAGAAACTGGATTTGAAAATCCCAACCAGTTATAGAAACTGGATTTCAAAATCCCGACCAGTTATAGAAACTGGAGTTGAAAATCCCGACCAGTTATAACACTGAATTTGAAAATCCCGACCAGTTATAAAACTGGATTTGAAAATCCCGACGAGTTATAGAAACTGAATTTGAAAATCCCGACTAGTTATAAAAACTGGATTTGAAAATCCAGACCAGTTATAGAAACTGGATTTCAAAATCCCGACCAGTTATAGAAACTGGATTTGAAAATCCCGACCAGTTATAGATACTTGATTTGAAAATCCTGACCAGTTATAGAAACTGGATTTGAAAATCTCGACCAGTTATAGAAACTGGATTTGAAAATCCCGACCAGTTATAGAAATTAGATTTGAAAATCCTGACGAGTTATAAAAACTGGATTTGAAAATCCCGACCAGTTATATAAACTAGATTTAAAAATCCCGACCAGTTATCGAAACTGGATTTGAAAATCCCGACCAGTTATAGATACTTGATTTGAAAATCCCGAACAGTTATAAAAACTGGAGTTGAAAATCCCGACCAGTTATAGAAACTGGATTTGAAAATCCTGACCAGTTATAGAAACTGGATTTGAAAATCTCGACCAGTTATAGAAACTGGATTTGAAAATCCCGACCAGTTATAGAAATTAGATTTGAAAATCCTGACGAGTTATAAAAACTGGATTTGAAAATCCCAACCAGTTATATAAACTAGATTTGAAAATCCCGACCAGTTATCGAAACTGGATTTGAAAATCCCGACCAGTTATAGAAACTGGAGTTGAAAATCCCGACCAGTTATAAAACTGAATTTAAAAATCCCGACCAGTTATAAAAACTGAATTTGAAAATCCCGACCAGTTATAGAAACTGGATTTGAAAATACTGACCAGTTATAGAAACTGGATTTGAAAATCCCGACCAGTTATAAAAACTAGATTTGAAAATCCCGACCAGTTATAGAAACTGGATTTGAAAATCCCGACCAGTTATAGAAACTGGATTTGAAAATATCGACCAATTATAGAAACTAGATTTGAAAATCCCGACCAGTTATAAAACTGGATTTGAAAATCTCGACCAGTTATAGAAACTGGATTTGAAAATCCCGACCAGTTATAAAAACTGGATTTAAAAATCCCAACCAGTTATAGAAACTGGATTTCAAAATCCCGACCAGTTATAGAAACTGGAGTTGAAAATCCCGACCAGTTATAACACTGAATTTGAAAATCCCGACCAGTTATAAAACTGGATTTGAAAATCCCGACGAGTTATAGAAACTGAATTTGAAAATCCTGAAAAGTTATAACACTGGATTTGAAAATACTGACCAGTTATAGAAACTGGATTTGAAAATCCCGACCAGTTATAAAAACTAGATTTGAAAATCCCGACCAGTTATAGAAACTGGATTTCAAAATCCCGACCAGTTATAGAAACTGGAGTTGAAAATCCCGACCAGTTATAACACTGAAATTTAAAATCCCGACCAGTTATAAAACTGAATTTAAAAATCCCGACCAGTTATAAAAACTGAATTTGAAAATCCCGACCAGTTATAGAAACTGGATTTGAAAATACTGACCAGTTACAGAAACTGGATTTGAAAATCCCGACCAGTTATAAAAACTAGATTTGAAAATCCCGACCAGTTATAGAAACTGGATTTGAAAATCCGGACCAGTTATAGAAACTGGATTTGAAAATATCGACCAATTATAGAAACTAGATTTGAAAATCCCGACCAGTTATAAAACTGGATTTGAAAATCTCGACCAGTTATAGAAACTGGATTTGAAAATCCCGACCAGTTATAAAAACTGGATTTGAAAATCCCAACCAGTTATAGAAACTGGATTTCAAAATCCCGACAAGTTATAGAAACTGGAGTTGAAAATCCCGACCAGTTATAACACTGAATTTGAAAATCCCGACCAGTTATGACACTAGATTTGAAAATCCCGACCTGTTATAGATACTTGATTTGAAAATCCCGAACAGTTATAAAAACTGGAGTTGAAAATCCCGACCAGTTATAGAAACTGGATTTGAAAATCCTGACCAGTTATAGAAACTGGATTTGAAAATCTCGACCAGTTATAGAAACTGGATTTGAAAATCCAGACCAGTTATAGAAACTGGATTTGAAAATCCCGACCAGTTATAAAATCTGGAATTGAAAATCTCGACCAGTTATAGAAACTGGATTTCAATATCCCGACCAGTTATAGAAACTGAATTTGAAAATCCCGACCAGGTATAGAAACTGGATTTGAAAATCCCGACCAGTTATAACACTGAATTTGAAAATCCCGACCGGTTATAAAAACTGGATTTGAAAATCCCGACGAGTTATAGAAACTTGATTTGAAAATCCTGACCAGTTATAGAAACTGAATTTGAAAATCCTGACCAGTTATAAAAACTGGATTTGAAAATCCTGACCAGTTATAGAAACTGAATTTGAAAATCCCGACCAGTTATAAAAACTGGATTTGAAAATCCCGACAAGTTATAAAACTGGATTTGAAAATCATGACGGGTTATAGAAACTGAATTTCAAAATCGTGATCAGTTATAACACTGGATTTGAAAATCATGACCAATTATAAAACTAGATTTGAAAATCCCGACCAGTTATAGAAAATGGATTTAAAAATCCCGACCAGTTATAAATCTGTAATTGAAAATCCCGACCAGTTATAGAAACTGGATTTCAAAATCCCGACCAGTTATAGAAACTGAATTTGAAAATCCCGACCAGTTATAGAAACTGGATTTGAAAATCCCGACCTGTTATAACACTGAATTTGAAAATCCCGACCGGTTATAAAAACTGGATTTGAAAATCCCGACCAGTTAAAAAACTGGATTTGAAAATCCCGACCAGTTATAAAACTGGATTTAAAAATCCCGACCAGTTATAGAAATTAGATTTGAAAATCCTGACGAGTTATAAAAACTGGATTTGAAAATCCCGACCAGTTATAAAAACTAGATTTGAAAATCCCGACCAGTTATCGAAACTGGATTTGAAAATCCCGACCAGTTATAGAAACTGGATTTGAAAATATCGACCACTTTTAGAAACTAGATTTGAAAATCCCGACCAGTTATAAAACTGGATTTGAAAATCCCGACCAGTTATAGAAACTGGATTTAAAAATCCTGACTAGTTATAAAAACTGGATTTGAAAATCCCAACCAGTTATAGAAACTGGATTTCAAAATCCCGACCAGTTATAGAAACTGGAGTTGAAAATCCCGACCAGTTATAAAACTGAATTTAAAAATCCCGACCAGTTATAAAAACTGAATTTGAAAATCCCGACCAGTTATAGAAACTGGATTTGAAAATACTGACCAGTTATAGAAACTGAATTTGAAAATTCCGACGAGTTATAAAACTGGATTTGAAAATCCCGACTAGTTATAAAACTGGATTTGAAAATCCCGACGAGTTATAGAAACTGAATTTGAAAATCCTGATCAGTTATAACACTGGATTTGAAAATCCTGACCAATTATAAAACTAGATTTGAAAATCCCGACCAGTTATAGAAAATAGATTTAAAAATCCCGACCAGTTATAAATCTGTAATTGAAAATCCCGACCAGTTATAGAAACTGGATTTCAAAATCCCGACCAGTTATAGAAACTGAATTTGAAAATCCCGACCAGTTATAGAAACTGGATTTGAAAATCCCGACCTGTTATAACACTGAATTTGAAAATCCCGACCGGTTATAAAAACTGGATTTGAAAATCCCGACCAGTTATAAAACTGGATTTGAAAATCCCGACCAGTTATAAAACTGGATTTAAAAATCCCGACCAGTTATAGAAACTGGATTTGAAAATCCTAACCAGTTATAAAACTGGATTTGAAAATCCCGACAAGTTATAGAAACTGGATTTAAAAATTTCGACCAGTTATGACACTAGATTTGAAAATCCCGACCTGTTATAGATACTTGATTTGAAAATCCCGACCAGTTATAAAAACTGGAGTTGAAAATCCCGACCAGTTATAGAAACTGGATTTGAAAATCCCGACCAGTTATAAAAATTGGATTTGAAAATCCCGACCAGTTATAAAACTGGATTTGAATATCCCGACCAGTTATAGAAACTGGATTAGAAAATTCTGATCAGTTATAACACTGGATTTGAAAATCCCAACCAATTATAAAACTAGTTTTGAAACTCCGGACCTGTTATAGAAACTGGATTTGAAAATCCCGACCAGTTATAAATCTGGATTTGAAAATCCCGACCAGTTATAAAACTGGATTTAAAAATCCCGACCAGTTATAGAAACTGGATTTGAAAATCCTGACCAGTTATAAAACTGGATTTGAAAATCCCGACCAGTTATAGAAACTGGATTTGAAAATCCTGACCAGTTATAAAACTGGATTTGAAAATCCCGACCAGTTATAGAAACTGGATTTAAAAATTTCGACCAGTTATGACACTAGATTTGAAAATCCCGACCTGTTATAGATACTTGATTTGAAAATCCCGACCAGTTATAAAAATTGGAGTTGAAAATCCCGACCAGTTATAGAAACTGGATTTGAAAATCCCGACCAGTTATAAAAATTGGATTTGAAAATCCCGACCAGTTTTAAAACTGGATTTGAAAATCCCGACCAGTTATAGAAACTGGATTAGAAAATTCTGATCAGTTATAACACTGGATTTGAAAATCCCAACCAATTATAAAACTAGTTTTGAAAATCCGGACCTGTTATAGAAACTGGATTTGAAAATCCCGACCAGTTATAAATCTGGATTTGAAAATCCCAACCAGTTATAAAACTAGATTTAAAAATCCCGACCAGTTATAGAAACTGCATTTGAAAATCCTGACCAGTTATAAAACTGTATTTGAAAATCCCGACCAGTTATAGAAATTGGATTTGAAAATCCCGACCAGTTATGACACTACATTTGGAAATCACGACCAGTTATAGAAACTGGATTTGAAAATCTCGACCAGTTATAGAAACTGGATTTGAAAATCCCGACCAGTTATAGAAACTGGATTTGAAAATCCCGACCAGTTGTAAAAACTGAATTTTGAAAATCCAGACCAGTTACAAAAACTGGATTTGAAAATCCCGACCAGTTATATAAACTAGATTTGAAAATCCCGACCAGTTATAGAAACTGGATTTGAAAATCCCGACTAGTTATAGAAACTGGATTTGAAAATCCCGACCAGTTATAGAAACTAGATTTGAAAATCCCGACCAGTTATAAAACTGGATTTGAAAATCCCGACCAGTTATAGAAACTGAATTTGAAAATCTTGACCAGTTATAAAAACTGTATTTGAAAATCCCGACCAGTTATAGAAACTGGATTTCAAAATCCCGACCAGTTATAGAAACTGGATTTGAAAATCCCGACCAGTTATAGAAACTGGATTTGAAAATCCCGACCAGTTATAACACTGAATTTGAAAATCCCGACCAGTTATAAAAACTGGATTTGAAAATCCCGACCAGTTATATAAACTGGATTTGAAAATCCTGACCAGTTATAGAAACTGAATTTGAAAATCCCGACCAGTTATAAAACTGGATTTGAAAATCCCGACGAGTTATAAAAACTGAATTTGAAAATCCTGATAAGTTATAACACTGGATTTGAAAATCCCGACCAATTATAAAAATTGATTTGAAAATCAAGACCAATTATAGAAAATGGATTTGAAAATCCTGACCAGTTATAAAACCGGATTTGAAAATCCCGACCAGTTATAGAAACTGGATTTGAAAATCTTGACCAGTTATAAAACTGGATTTGAAAATCCCGACCAGTTATAGAAACTGGATTTAAAAATTCTGACCAGTTATGACACTAGATTTGAAAATCCCGACCTGTTATAAATACTTGATTTCAAAATCCCGAACATTTATAAAAACTGGAGTTGAAAATCCCGACCAGTTATAGAAACTGGATTTGAAAATCCTGACCAGTTATAGAAACTGGATTTGAAAATCTCGACCAGTTATAGAAACTGGATTTGAAAATCCAGACCAGTTATAGAAACTGGATTTGAAAATTCCGACCAGTTATAAAATCTGGAATTGAAAATCCCGACCAGTTATAGAAACTGGATTTCAAAATCCCGACCAGTTGTAGAAACTGAATTTGAAAATCCCGACCAGTTATAGAAACTGGATTTGAAAATCCCGACCAGTTATAACACTGAATTTGAAAATCCCGACTGGTTATAAAAACTGGATTTGAAAATCCCGACGAGTTATAGAAACTTGATTTGAAAATCCTGACCAGTTATAGAAACTGGATTTGAAAATCCCGACCAGTTATAAAAACTGGATTTGAAAAGACCGACCAATTATAAAACTGGATTTGAAAAGACCGACCAATTATAAAATTTGGAATTGAAAATCCCGATCAGTTATAGAAACTGGATTTCAAAATCCCGACCAGTTATAACACTGAATTTGAAAATCCCGACCGGTTATAAAAACTGGAATTGAAAATCCCGACCAGTTATAGAAACTTGATTTGAAAATCCTGACCAGTTATAGAAACTGGATTTGAAAATCCCGACCAGTTATAGAAACTGGATTTGAAAATCCTGATCAGTTATAACACTGGATTTTAAAATCCTGACCAATTATAAAACTAGATTTGAAAATCCGGACCTATTATAGAAACTGGATTTGAAAATCCCGACCAGTTATAAATCTGGATTTGAAAATCCCAACCAGTTATAAAACTAGATTTTAAAATCCCGACCAGTTATAGAAACTGAATTTGAAAATCTTGACCAGTTATAGAAACTGGATTTTAAAATCCCGACCAGTTATAGAAACTGAATTTGAAAATCTTGACCAGTTATAGAAACTGGATTTGAAAATCCCGACCAGTTATAAAAACTAGATTTGAAAATTCCAACCAGTTATAGAAACTGGATTTGAAAATCCTGACCAGTTATAGAAACTGGATTTGAAAATATCGACCAGTTATAGAAACTGGATTTAAAAATTCCGACCAGTTATAAAACTGTATTTGAAAATCCCGACCAGTTATAGAAACTGGATTTGAAAATCCTGACCAGTTATAGAAACTGCATTTGAAAATCCTGACCAGTTATAAAACTGGATTTGAAAATCCCGACCAGTTATAGAAATTGGATTTGAAAATCCCGACCAGTTATGACACTAGATTTGGAAATCACGACCAGTTATAGAAACTGGATTTGAAAATCCCGACCAGTTATAAAACTGGATTTGAAAATCCCGACCAGTTATAGAAACTGGATTTGAAAATCCCGACTAGTTATAAAAACTGGATTTGAAAATCCCAACCAGTTATAGAAACTGGATTTCAAAATCCCGACTAGTTATAAAAACTGGAGTTGAAAATCCCGACCAGTTATAACACTGAATTTGAAAATCTCGACCAGTTATAAAAACTGAATTTGAAAATCCCGACCAGTTATAGAAACTGGATTTGAAAATCCTGACCAGTTATAGAAACTGATATTGAAATCCCGACCAGTTATAAAAACTGGATTTGAAAATCCCGACCAGTTATAAAACTGGATTTGAAAATCTCGACGAGTTATAGAAACTGAATTTGAAAATCCTGATGAGTTATAACACTGGATTTGAAAATCCCGACCAATTATAAAATTAGATTTGAAAATCGCGACCAGTTATAGAAAATGGATTTGAAAATTCCGACCAGTTATAAAACTGGATATGAAAATCCCGACCAGTTATAAAACTAGATTTGAAAATCCCGACTTGTTATAGATACTTGATTTGAAAATCCCGACCAGTTATAAAAACTGGAGTTGAAAATCCCGACCAGTTATAGAAACTGGATTTGAAAATCCCGACCAGTTATAGAAACTGGATTTGAAAATCCGGACCAGTTATAAAAACTGGATTTGAAAATCCCGACCAGTTATAAAACTAGATTTGAAAATCCCGACGAGTTATAGAAACTGGATTTGAAAATGCTGACCAATTCTAAAACTAGATTTGAAAATCCGGACCTGTTATAGAAACTGGATTTGAGAATCCCGACCAGTTATAAATCTGGATTTGAAAATCCCAACCAGTTATAAAACTAGATTTAAAAATCCCGACCTATTATAGAAACTGCATTTGAAAATCCGGACCAGTTATAAAAACTAGATTTGAAAATCCCAACCAGTTATAGAAACTGGATTTGAAAATCCTGACCAGTTATAGAAACTGGATTTGAAAATCCCGACCAGTTATAGAAACTGAATTTGAGAATCCTGACCAGTTATAAAACTGGATTTGAAAATCCCGACCAGTTATAGAAATTGGATTTGAAAATCCCGACCAGTTATGACACTAGATTTGGAAATCACGACCAGTTATAGAAACTGGATTTGAAAATCCTGACCAGTTATAAAACTGGATTTGAAAATCCCGACCAGTTATAGAAACTGGATTTGAAAATCCCGACTAGTTATAGAAACTGGATTT
Organism: Nuphar pumila; assembly: GCF_984573655.1. Lineage (NCBI taxonomy): Eukaryota > Viridiplantae > Streptophyta > Magnoliopsida > Nymphaeales > Nymphaeaceae > Nuphar > Nuphar pumila. The sequence continues at coordinate 69,762,962 of NC_143258.1, forward strand.
GAAAATCCCGACTAGTTATAAAAACTGGATTTGAGAATCCCAACCAGTTATAGAAACTGGATTTCAAAATCCCGACCAGTTATAAAAACTGGAGTTGAAAATCCCGACCAGTTATAACACTGAATTTGAAAATCCCGACCAGTTATAAAAACTGAATTTGAAAATCCCGACCAGTTATAGAAACTGTATTTGAAAATCCTGACCAGTTATAGAAACTGAATTTTAAAATCCCGACCAGTTATAAAAACTGGATTTGAAAATCCCGACCTGTTATAAAACTGGATTTGAAGATCCCGACGAGTTATAGAAACTGAATTTGAAAATCCTGATGAGTTATAACACTGGATTTGAAAATCCCGACCAATTCTAAAACTAGATTTGAAAATCCCGACCAGTTATAGAAAATAGATTTGAAAATCCCGACCAGTTATAAAACTGGATTTGAAAATCCCGACCAGTTATAAAACTGGATTTAAAAATCCCGACCAGTTATAGAAACTGGATTTGAAAATCCCGACCAGTTATAAAACTGGATTGGACAATCCCGACTAGTTATAAAACTGGATTTGAAAATCCCGACCAGTTATAGAAACTGGATTTAAAAATTTCGACCAGTTATGACACTAGATTTGAAAATCCCGACCTGTTATAGATACTTGATTTGAAAATCCCGACCAGTTATAAAAACTGGAGTTGAAAATCCCGACCAGTTATAAAAACTAGATTTGAAAATCCCGACTAGTTATAAAAATTGGATTTGAAAATCCCGACCAGTTATAAAACTGGATTTGAAAATCCCTACCAGTTATAGAAACTGGATTAGAAAATTCTGATCAGTTATAACACTGGATTTGAAAATCCCAACCAATTATAAAACTAGTTTTGAAAATCCGGACCTGTTATAGAAACTGGATTTGAAAATCCCGACCAGTTATAAATCTGGATTTGAAAATCCCAACCAGTTATAAAACTAGATTTAAAAATCCCGACCAGTTATAGAAACTGCATTTGAAAATCCTGACCAGTTATAAAACTCGATTTGAAAATCTCGACCAGTTATAGAAATTGGATTTGAAAATCCCGACCAGTTATGACACTAGATTTGGAAATCACGACCAGTTATAGAAACTGGATTTGAAAATCCCGACCAGTTATAGAAACTGGATTTGAAAATCCCGACCAGTTATAGAAACTGGATTTGAAAATCCCGACCAGTTGTAAAAACTGAATTTTGAAAATCCCGACCAGTTATAAAAACTAGATTTGAAAATCCCGACCAGTTATAGAAACTGGATTTGAAAATCCCGACCAGTTATAGAAACTAGATTTGAAAATCCCGACCAGTTATAAAACTGGATTTGAAAATCCCGACCAGTTATAGAAACTGGATTTGAAAATCTTAACCAGTTATAAAAACTGGATTTGAAAATCCCGACCAGTTATAGAAACTGGATTTCAAAATCCCGACCAGTTATAGAAACTGGATTTGAAAATCCCGACCAGTTATAGATACTTGATTTGAAAATCCTGACCAGTTATAGAAACTGGATTTGAAAATCTCGACCAGTTATAGAAACTGGATTTGAAAATCCCGACCAGTTATAGAAATTAGATTTGAAAATCCTGACGAGTTATAAAAACTGGATTTGAAAATCCCGACCAGTTATATAAACTAGATTTAAAAATCCCGACCAGTTATCGAAACTGGATTTGAAAATCCCGACCAGTTATAGATACTTGATTTGAAAATCCCGAACAGTTATAAAAACTGGAGTTGAAAATCCCGACCAGTTATAGAAACTGGATTTGAAAATCCTGACCAGTTATAGAAACTGGATTTGAAAATCTCGACCAGTTATAGAAACTGGATTTGAAAATCCCGACCAGTTATAGAAATTAGATTTGAAAATCCTGACGAGTTATAAAAACTGGATTTGAAAATCCCAACCAGTTATATAAACTAGATTTGAAAATCCCGACCAGTTATCGAAACTGGATTTGAAAATCCCGACCAGTTATAGAAACTGGAGTTGAAAATCCCGACCAGTTATAAAACTGAATTTAAAAATCCCGACCAGTTATAAAAACTGAATTTGAAAATCCCGACCAGTTATAGAAACTGGATTTGAAAATACTGACCAGTTATAGAAACTGGATTTGAAAATCCCGACCAGTTATAAAAACTAGATTTGAAAATCCCGACCAGTTATAGAAACTGGATTTGAAAATCCCGACCAGTTATAGAAACTGGATTTGAAAATATCGACCAATTATAGAAACTAGATTTGAAAATCCCGACCAGTTATAAAACTGGATTTGAAAATCTCGACCAGTTATAGAAACTGGATTTGAAAATCCCGACCAGTTATAAAAACTGGATTTGAAAATCCCAACCAGTTATAGAAACTGGATTTCAAAATCCCGACCAGTTATAGAAACTGGAGTTGAAAATCCCGACCAGTTATAACACTGAATTTGAAAATCCCGACCAGTTATAAAACTGGATTTGAAAATCCCGACGAGTTATAGAAACTGAATTTGAAAATCCTGAAAAGTTATAACACTGGATTTGAAAATACTGACCAGTTATAGAAACTGGATTTGAAAATCCCGACCAGTTATAAAAACTAGATTTGAAAATCCCGACCAGTTATAGAAACTGGATTTCAAAATCCCGACCAGTTATAGAAACTGGAGTTGAAAATCCCGACCAGTTATAACACTGAAATTTAAAATCCCGACCAGTTATAAAACTGAATTTAAAAATCCCGACCAGTTATAAAAACTGAATTTGAAAATCCCGACCAGTTATAGAAACTGGATTTGAAAATACTGACCAGTTACAGAAACTGGATTTGAAAATCCCGACCAGTTATAAAAACTAGATTTGAAAATCCCGACCAGTTATAGAAACTGGATTTGAAAATCCCGACCAGTTATAGAAACTGGATTTGAAAATATCGACCAATTATAGAAACTAGATTTGAAAATCCCGACCAGTTATAAAACTGGATTTGAAAATCTCGACCAGTTATAGAAACTGGATTTGAAAATCCCGACCAGTTATAAAAACTGGATTTGAAAATCCCAACCAGTTATAGAAACTGGATTTCAAAATCCCGACAAGTTATAGAAACTGGAGTTGAAAATCCCGACCAGTTATAACACTGAATTTGAAAATCCCGACCAGTTATAAAACTGGATTTGAAAATCCCGACGAGTTATAGAAACTGAATTTGAAAATCCTGATAAGTTATAACACTGGATTTGAAAATCCCGACCAATTATAAAACTAGATTTGAAAATCCAGACCAGTTATAGAAAATGGATTTGAAAATCCCGACCAGTTATAAAACCGGATTTGAAAATCCCGACCAGTTATAGAAACTGGATTTGAAAATCTTGACCAGTTATAAAACTGGATTTGAAAATCCCGACCAGTTATAGAAATTGGATTTAAAAATTCTGACCAGTTATGACACTAGATTTGAAAATCCCGACCTGTTATAGATACTTGATTTGAAAATCCCGAACAGTTATAAAAACTGGAGTTGAAAATCCCGACCAGTTATAGAAACTGGATTTGAAAATCCTGACCAGTTATAGAAACTGGATTTGAAAATCTCGACCAGTTATAGAAACTGGATTTGAAAATCCAGACCAGTTATAGAAACTGGATTTGAAAATCCCGACCAGTTATAAAATCTGGAATTGAAAATCTCGACCAGTTATAGAAACTGGATTTCAATATCCCGACCAGTTATAGAAACTGAATTTGAAAATCCCGACCAGGTATAGAAACTGGATTTGAAAATCCCGACCAGTTATAACACTGAATTTGAAAATCCCGATCGGTTATAAAAACTGGATTTGAAAATCCCGACGAGTTATAGAAACTTGATTTGAAAATCCTGACCAGTTATAGAAACTGAATTTGAAAATCCTGACCAGTTATAAAAACTGGATTTGAAAATCCTGACCAGTTATAGAAACTGAATTTGAAAATCCCGACCAGTTATAAAAACTGGATTTGAAAATCCCGACAAGTTATAAAACTGGATTTGAAAATCATGACGAGTTATAGAAACTGAATTTCAAAATCGTGATCAGTTATAACACTGGATTTGAAAATCCCGACCAATTATAAAACTAGATTTGAAAATCCCGACCAGTTATAGAAAATGGATTTAAAAATCCCGACCAGTTATAAATCTGTAATTGAAAATCCCGACCAGTTATAGAAACTGGATTTCAAAATCCCGACCAGTTATAGAAACTGAATTTGAAAATCCCGACCAGTTATAGAAACTGGATTTGAAAATCCCGACCTGTTATAACACTGAATTTGAAAATCCCGACCGGTTATAAAAACTGGATTTGAAAATCCCGACCAGTTAAAAAACTGGATTTGAAAATCCCGACCAGTTATAAAACTGGATTTAAAAATCCCGACCAGTTATAGAAATTAGATTTGAAAATCCTGACGAGTTATAAAAACTGGATTTGAAAATCCCGACCAGTTATAAAAACTAGATTTGAAAATCCCGACCAGTTATCGAAACTGGATTTGAAAATCCCGACCAGTTATAGAAACTGGATTTGAAAATATCGACCACTTTTAGAAACTAGATTTGAAAATCCCGACCAGTTATAAAACTGGATTTGAAAATCCCGACCAGTTATAGAAACTGGATTTAAAAATCCTGACTAGTTATAAAAACTGGATTTGAAAATCCCAACCAGTTATAGAAACTGGATTTCAAAATCCCGACCAGTTATAGAAACTGGAGTTGAAAATCCCGACCAGTTATAAAACTGAATTTAAAAATCCCGACCAGTTATAAAAACTGAATTTGAAAATCCCGACCAGTTATAGAAACTGGATTTGAAAATACTGACCAGTTATAGAAACTGAATTTGAAAATTCCGACCAGTTATAAAAACTGGATTTGAAAATCCCGACTATTATAAAACTGGATTTGAAAATCCCGACGAGTTATAGAAACTGAATTTGAAAATCCTGAAAAGTTATAACACTGGATTTGAAAATCCCGACCAATTATAAAACTAGATTTGAAAATCCAGACCAGTTATAAAAAATGGATTTGAAAATCCCGACCAGTTATAAAACTGGATTTGAAAATCCCGACCAGTTATAGAAACTGGATTTGAAAATCCTGACCAGTTATAAAACTGGATTTGAAAATCCCGACCAGTTATAGAAACTGGATTTAAAAATTCCGACCAGTTATGACACTAGATTTGAAAATCCCGACCAGTTATAACACTGAATTTGAAAATCCCGACCAGTTATAAAAACTGGATTTGAAAATCCCGACCAGTTATAGAAACTGGATTTGAAAATCCTGACCAGTTATAGAAACTAGATTTTAAAATCCCGACCAATTATAGAAACTGGATTTGAAAATCCTGACCAGTTATAGAAACTGGATTTGAAAATCCCGACCAGTTATAAAAACTAGATTTGAAAATCCCGACCAGTTATAGAAACTGGATTTGAAAATCCCGACCAGTTATAGAAACTGGATTTGAAAATATCGACCAATTATAGAAACTAGATTTGAAAATCCCGACCAGTTATAAAACTGGATTTGAAAATCTCGACCAGTTATAGAAAGTGGATTTGAAAATCCCGACCAGTTATAAAAACTGGATTTGAAAATCCCAACCAATTATAGGAAATGGATTTCAAAATCCCGACCAATTATAGAAACTGGAGTTGAAAATCCCGACCAGTTATAACACTGAATTTGAAAATCCCGACCAGTTATAAAACTAGATTTGAAAATACCGACGAGTTATAGAAACTGAATTTGAAAATCCTGATAAGTTATAACACTGGATTTGAAAATCCCGACCAATTATAAAACTAGATTTGAAAATCCAGACCAGTTATAGAAAATGGATTTGAAAATCCCGACCATTTATAAAACCGGATTTGAAAATCCCGACCAGTTATAGAAACTGGATTTGAAAATCTTGACTAGTTATAAAACTGGATTTGAAAATCCCGACCAGTTATAGAAACTGGATTTAAAAATTCTGACCAGTTATGACACTAGATTTGAAAATCCCGACCTGTTATAGATACTTGATTTGAAAATCCCGAACTGTTATAAAAACTGGAGTTGAAAATTCCGACCAGTTATATAAACTGGATTTGAAAATCCTGACCAGTTATAGAAACTGGATTTGAAAATCTCGACCAGTTATAGAAACTAGATTTGAAAATCCAGACTAGTTATAGAAACTGGATTTGAAAATCCCGACCAGTTATAAAATCTGGAATTGAAAATCCCGACCAGTTATAGAAACTGGATTTCAAAATCCCGACCAGTTATAGAAACTGAATTTGAAAATCCCGACCAGTTATAGAAACTGGATTTGAATATCCCGATCAGTTATAACACTGAATTTGAAAATCCCAACCGGTTATAAAAACTGGATTTGAAAATCCCGACGAGTTATAGAAACTTGATTTGAAAATCCTGACCAGTTATAGAAACTGAATTTGAAAATCCTGACCAGTTATAAAAACTGGATTTGAAAATCCTGACCAGTTATAGAAACTGAATTTGAAAATCCCGACCAGTTATAAAAACTGGATTTGAAAATCCCGACAAGTTATAAAACTGGATTTGAAAATCCCGACGAGTTATAGAAACTGAATTTGAAAATCCTGATCAGTTATAACACTGGATTTGAAAATCCTGACCAATTATAAAACTAGATTTGAAAATCCCGACCAGTTATAGAAAATAGATTTAAAAATCCCGACCAGTTATAAATCTGTAATTGAAAATCCTGACCAGTTATAGAAACTGGATTTCAAAATCCCGACCAGTTATAGAAACTGAATTTGAAAATCCCGACCAGTTATAGAAACTGGATTTGAAAATCCCGACCTGTTATAACACTGAATTTGAAAATCCCGACCGGTTATAAAAACTGGATTTGAAAATCCCGACCAGTTATAAAACTGGATTTGAAAATCCCGACCAGTTATAAAACTGGATTTAAAAATCCCGACCAGTTATAGAAACTGGATTTGAAAATCCTAACCAGTTATAAAACTGGATTTGAAAATCCCGACAAGTTATAGAAACTGGATTTAAAAATTTCGACCAGTTATGACACTAGATTTGAAAATCCCGACCTGTTATAGATACTTGATTTGAAAATCCCGACCAGTTATAAAAACTGGAGTTGAAAATCCCGACCAGTTATAGAAACTGGATTTGAAAATCCCGACCAGTTATAAAAATTGGATTTGAAAATCCCGACCAGTTATAAAACTGGATTTGAATATCCCGACCAGTTATAGAAACTGGATTAGAAAATTCTGATCAGTTATAACACTGGATTTGAAAATCCCAACCAATTATAAAACTAGTTTTGAAAATCCGGACCTGTTATAGAAACTGGATTTGAAAATCCCGACCAGTTATAAATCTGGATTTGAAAATCCCGACCAGTTATAAAACTGGATTTAAAAATCCCGACCAGTTATAGAAACTGGATTTGAAAATCCTGACCAGTTATAAAACTGGATTTGAAAATCCCGACCAGTTATAGAAACTGGATTTGAAAATCCTGACCAGTTATAAAACTGGATTTGAAAATCCCGACCAGTTATAGAAACTGGATTTAAAAATTTCGACCAGTTATGACACTAGATTTGAAAATCCCGACCTGTTATAGATACTTGATTTGAAAATCCCGACCAGTTATAAAAATTGGAGTTGAAAATCCCGACCAGTTATAGAAACTGGATTTGAAAATCCCGACCAGTTATAAAAATTGGATTTGAAAATCCCGACCAGTTATAAAACTGGATTTGAAAATCCCGACCAGTTATAGAAACTGGATTAGAAAATTCTGATCAGTTATAACACTGGATTTGAAAATCCCAACCAATTATAAAACTAGTTTTGAAAATCCGGACCTGTTATAGAAACTGGATTTGAAAATCCCGACCAGTTATAAATCTGGATTTGAAAATCCCAACCAGTTATAAAACTAGATTTAAAAATCCCGACCAGTTATAGAAACTGCATTTGAAAATCCTGACCAGTTATAAAACTGGATTTGAAAATCCCGACCAGTTATAGAAATTGGATTTGAAAATCCCGACCAGTTATGACACTACATTTGGAAATCACGACCAGTTATAGAAACTGGATTTGAAAATCTCGACCAGTTATAGAAACTGGATTTGAAAATCCCGACCAGTTATAGAAACTGGATTTGAA